>NC_134365.1:161206954-161509985 GCF_035582795.1 Mycteria americana | reverse complement strand
CGTAATAAAGCCTCCTTCCACATATCACTGTGAGTTTGGCAAAAAAATACAGACTGTACACACAAGATGGTTTAAGCTAACAGCCTTGGTCTGGTGATGTGATTTAAGGAAACTCAGCACCATTAACCAATAGGTGCATTAATTCATACTCTGTCACAAAACATCACTAACTTGGAAAAGATATAAAAAGAAATTACAACAATGATCTGAAACCCATCAGTCTATTTAGGTTGGGTTCTAATAGCATGGCCACCAACATGAGCAGACGAAAGTACGTTCAGGGATGCCATTACAAGCAGTCACGTCTTTCTTCCTTTTTCATGCAAGTGTGCAGTGATACATTAAAAATCTTGCCACCTATCTCTGCAGACTCTAGCCTTTACTCAAACTTAAGGCAAGCCAGGACAATTGCTTGCACTATAGCAGCTGACCGAAAACACTGGTAAAACTCATTTTTACTTCAGATAGAAGCAAAAATTCACATTAAAGAGACTACCAAGAAGCTTTAAAGACAAACAAAAAATGAGTGTGAACAGAACCACTCAAATTTGAACAGACTACATCTTAGTCTTACTTTGCGCTACCTCTCTATAACACAGTGATTCCAATAGTGTGTAACTTATGTTTACTGACATACATACAAAATGAGTACAACATTATATATGCACTTGAGGGAATTTTAACTTCAAGCACTCCTGTAACTGCTTGACACAGAATAAATTGCAACAGCACAAAAAGTTGCAGCATGACTAAGCTTCAAACAGTTTCCTCGCTGAAGACAAAAAAGAAATCACTTCTCTGTCCCTCACGACTCCCTCACTCTGGCTTCGCTGACACCCACCTACCCAGATGGTCAGTGCACGAGGAGGACTCTTTCACAGGCTTCAGGGACAGTGAATAGTGCAGAAGACAGGTGGAAGGCTGGCAGAGATGCACACCCTTCAGCAGTCTGTATTTCCTCCATTTTTATGAAACACACTTCAAATGGAAGTCATCCTCACTATCAAGGTAAGCATACTATCTGTCCTATTGACAGCTAATATATGTCCATCCCTTCGCCCACTGGGCACATTAAATAGGCAGCCTGCAAGCTCCATGGTCAGAAGCAGGATTTTCCCCCTCTGGCAGCTGCCAAAACTTATTTACCGGCAAGCCTCAGACAGAAATTACCATGATAAGGAGCTCACAAAATAAAAGATCAAAATGCTAGGAATTCTATCCATGAGAAAAATATTGTTGTAAAGTAAAAGAGAAAAGGAAAACCAAAATATGCTACAATAAAGAAAAGCAATAGGAAACAAAAAGTTCAACAGGAAATGGAAGGAAGTGGAGTGGAAAGGGAAAAGAACTGAGGAGAAAAACTGACAGCACAAAAGAAACAGACACATATTCATATATTCATGAATATACCAAGTGGATCAATCTTTTCAGCTCTTAATATAGTGTTGATACACATATAATAGTGAAATTTAAGGTGGAGATTGTATGCTTTCCTGCCAAACACATTAATTTTACATCCTTATGGTCTAAACTGTCTTTACTAAACAATATTGTAAAATTGGACTAGTGAAGAAACAAATCGTGAATCACACCAGTTAAAGACAGAAAAAAAAATCCCTTTATGGAAAAAACTTGTTTTAGCCTAAAAATCATGTTGAAGTAAAACACAATATTATCTAGCAGTATTCATCCAAAATACACAATATTGCTATCTGGTATTTGGTTGAGTTTGGACAAGTTCTATATTTCAGAATATTTATAACAGGATATTCATAATATTCATTCTGTATTTTGGAACATCAAGAATAAGAAAGGTGGACAGACAGATGGAAATCCAGAAAGGCAGGGAAGAGGGGAGAGAAAGGAAAAATGACATAGTAAGCAAAAAAGGGAAGATTTGTAAAGCTGACAACAGCAAAAAAAGGAAAGTAAGGCACTACGGTCTAGTTTTGCAAAGATCCAAAATCCATAGCGTTCTAAGATTAAAAAAAACAAAACCAGAAATAACATTAAAACATTCCAAAATTGTTGCAGTCATACACACCTCCTCACCGAAGCTGAAAACAAGAGAGATGGGCAGAGAGAGAAGGAGAGGGGAAGAAAGATACATGTTCACACTCTAAGACACATTTCTCGGACCTCATACAAGCAAAGCTTCTGTAAAAAGCAATAATGATCTTGTCTGTACAAGGTCTTAGTATCTAGGCCAGTACAGAAGTGGGCGTGAGAGATGGACACACTGAGGGAAGAGAAGAAACAAGGAACGGGGCGGGGAACCACTTGGAAAACAAGCAGAGAAATACACATCAAAATACATTAATCAATTTTTTTTCTCAATTCTAAAAAAAAAAAAATAGAACAATAAAAGATGGTCATGCTATCTGTTGATGAAATGTGTTAAAAATGACAGCCATGCATTAACAGATAAAACAGGGACCTAACCAAAGTAAAGCAGAAACCTCAAATCCCTTTATTTCTATAGCCTAATTCCAACATTTTTGAGGAAATGAAAGGCTTATTTATATATGCATAATAAGAAGATAAATCTTTTGTATTAAAAATGCTGAAAATAGACCTCAAGATCACACAGAAATATGTTACTTAAATGTGCCATTATCATTAAAATAAACAAAATACAAATGTTCTCTGCTAAACAGAAAATTTAAAATCAACTGTTTCTAGAGTAAGAATAGGTTCGCTTAATTACCATTTGCAGCTGAAGTTATCAAATGTATACACGCTCACTGAATGAAAATATGTGGCAGTATCATAGGAAAAGGGTACCAAAGCAGCGACCCACTCGGCCTTTCAAGACCGCTTTTGTTTGGAATATTTTTGAAAACTGCCACTGTCACAGTCCTTACACTGGCAGAAATTCTCTTGAAATCATTGGAACTCTTGCTGGTATAGGGACTGTAGGATCTTTAGCCCCAGTTCAGCAAGATACTTCAGCATGTGTTTTAAGCATGATTAGCTTTGATTGTTAGACATACACTTATTTGCTTTGCTGAATCAGGGCCTCTATGATCAGATTTTTCAAGGAATTTTTGTTTCCATCTCTTTTTGTTGTTGTTGTTATTTATTTGAAGATAAGAGATTTATGTTAAATACATAGCTTTTATAAAAAGTATTTTTAATATAATTTTACCATTTTTATAAAATTACCAGAAGACAACAGTTGGCCTAAATATCTCACCCCTGAGGTCCATCAGCACTTACGCCTTCCCCTTCAGAGGGAATACATTTAGGCCAATGCATGAGCCATGCTGGCGGTCATTAGGCTTCGAATGGACAGACCCCTCCTCCTTTTGACAAAACACATTCAGAACCCCTCCAAAGGCATTAACACTGTGTCTGCGCGTACACACTCGAGCGATGCAATCTGCGTGTGCGATTAAGACATTCCCCTGGGGCAGTCACTTACTAGAATTACTGCTGTCATCCTTGGTTCCATCGAGACTTCCATCGGGGTGCATTTGCAAGTAGTAGCCTTGCCTGCAATATAACCTGGTCACTATACCCTTGAGCTGGGGATCTGAAAGACAAACATATTTTGTCACTAGCCTCAAAACTTTTTCCAAGAGTTATCCCTACTTCTCTCACTGTAGGAGGAAGTTTGGTGAAGCAGCATTGCCATCTTAAAAGTAAGTACTAGAACAGGATGGGTCCTGATGGAGATGGAGAAAAATCTCGCCGCAGAGTATTATTAGGCCAGTTGCGTGTCCTGTCCTCTGCCTCCAACATCCTTCATTATCATTAACACAGGTAAAACAGAAAAAAAGAACACCCCAAACACCCATAGTCAAAAGACTTAAACCAGATTAAGCCCTGCAAAAAATTTTAGACTTCAGCAACAAGCACAGAGCCTTACAGAAACTAACAAAACATTTTAAAAACCCTACTCATTTCACACGTGTTAGTAACTTACTATACTTCACATAAGTTTTAAGGACACTTGGAGGGAAAGGTCTGTCTCCTTTTACTCTTTACCAAAAGTGATAAACTTATCTGGTATAATATTTTGTAACAGTCCCATCTAAAGAGTTCCCAAAATATTTTACCAATCTCTGAACAGATACAATTCACCTGCCCTCTCTCACCCCCCAGGGAATAACACCCACAGTGAGGGCAAGACATAACCCTCCTTCAGCAGAGGAAAAAAACTGAAAAAACCTCTTAGTAAGCTAAAAGTATATAGGAAATTCAGGTAGCTGAACAGTTAAGCTACCCTGTTTAATACTCTGCATTTATGAAAATTGCCAAGAATTGGGCAGGGGCTGCCAAGCCACAACTTTATGATTCATCTCAAGGATGGTGCCTTACCAACCACAAATTAAGCTGCTGCAGAACTGGCTCAGTGCTGAGGAAGAGGACATCGCATCTTAAAAAAATCAGCAGCACTACCTCTGTGTCATATTGGTATTAATATTGTTAAACATAAACTATTAGGCCCAACTCCAGGCAGCCAGTACGTAAACTTGTGGGGACATTGGCATTAAAAGCATCTATGCCGTATCATGCTTAGCTCTGCAATAATGAACTAAAACTCATGAAGACTTTAAGACAGATATGTAGTAAAATGAACAGGTGAACTTTTAAGGAAGACAGAAATGATTTCCATGCAACCCTGTGGCCAGACTATAAAATCCTCCTTGAATTTGTGTATAATTGCTCTCACAATTAATCATGCTGGGTTACTTAGAGTATCCTAAGGGGAGGTGAAAATAAACACTAATAAACAAAACTGCCTCTGAGTGGAATGCTCTGAAGTTTTCTGTAGAGGCTCAGTTCCATGAAATGATTATGAAAATGTTAAGTTTTTCTTGAATATCCAAATTACAAAGTCATATTAAACAATAAACCCATCTAAATTAAAAATATAATATTAAACTGTAAGTATCATAAAAACTGTTACTATAAATATTAACACTATAACACTTTTGAGGCATGGAAATAAATAATATAAACATTTGATAATCAACATGTAAGCACACTGCAACTTTTTTTTTCTTTTAACTGCAAATTTTGCTTTCCATGAATTTTCACATTAGCAAAAGTTTGTCTTTATATAAGAATACTCAGAAACAAATATATTTAAAACTTATGAACAGAATAAACTGTATTTTCTTTGAATGTACTGTCTCAAACAACTTCATCAGGCAACTCAAAAGTATTTTCATAATTTAAAAATGAAAAGTGAGTTCCTCTTACACAGGCACTATTCCTATCAACGCATGCTTTCAATGTGCATTTCCGAATTGACAATTTTAAACATACTTGCTTTACACATATTAAAATGGCATCTTAAAAGACTAGAGAAAAATATTTTAAAAATACTATTAAAACTAGAGCTTTAAAAAGTATTTACAGGAAAAATATCAGTATTTTGAAAAACAGTTTCTACACCCAAAGAATCATGAATAAATGATTCTTTATCATCACTTCTAGCTCAAAGAAGGATCATAGGAAGTACAGTCAACTCACTATCACCAGCTGTTTACATCTACTGCTTCAAGGGAAAAACGTGAAACTTAGAAGTGACTTTCAAAGTTGTTCATACTCTTTCTGTTCATTTTTCTAAATTCACAAATAAAATCTACTTTCTAACAAGAAATTGCACAATCATTTGTCTATGTTTTCACCAAAAGCATTATTTAAAGTTAATCCTGCTTTACCAGCCATAAAAATTATATGTGAATGAAAATAATTTGGTGGATAGCTATGCATTTCACCTAGCATTTCAGGCTGTGTGATGAGACAGGGTATGAATCCCCCATTTATTTGTTCACTCAAAGTCCAGACACAGCAAAATAACTGCTATTATAGCATGAGACCAGGGGATCCTAGTCATGTGTTATATCTCACTTGTATACAGTTTTAATGGTTTCATTTGTCAGAGAACTGAACAAAACTGCCCCAAAACATGGCTCTTTCACGTGAATGTTTCATTGAAAACTGGAATTTACTATAATAATGCGATACTAATTAATATTTTTGTTGTGCAAAGTAGATCTCTCTACACTAATAAATGGCAAAAAAAGGGGTTTTTTTTTTCCCATGAAATGTAGCAACTGAAACTTTCTGTTTACTTTTTTCCTGTGGATTATTAGAAACATTTTTACCTACCCTCCTAATAACATGTTTATACCTTAAGTTCCTACCTATCCATAGCAAGATTAAAACTTTTATTCCTGACAAGTAATTTAATAATGCATTTTTTACTAGTTCTTGATCATAATATTTAGGTAATATGTGTCACAGCACTTCAGATCTACAAATCAAAGTAAATAACAACTAAATGTTTTAGCTGAACAGTGCTCAAAAACTGGGGGAACTGGACAATGAGACATGGTATTTCTTTGATCTTAGCCAAAAAGCAACCCAGATTTAGTGATGGAGTTGTATGAAATGACTCATTAATCTCAATGCAAGTCATAATAAGCAATAGTCAAAAAGACTACTCCATACAGCCTCAAGGTAAATCTCTCCAAGATGAAGCAGAAATCCTGTCAGGCAAGGAATTTATCTCTTCTCCTTGCAGAAAGATAAATAACTCTTTTCAGGTCCTTTTTGAGACACCTGGGCAGCAAGCAGAGAAGAGAAATCTGCTAGTCCCTATATTTCTATAGCATTTTATCTACCCATTGTCACTTAATAATATTACAGGAACAGTCTCAGCTTCAGATGCTTTACAAACAAGTTCCTCAAATCCTTCTTGACCACTTTTTTTTTTTTTTTTTTTTTTTACTGTCTGCTAGAAAGCAGGAGCGACCAGCAATGCCCAGAAACACCAGCAGAAGACTGATGCTGCCTGTCCGCAGGTGCACTGGATACGTTATGGTTTTTAACTCCCACTGCAGTGATACAGGTAGACAGACCAGCAATTACTCTTACCCTTTACACCCCACGCACACCTGTTTCTTCCCACATGAAAGAGAAAGGGAATGGCAAGAGAATACAGCAAAATAATAAAACACAAATGAACAAGATGAGAGTAGACGACCTCGTCAAAGAGTTCCTCGCTCTCATGATTTTATTATAGATAGTTTGCTACTAGTTCTCTTAAAGTCCTAGCCACCACAGTGAGGTGATTATGTGAAAAAAACCATTTCTATTTAATTTGAAACACCTTGACTTCAGGGGAAAAAAAACCCAAACCAGCAAACTTCACCATGGCTCAAAATCAAAGGACAGTTCAACATCTCCTAATGATTTTTATTGATCTTATTTTGCACCTTGACTTCTGATGTTGAACAGTTCAGCGTGATGAGTCTGCAATGCCCCACCATGGAAAGAATTATTCTGACTTGTAGTTATTAGAGGTTGTCGCTAAAAACTCAAAGACATTGTACTGAATGGACAAAGCAACAGCTTCTCAAGCCTCTCTTCCAGAGCACCCTGCGTGACAGCAGCCACTTGCAGCCTGCTTTTATTGCTTTTTTTCCTTGTCAGTGGCGACGGCAGGATGCATGATTGCAGTTAGCATGCACACTCTGTCAGTAGCTTTTCTGATGTCCTCAACAAAGGCAGACTTTAATTAAGATGTCTTCTCCCTCGAATAGTGGCTACAAAAATGGCTTTGGCATTAACTCATGACAGGCTGAGTGCAGCTCTTGCTTTAGAACAATTATGACACTTTATGCTTTGAATTAAGAATATTTTCTGTTCACAAACAGAATGGTTTTAGCATCTCCTTCCCCATCCCCACAGGCTGCTAGGACAGATCTCTTCAGAAATTTTATAGGTTTAAAATAAACAAGGGGACAAACTCATTAAATAGGGGTGTTAAGGATTTTACCTTTGTGTTCAGACATAAATGAATTTACAATGCTAAAAGAACAATAGTGAATATGCCCATTGTATTTTAGCACCATGAAAAATGAATCCCTTAGCATCCACTGGAGTTTTAATTTTTAGTTTTTACCATAGGAGGGCTTTTTTTTCCTTGTCATTATTTACTTCCTCCCTCTTTTGAGTAAAGGTACTAAATAAAAGCCTGTTTGAACTGACAAGCAAATGCTTAATGGTGGGTTAGTCTCATATCAACTCACATTCTTACGGAGAATAAACTACACTATCCAGTCAATTACCAGTCTGTCACAAAATGAGTTGCTCAGGGAGTCAAATGAAAGCCAATATTTAGAGGTACATCCTGCTCAGATAGCATAGCATCAAACTCATGTCAACAACTGGTAGCTCCAGGTCCTTCACGTTTCACTTGCTCTTTATTCTTTGTACTTCCCTCCTGCAGTTTTTACTTTTGGATATTTCAGTACTAAAAATACCACTCGCGCTGGTCCAGAATAAATGAGGCATCTTTTTTAAAAAATTTCTGGTGCTCCAATAGTCACCATGGCTTGACTGTCATTTCTTGCTCGCTGATGTTATGATCAGCATTTGTTAGGAATCTGCTCCCTCATCTATTAAACTTTATTTGAAATACCAAAAACATTTATAATCTGTATTAGGACTAAAAAAAGTCAAACCTCCAAAAAGTGCAAGCCCCAGGTTTCTTGTGAAGTTGGGAAGCAAAATACCCACGCAAAGCACAGAGTGTCTCACCCACTCCAGACCCATCTCCCAGTTAGTTCGTAAGGCCTGGGACATGCAAAAGGCCACTTTTCCTGACCTCTCACACAAGAGTATCCTGACAATAGTGTTGTGTGGTGTTTTGGACTGGGATTCTTGCAGTCTTTCTTGCTGAAGCCGCTCTACTTTGTATAATAACTAACTACCCACAACGGGAGGGATTAGAGCCCCTCCACTAGACCACAGTTCAAGGCAGCCTCCGGCCCTTCACTGACTTCTGCACAGAAACCTATCAATGCTTCAGATTAATGGCTGGATACTATTCAAAACTTTAGACATGTGTCAGTCAGTATTACTTAGTATTTTAGAAACATTTTCCACTAGGTAATTCAGCTCCAGCAGGAGGGACCAAATCCCATGTGAAATGACATTTCCTTTTTGGATTCTCATTTCAAGTATTTCAGTTCCTGCTGTAACGCTTTTCTCGCTTTCCAAAAGTTGTCTTCTTCTCAAGCACACTGTTTACGTTTAATTGCCACAGTACCCTAACAGGTACAGTCAGTACAGATGTTCGCATTACGCTCCTTTTGCCTTGTTTTTGGCAAGTTTTGCATCGTCATTCCAGCACATAAAAGTGCAGGATCCTCTGATATGCATGTTACACAATCACAAAAGCAAGCTTCCTAAAGCAAGTACATAGCCAATGGGGAATTCAAAATGCAGAATTTTGTACTTCATTTAAAGGTGATAAAATCCTAAAGAGGCATCTAAAGCCATAATGTTCCTTCATTATTAAATTCTTCAGCTGTTCTTATGATACAGCTCTTGCATTCAAAAGCTTTATACACTCCTAACTTCTTCATTATTTTGACTGTCCTGTCACCCGGTGTCTCAATGTTTCGAAGTTTCTGATCGTGTTGTTTTTACTTTCTCTCATTGTTAATAGGAAGTGATAAAATATGGACATTTATATCCTAGTGCTCTCTGATTTTAATAATAATGTTTTCAATATCTCATAACACACACCAGAAAACTAAAATTTAATAAAAAACTTGAAAGAAAAATATTTTGAAAAGAAAGTTTTGCTCTATTCAGGACAGAGGGGAAAAGGATATAATGTGAACTCAGAAAAGCAATAGCTTCCATTATTCCCTGTTCCCATAAGTAATAATAGTACTTACTCTGAAATGCGGTGGCTTTGTGAGCCTATTTCTCTGTGCTCACTTATTTTTCTGTCCTCACGATGATTACAGGGCACTCAACTTCAGTGTTTATTTTTAACTCTACTTTTTGTCCGTTCATGCCTCACATCACAAGCTCGTCTCCCGCAGACCCTCACTTTGAGAGCACATTTAAGAGAGACAGAGAGTCCTCCTACGTTCCTGCGCTGTCATTGTCATTGGAACTTCCACAGCATTTATGAAATTTCTTGGTAAACTATGAAAGTGGGTTGGAGTTCTGCAAAATGGTTACTTTTCTTGAAAGCACAGCATCGTACCCTTTGTCCTTGCCTTTGTATTGCAAATGTTTTTATGTTAACTGTAAAATGTGCTCCCTTCCATTTGTGTGCACTAATGTTTTGTCTCTGCATCTTACAATACATTTGTTTACAAAGACATAAAATCCCAGCAAAATGAGAACTGTTAAACGCAAATTACATTTCAGTCGTCTTCATGAACAAGTAATATTACTGGAGATACAGGATTCCAAAGATATGTGGCCAGGATGAAAGGAAAAGTGATTGAGAAATGGATAATCCCATTGTGAAAGGGAAATAAATGTATTTCCATATTTGTTATTAGTTAGGAACAATCTTTATTGTTTCTAAGATTACAGAGGTCTCAGACAAGCTGAAGTTTGCACTGTTAATATGAATAAAATACCTTATTTATTTAGAAAAATATTTATTTGTGTAGGAAAGCATGAATGCACTGGCATTAATTCATACAGAAGCTCTACAAAAGAATTTTTAGTATCATTTTTAATATCATTATACATCCAGTACCATTAGTAATTATTGAATATTTTTTATAACATTCCATTGCTCTTTCACAAAGGGTTGCTATTTTCAGTTTAATCTCCAAAATCTCTAACAGCAACAGAAATGAAAGCAAGGCAATATCACCAAAAAAGTATAACAGTCAAAAGTATAATCGAGGATCTACTGCCTTTTTTTTTTTTAAACAAATGATATACGCAAGAAACGTCATGAGTTATAGGAATTGGATTATTAAGAACCACTTGAACCAGAAAATAGCAAGTCATACTAAATATTTCAGTTGTTCTTTCATTTTTGCAGTGTAACTAAGTGTTACTCTGGAATGCTATTTAACCAGGGACCTGCTGAAGAAATAGCAGACGTTTTCCTATACTTTGTTCTACTGTACATACAAGCACTCGTATTTTTTATTAGCAAGAATGCAGTGCGATGGAGAGACAGAAAGAGAAACAATGCATGGCTGCTTTGGTTTTCTGAGATCACGTTTTCCCCAAATCCTCCCTGTGAGAAAGACGAGAGTCCTGTTCAGCCTACAGACTACAAAGCCTCATCATCTGTGGTATTAAACACAATTCAGAAATCTTAAGAGAAGCAGCTTGGAAAACTGATCTTCAGCCAGTGTGACAAGAAAATAATCCCCTGTACTTGAAGAACACAGTCTGTACCATTTCTAATTTAGAATTACAGACTCATTTCTTCTACAATGGGTATGACAAAGCCGTGCCTCTACTGGAGTTGCTCCCTGCTTATTTTTTGAGTTCGAGGTTAACTTGGGCCACAACTTCAAGGTTTCTTTGTCTTCTCACCATCTCTGCTATCCAAGAAAACTTGGAATACACAGAAAGAAAACAAACTCTTATGAAGTTACATGACCCCAGGAGCTGGGCTTTAAGGAAATCATTACATTTTGACACTGATGATACAGGACAGATCACAGAAAACTGTGACAGGCAGTCACTCAACAAATCCTTTTTGAGGGACTTCAGCACAAACAGCCTTGCTCGTCTGGAATTGCTCTTGCTTCAAGACTGACTCTAGCAAGAAAAAAGTGGCTATAAGTGGCAGACCCCTTTTATGCCACCTAATGCTCCTAGAGAAAAAAAAAAAAAAAAAAAAACCACACAAAACCACAAAAAACCCAAACAAAACCAAACCATTTATCCCACCTAGATTACTCTGGCTCTCTTGGAAAGGCTATTTAGTCCAGATATTTAGCTTACTAACCAGAAACTAAGCAGAACTATACTCATAGCATCTATGAGAAAATGAGCAGAAACAGTTCAGGTCAACTTGATTATTCACTAATAAGGAGTAAATCTTCCAATTCTGATGATATGGTGGAGACACAGTCAGCAGAGACTACCCCAGCCTCTCACTGGCACCATGAACTAAACCTACTGTTCACCTACAAAAAAACAGAATTATTCTATAAAGTCTCACAAGACTGCAAATGTCTGCTAGGTTTTGGAGGAGCTCAAAGTTGGTTCATGCTTTGATGGAGACTGCCCAAAAATACCTCAAAAACACTGAAAGGGCTTTCAATCTCTAAATCTACATTTTATTAGAACACGAACCAGAACAAATAGCTTTTAAATATATAACCTGAAAGTGAAATAAAAATAAGCAAGAGTTTTATAAGAAATCTCCCATCCTATCTAGTACATATTTGCAGTGACTTCATGATCTGCATTTTCATCCTGCTTTGCCTCCAGTCCAGCTCTCTCACCATGGAGAACTGGCTATGCATGTACCGCCTGTACTTTTTTTAACCTGTTCAGGTGACAGGCTCTCCTTGCCCTGTTTCTCACATCCTGTCTTTCACTCCCTACCTGCTGTACTCTTCAGTCCAGCATGGTTTCCCAGCTGTGCATCTCCAACTACACTGAGCAGTCAAGGGGATATAAGACAGCCCTTAACTTTAATAAAAAAAAAGCATTTGTAAACTTAAACAAATATGCCATCAGTCACATATATCCTCCTTCCCCAAATTTATAAAAACACTCAGATTCTCTTAAGGCTAACTATGCACTTAGCAGAAGTTACAAACTCCACCTTGTAGCTACCAGGAAATAACACAGTCTATAATCTCTGGGTGTATACAGAGAAGTCTATCAGCAGGTTGAGCCAAAGCCACCAGCAACTTCATCAGCAATCACATGCATTTTGCAGAGTAGCGAGTCAGACTGAAGACCCATGGCAGTTCTGAATGTGTATTTTCTCCCAAGATGTGTAATACAAAACTGGCAAAAAACCCCTGAAACCAAAACATATTCCTCAAGTCTGCTGAGCCACAACAGTTCCACGATGACAGCTCCTCCTTTCACTGTCTGCTTGGCCAAATACAGTTACACCAGCGTCATTCCTTGTCAAGTCTGGCATCACCTCTTAATTTATTACAGATGCCCAATTACGTGTGTGAAGATACTAAATGAGGTAAATTCCAGACCTGTCGTTGGTGTCTTCCAATGACATAACAAGTGACATTCCTCTGACCAGGTATGGACATCTGCCCCTGAGCTAGTGATTTTGAACTCCTTCAAGAAGTGGGGAGAAACAGGCAGCTCTAGGTATGATCTTCCTCATTCTGAAGGACAGGTCAAAAATGCACTGGATGAATTACACCCAAGAGAGCTTACTTATCCACCCAAAACATCTATCATGTGCTCTTCAGGCCTGTTCAACCCCTGGAGACACTAATGCTTTCAACCCTTTGGACGAGCCTTTCCTCCCCAGGACTCAACTCCAGCCCCTGTCAGACTATTCTGTTTGGATTAGACTTATGATCTGACCCAGACAGCCACTCATGCACTCTTATGCTGTGATAGGAGACCCTCCTATAATACAAAAATGCAGCCATATGGGCACAACTAAATTTAAACTGGTTTGCTAAGCATCCTCAACTATCAGCTGCTGACTTTTCTCACACCAGGGTTTCCACTCCACCCTTTACTTTGAAGCTTGTGCAGAAAATTGCTTTACAGAACATACACATCCAACTAGCATGTCTTAAACAGAAATCAAGAACAATTTCACTCTGGATCCATTTGCTTGTACTGCAGCAGTATCTTGTTAGCCCCAGTGAAGACTGAGGCTCCACTGTGCGAGCCAGCACTCAGAAGAGCCAACAGGTATGCTCCTAAAGAACAAATTACAACATTTTCTGAGTATTAATATTAAACTGTCTTTAAATCTCTTACATTTCCTGCACATTTATTATGCCGACAACTTAAATGTTATTTGAAGCTCAACGATTAGAGATGGAAAAGCAGGAAATTTGTCCCCGGGATTTCCACAGCCACTTCTGCCCGCGCCCAGTGATGCGGCAGTGACAGCACCGCTATCAGCTCGTACCACTGAGCAGCTGCAACAAGTGGCGCAAGTTTTACTCTGTAATAATGTCCTAATGACAGCCTTCCACTGAATGTTTTAGCTTTCTTCAGCTTCACAACCCGGGGCCTGAGCTTTCCAAGGCCGGGGCAAGGCTGGCCTGCAGTGCAGGCCTCGGCCGGGCGGACGCCCCTCGGCTGCGGGCTGGTCGGCAGGCTGGAACACTAACTTCGAAACCCTGCGTTGACTCAGTATGGTGTAAAAAAATGGCTGCCTGTCCTGTTTTCGCTTTCTAACCCTGACGTGCTCTTACTTGGGCTGTCCGATGCGCGGTCCGAGGGCTGCTCCTCTATACCGTACCCAGAGGCGTTGCTAGTGCTTCACGTGTAATACCGCAGGTGAAATGCTGCACGGTTTAGCATCGTAACACATCTCCAGTGCATAATCACATACGCTTCAAAAACAACATAGCATAGCATGAAAGACCTAAAACTTTTACTTTTTATCAGGACATAAATTCAAGCCTCTGCAGCTCCTAAGCGCAGCCAGAAAAGCAAAACAAAACAAAACAGAAAGGACATTACTAATTCAGAAAGCTGTCCAAAATTAATCTACTTCCTTTTCAACCAAGCTCACATTATAGCGGAAGTCCTTGTTTATTTTTCAGAGGCCTTTGATGTAGTTCTCTATTTCTACACTCAAATACAGCAGAAATCTGCGATATAAATATTGTTCAGATTTGACACACAAGCCAAACTCCCTTTTCTACACACAGAGAGGAGGGGCAGGTGTGGGCCTTGATTATGCTTTATTAGGTTCTTCTGGTTTAGTAATCTGTGTCAGTGGCCGCGTCAAGTGGCCGGGTGGCACTTGATTTTTCTAAGAAATTAATTTTAGCTGTATGCAAAGTATGGGTTTACCAGAGAAGGAAGAGGAGGAAAGGGGAAAGAGAAGGTAAAAGCGCCCATCGCCCTGACTAACGCACTGTCAGCTGTGCGCTGCTGCAAAACTCACCCGCCATCTTTTTTAGAGCATATTTTGCGGACAAACCAGAAATCTGCCGCTTTATAACCAAAGCGTTGCTTCAGCTGTTTCTAGGGAACATAACAAGACAGCAAAGGAAGCGCAAGACGTTGGAAAGCAGCTGAGCAACGACTTTGCTTTCAGTACAAGGCCTGAAGATGCGAGGCCATTCCCTACCCAAGGTAAGCATACAGCCCTTGCCACTGCAGCGTCAAAGCAACAGAGGGGTTTTTCAGCAGGTGCTTCCTTGTGGCAACAGTAAGGAGAGAAGTAGTGGCAACTCAGCATACCGAGAAAGACTGATACACACGGCTCAGAAACTATATACACTATATGACTTTAGGTTTCTAAGATGAGCACCCTGATTCGCACTCTTTCAGTCATAAACTACTCAGGGCGCCCAATGCTGAAGACAGAAGTCTGAAGTTGGATGATGTGAATAAAGGAACCATGGTGTCACCCAGGATGTTTGCAACTGAAAAAGGACTTGGATCTGAGTCTCCAAAGCACCAGCAACCAAAGCACCAGAAGTAGGAGGGCTGGCCTTTGTTTTCAGAACCGGGAGCAACAAAATTTTTTTGTAGTTTACTAAAATAAAAGAAAAAGAAACTTTGCAATAAAAAGCAAAACCAAATGGATTAAAGCTTTTCCATTCTTCTCTAGTAGGCCAAAGTGAGCAATAGTGTACCACCAGCAGTTGAAAAAAGATTGGGTCACACCAAAACAAACAAAATCATCAATACCTCAGAGTTTAAATCCTTCATTTTCTGACAAACTAAATACTTAATTCAGTCAAAGAGTAAATATTTAATTTCAAAGATGAGTGCAATTTAATAATTTTAAAATTAAATTGACTGACAACTTGAAATAAAGACTTGCTTCAAAACTGGAAAAAAATAATAGTAATAAAAATTGTAAAATGCCTATCTGAAAATAGAAGGCTTACTCCAGATTGCTTCCAGGTTCACCCATTTTCCTCCTACAAAGAGCAACGTGGTTAAACTAACATGTCTGTGAAGACTCTTTTGTTGCTTTGAGTTCTGCATTTTAGAATCAACAAGCTTGCAAAGAAAAGTACTTTTAAAAATAGCCCTGTCCTACCAAATATCCCATCTAAATCAAAGAGGCACACAAATCCTTTCTACCTGAGGTAACGGGATCAATTCTGTGGCTTCTGGTTTCACCTACCAGAGTGGTTCTGATGTGTGTGAAAGGACCCAAAACCTAAAAGACCTCATCGTAGATATATTCCCTATTTGGAAACACAGAGACACTGAGGAAGCAGAGTATTACTACCAGATTCAAATTCTCATAAGAGCAGAATCTACACCCTTCCCGTTGGGAAAGTGTCACGCACTCAGAGAGGACAAGTGTCCTCTATTGAATTTCCTTGGCTGCTTCCTGAGATCTCCAGATGTCCAGCTCTCATGCAAAGAAAACCAAAAGTTAGTTTTTAATTTCTGCCCAAAATTGCATCATGTTGTGTCTGTATTTCTAGTTTGCATTTTTTTATTTTTCAAACATGGTTAGTTTTGAATATTTTGACATAAATATTTTAAAGGCCATACAGTTATTCGTTGAAATTATTATTCGAGTTCAAAGTAAAGACAGGCTGCTTCCATTATATCTAGGTTAAAAAAAACTGTGGTATCTACAAGATTTTATATGTGTCCTGTTGATTACAGCATTCTGTAGACTCTAATGAATATAATGTTATGCCGGGACTCTAGCATCTTGAAGAAGGTGAGGATGGCCCTGTGGGCAAAGCCCAGACGTCTCAGTCAGGAGAGGAGTGTGGGTCAGGCTCCACTTCGGAGGGGACTGGGCTGGTCCAGAGCACTGGGGCACATTCCTGGAGGAGGATGAGCACTGGCCTCATATTGGAAAGTCACGACAAAAAGACCCTGCTGCCAGCAGATTTCCAGGCAGAGTCTGAACACAGGAGATCAGCATCACCCTCACTTTACAGACAGCAAAACAGAAGCACAAAGAGGACAGACGCTTTGTCCAAAGCAGCAATAGAAATGAGGTTTTCTGCATCCTATGTAGATGCCCCTACCAGGCTATACAAAAGGATTTAATATGACTGGAAAAGACACAATTAACAACTGGATAGACAGAAACTGCTATTTACAAGCATGTCAGAAGCCAATTACTACCCTGAGTTTTACATTAAATTGAGTGTGTTTATTTGTGTAAGACAGTATTAATCCCACTGTTGAGGCAAATGGAAGGATTTTAATAGCAGAATTTAAAGTGGGGGAAGTGAAGGCAAGGGGAAAAGGCTTGCCACTGTTAATAAAATAAATAGATGTCAGCACAAATAGACATCACTTATTAGAAGCCTTCTGTCCGTGTAGCTGAATGACGGCTTGTAAAATCTTTCTGCAGAACTTTAATATCTAGTGATGAATGCAACTGGAAGGGAGGGGAAAAAAAAAAAGAAAACCCTTGTCAACAATTTCCAAACAATTCCAAATAAAATAATCTGCTTTGGACAACTCATGTTAACTACTGGATATGTGTTGTTGAGAATAAATAATTTCGCAGTGGAATTACCTCCTTTGAAAAGTCACAAAACATTTTAACGGCAGTATTTGTACACCGTAAACAGCTCTAAGACTTTTCTTAAACTCCTGAGACATTTAAAGCTGAGTAAACTGGAAATTAGTATGAAGATTACCTTACATATTGTTGGGACACCAGCAAAAACCAAAAATGTTGGAAGTTCTCAAAATCTCCTAAATAACTAAACATCAGTAAATGCTTCAGGTTTCTTCCATAGAAATGACTGTACTCCGGTCATGTTAAAAGAAGATGAATGTTAGTGATGGGAGCTAAAATTAAGATAATCAGAATTTTTGGGATCAATACAAGTGGAAGGGAGACAACTGCAGGTAAATGATGGCGAATTTCAGACTTCAAAATCTAGTTATTTTGCCATAAACCAGTCCTCCTTCTTTAGAAATCCACCTTCTCTGTGACAGAAGAATCTGGTTTTCTCCTCAGCTCTGCTGAGAGCTGGAGACGCTGGGAAGCTGATCTGCCACCACAGTGCAAGGGCAGGCTCCCAAAGGTTCAGGCTCACAGCTCTGCCAGGCAGCCTGCTGCCTGGCCAGGCACTGGAGACTGGGAGGCTTTCAAGAGGCAGAGAGCTTGGTTTTGGGAGCCACAGTACTATTGTGGGTCTCAGCTCTCCTCAGGCCTGCCATGCAGCATCTCAGGAACCAGAAGCAACCTACTTCTAGAGTAGACTCTATGACTAGAGTCATTAAGACTTCTAGAGCACACATCTGATGTAGTCCTCCCAGGCTCCCCTCACAGCTAGTGGAGCCATCTATTTCAGGATACCATGAATTACACCCTAGAAATAAATGTCTTTCATTAACTGCATGACAGCCAAAATATGAACCTGTAAGTTGCTCAAGCTTTGGTGTCTACATAGCAAGAATTTTCATTCAATCAGGTGAATCTCATCCCAAGAGTCTAGCTAAGCTCCATGGCCACCAATTCATTGGCTGGAAAACATACTTTTGTTTTCCTGGAACTTTAGGGGAATCAAAATATCCCAGAAAAATATTCTGATTCAATGGTAAATGACCACAACAAATAATCAATGATGTAACGGATCATTGCAATGGAACTTCTCTGAGAAATGTTGTGAGTCATTGGAATCCAGTCAATATAAAATCTCTCTGAAATGCCATCCTGAAGGCAGAACTTTTACAAAGCTGGCCTTAACAGAAAACTATTTCCTACTAGGGAGAATAGGGAAATGTGCTCAGTAACTCTGTTTCTCTCCAAAGAACTTAAGATGACTACCTTAAATTCAGAAGCCCAGGGAAACACACAGTAATAGTTAAATCTTCCCTGAAAGACACACCTGAAAGGGAACAGACCCTCTGCTTTTGTGACACTCACCCGCAGCATTCCAGAAGAGAAATTACTTCCCTGTCCTACTTGGTATCTCTCTTATGCAGTCCCTTGAAAAAACAAGTTTATGAGATCCTTCAACAGCAACAAGCAGATTGCATAAAGATCTAGCTCCCTATCATAGTGTACAGGTAACACCAGTCTACGGGTGCCACGGGCATTCAACTAGTCCAACTGATGTCCAAAATCAGCATGTGGATGTGGGAAAATGCATAAAGTAAACCACAAGAGGATTTAGTTTATGCCTTTGTTTAGCAGAAAATGCCTCTCAGACACTAAAGTGATCCTTTTTGTTTTGATGATCTGCCTAGCAAATATTCAAAAACAGCTGATGCAATACAGATTCTCCTGTGCTCTGCAGTAATCCTCTTCTCACATCAA
Source organism: Mycteria americana (assembly GCF_035582795.1). Taxonomy (NCBI): domain Eukaryota; kingdom Metazoa; phylum Chordata; class Aves; order Ciconiiformes; family Ciconiidae; genus Mycteria; species Mycteria americana. The sequence continues at coordinate 161,490,793 of NC_134365.1, read as the reverse complement.
CCAAGAATGAGCTTCCAGCTCTGCAAGTGTCCTACAACTACCATCACTCCATACCACCAAACACCCTCTGATAACGTCCTGGCATTGGTAACAAACATCAGTCACCTCTTATCTGACTACGGCAATGTATTTTGAAAAAGCTTCCAGCTAGAATTAAGCAGAAAATAATGTTCCCATCATGAAATACTTTTTCAGGATAAAGCCCAGAACAAAGCTTTCTTCAAGAAAAATTAAAAAGAAGGGAAAAACAATACCAGAATTACTCACACAGGAATAACTAGCAGCCTGGCAATCAGCACCCACTGGAGATTCAGGTTAAAGGCTTTTTTTCTAAACCAAAGTGAGCAGGAACTCAGACTTGAAATGTCCGCATGGTGGGAGAGTGCTCAAGCCACAGAGCTGCTTGTTACACCCTGAGGTTTAACAAAAACATTCTCCAGCCTCAAGACACTTTTCCAACAGAAATTTTAACAAAACTATCCTGTTCTGATGGAAGCTTGGCATTTCGCCAAACCTGACAGAACAGTAAAACAGTTTCAGGTAAAATCAAAATATCAGTCCAACAACCTCTACCAGAACGTCAGAAAAAATGTAGCTCATCTGTCTAGGAAGAAGGATTACTGCAGACACGTGACAATTCACTGTACTTGCTCACCACAAAATATTTGGTTAATTCTTTTCTCCTTCCCCTGATGATGATGTACAGTCCTAAAGAACTGCTTCACTATTTTTAAAAAAAAAAAAAAAAGGCAATTATAGTTACAAGCATAAAGAACAAAGCAAAATGCTACTGAACGTAGCACAACAGAAGGTCACTTGAACAAGTCACAAAATAAATTACCCAGGTCTTCCAAAGAAGCTCTTATTCATTAGGGCAGAGTTTCACCACTGCTACAAAAGCAATAGACCATCTCAAATTTAGCGCACACACACACGTGTGTACCGTTCCACCCTCTCCAGCAAAGGTGAAGCCTACTTACTGCTGTCATCACTCCTTTGTCATTAAGTGAAAACACAAAGTGGCACAAACCCTTACAAAATTTATGTTCAGTAGAGGTGCTAAAAATAAATCTTAGATAAATGTAGCTATTTAATTTGTTAAAACATACCCTTAACTAATTCTGCTAAACCGTGTACCATACTTACCTCTGCTTCCTTATAATGATGACTGGAACTTTCTAACATACACAGCTCTTGATGTTAAACCTAATATGTTGCTGTGCCTCTGTATCTGAAGGAAGGACATGTTTGCTTATATTTGATAATGCAACTCCTCTAAGAATGTAAGCTAGAAGACCAATGCAATGCACTGAAATCTGTCTGGATGCCAAACATGACTCATTTTAGTAAGCACCCAGTAAAACTTCCACCAACAGAATGACTTTAGTTATATTTTAAATGGAGTCTGATTCTTTATGAGACAAATAACAGCTTGATCACTGTTGGGGTTTTTTAAAAGTTTCCATTCAAACAAAACCTTCCAGCATTTATTTCTAATAGGCCATAGCTGTTCAATGAATCTGTAGGTATCTTTCCTTATATTCAAAGCGAATGTGAACTTAAAGGCAGATGTATTTTTGATTCTAATTTAAGGTACAGAAAGGCAAGTATTTGCAGACATGGTTTTATCTTTTGGGAAGGCAAAACTACCTCTGTCTTTAACTGCAGCAGAAAATATTTCTATTCTTTCAAAACCGTGAAATAAGTAACCTTGTATCTGCAATATTACTTGGAAAGATACATTTGTTATAACCTTCCTTCCTCTAAAAATTCATAAAATTAGTACTAAGGTCATCCTGGTTTCTCAAATAGAAGAATACAAATGTTCTCACGAATATTATTTTTCCCCTTCAAACCCCCTAAGTAGAAACAACATAACCTTCCCTTTAAAATATATGAATTACAGGAAATATATAATGCAGCATACAGGTTTCACTGTCCCTCACTACATCTTGTGTAGCTTGCGTGGCTCTATCCATCCTCCCTCAGCTTCCCCTCCCTTGCAGTACCTGATTGTGCTGGTTTTGGCTGGGGTAGAGTTAATTTTCTTCACAGTAGCTGGTATGAGGCTATGTTTTGCATTTGTGCTGACAACAGTGTTGATGATACAGAGATGTTTTCATTATTGCTGAGCAGTGCTTACACAGAGTCAAGGCCTTTTCTGCTCCTCACCCCACCCCACCAGCGAGTAGGCTGGGGTGCACAAGAAGCTGGGAGGGGACACAGCTGGGACAGCTGACCCCAACTGACCAAAGGGCTATTCCATACCACATGACGTCATGCTCAGCATATAAAGCTGGGGGAAGAAGAATGAAGGGGGGACATTCGGAGTGATGGTGTTTGTCTTCCCAAGTAACCATTACGTGTGATGGAGCCCTGCTTTCCTGGAGATGGCTGAACACCTGCCTGCCCATGGGAAGGAGTGAATGAATTCCTTGGTTTGCTTTGCTTGCGTGCACAGCTTTTGCTTTACCTATTAAACGATCTTTATCTCAGTCCACAAGTTTTCTCACTTTTACCCTTCCAATTCTCTCCCTCATCCCACCGGGGGGGAGTGAGCGAGCGTCTGGGTGGGGCTTAGTAGCTGGCTGGGGTTAAACCACAACACTGATCTTCATGCATCTACTAAGGAACATCAGGAATGAAATACTGCATACTTTTGTTATCAGTCAGGTGTGTTTGGAAAGAAGAAATCAGGGATGAAAGAAGTCTGGAAATGGAAAGGTGTGATGAAAAAACAAAAGCAACCCATTACAGGTGATTGGGGGATTTTAGGCAATGCTGTATATGTTACCTTATGTAAGATTCCACTAAGCTCACTCTATATGGCTTAGGCAAATAAAACCAAAATTAGCAGCATATTAAGGATATATTTGCAACTTTTACCAGTTCATTCCTCACTGGTCCATTTCAGCAGTAGCGTAGAAAGAGATCAGGTGCAGGTATAGAGGACAGGTTCATAGAAGTCCTGAGTGTTAGCAGCTCTGAAGTTTCTGTAGTTAAAACTATAGCGTTAAAACCTACAAATGTAAACAAGGCCAGAGGGACATCAGAATCATTAACAGTTAATGCACAAGAATGTGCTTTTTTGCATAGTGCTAAATGCACTTTCTCCTTATCAAAAGTCTGTTCATTTATCTACTACTGCCAGGGCTACTTCTAATGGGCTGTAATGGCTGTTCTCACAGCCTTGCTTGCTAGTTCCAGTGGTGAACTCAGAATGAGGAGCAAGTTCTGCAGCTTCATGTGCTAAAATTAAAATCTCAGTCTTGAAAGATGTATGTAACTTCTGTACATACAAAAGTTAGTAAAATTTAATCAAAGTCTCTGATTTTGTTTACCAAAACCTGTACAGAAGTTGGCTATGGTCATCAGCAGGTTCCAAACTTGCAGTCCCAGAACTACCTGGCTATATTTTATCTTTCCTTTACAGAACTGAAACTAATTCCAACTACCTCTCTATTTTAGTAGCAGAAAGCTGTAAGAAAAAGAAACCCGGTGAAATACACTGGGGATATAGCGATAGACTGGAAGTTCAGAGTCGTTTTGCTGCATTTCTATATTGTTCCTCTTTAAATGTCTCTCCACCTGTAGCAAAGCCTGACTTTGCTGCCAGCTCCACTCTACTGACCGAAATTACATAATTGCTGTCAGGTAGCTGGTTGTCACAAACCAACTGTTATTCCCCTTGGTTGTGTTTTAATACATGAAACTGCAGGATCATGGCAGATAAGAGGCGTTGCAGAACTAATAAAATAAAAGTTTGGCATAGTTTAAACCCAGTCAGCAACTAAGCACCACACAGCTGCTCACTCACCCTTCCCCCTGACCCCAGTGGGATGGGGAGAGAATCAGAAAAAAAAAGTAAAAGCCATGGGTTGAAATAAAGACAGTTTAATAGGACAGCAGAGGAAGAGAAAATAACAATAATAATAATAATGAGAATAATGATAATAATTATAAAAGAATGTACAAAACATGTGATGCACAATGCATCCACCCACTGACCAATGCCCACCCCATCCCCAAGCAGCAATCACTGCCCCCTGGCCAACTCCCCCAGTTTCTATACTGAGCATGACTCCATATGGTATGGAATAGCCCTTTGGCCAGTTTGGCTGTGCCCCCTCCCAGCTTCTTGTGCGCCTGGCAGAGCATGGGAAGCTGAAAAGTCCTTGACCAGTGTAAGCACTGCTTAGCAACAACTAAACCATCAGTGTGTTATCAACGTTATTCTCATACTAAATCCAAAATACAGCACAAGACCAGCTACTAGGAAGAAAATTAACTCTATCCCAGCTGAAACCAGGACAAAGTTAAAGCCTGAATAATTCATGTTATGGTACTTTCTAAATAAGTCTTGTATACCTACTGTAATTTTTTAGATGGAACTAAATAGGTATAGCTCAATTGTTTGGTTTATTTTCTTTTCCCCCTTGAGCAATCAGGTGTCTTACCAATATGGCTATACAGTACTGCCCAGTCAGGATGTGCCTGCCAAAACAGGCTTTGAGTGGAAATGCTGTTCTGACAAAATAGAAAATCCAGCACACTTTGCAGTGAAAAACTCCACAATGCTAAATGTCGGTTTGTTTTCCCAGATGACATTACAGTCATTTTCTGAACAGCTTTGTTTAATAAGTTGTTGGTATTACTACTACTCTGATTTCCAAGCCGAAGCTTTTAAGCAGCCAGAGCAGTTTCCCATGCACTGCTATGTCCTTCTGTTAGGAGCTGCTTATGAAGCAGACCACAAACCACTTCTGCTCTATTTTTGGGATCCAAGTAGTGTCAAGGTGTGGGCCTAAGGCAACATGCCTTCCAGCCGTCTCAACTTTGTCACAGCACAGCCAAGGATAACTATGGCCTTGCCTACATCAGAGAGTCACACCCTTCTCCTCAAGAGTCCAGGTGCTCGTGGAAGCAACACCACCACCATACATACTTGCCACAGTAGCCACATAAATATCCGGAGCAACCTTAATCTAATATCATAGCTGATCTACATGCGTTATGTATCTATAGCTGTATCCTGTTGCTAGGATAGTCAAAACAACTTCTTCCCTCCCTTCTACTGTTTTTTCTAATTTAATTTGCAGACGAATAGTTTCCCAAGCGATATAAAAGCACTGTGGTAGCTGTTTCACTGCTCCCACTGGAGCAAGAGGTGAGGTCCAGTGCAGGTTGATCTTACTGTAATGACTGAGCAACAGCCTCATGCCTAGCCTTCCTTCAGACTTACATTCGCAATGCAGGACGGCATCATAAATTCCTGTGACTCCGAATGGCAGGACTGAGCAACTGCGTGTTGGGATGGTTGGAGAACAATCCTGTTTCCTTTCAAAAGCATCTCTGCTGAAGTTTACAGGCAAAGATGGTGGCAAAGGGCTTTCAGAGCTATAGAAATGCATATTTCTCCTTCCCTGTAGGAATGCAAATAGGAAAATTTCTTGTCTTGCTCCACATATAGAGTCTGAATGACCCCAATAAAGAAAATCTATTCAATCTTCTGATCCTCCCCTGAAATAGGAGCTTAGATACCAGTAAATAAATAGACAAACTAACAATAGTCAGAATTAGCTCACTAATCAACTGCCTCAATTGTTTAAAAAACACTGATCCAGTGCCTCCCTACAAAGAGAGAAGAAACATAACCAGCCACACACTCAAAATGCGGAAAGCCCAACTGCATCCAGTATGCAGAAAGACCAAGGTCCAATCCATCACAAAAACATTCTCTCAAAGCTCAACAAGGGATAGAAGACCAAAAAAAAATAATACTGGTATTTCAATAGCTGTCCCCTAAAGACACTTTTCTGTTTCCATGGCAGTAGACAGTAGAGTCCAAAACTGTGTAATTTTCATGTTACTTAAAAAAAAAAAAAAAAAAAAAAGCCTTCACAGGGATAAAAATTCAACCCGATAAACAAATGGAGGCATTCAGGACTCACCGAGCTGTCAACATATTAGAGCCACTGTGCGAGACATTGCTGATACTATGGCAGAAGCGAAGAAACATTTTTTCACCTCCTACACAGCTATGACATATCCCTAAAAAAGAACTCAGTATGCCACAATCTATTGGACTCAGGATGAGAGTTGCGCCATTAGTCCTCTGGTGTCAGATCTGAACTGCCTTGGAAAATAAACAGCATACACTCAAATTGTTCCTATGTCATAGCACGCATCTATCTGGAAATCAACTGGAACTAACACCATTATATACATAAACTATTACACAATCAAAAACTAGCTGCATCTCATATAAATAGCGTAAATAGAATAAAAATAAATAGCAAATAGTTAAAGACTGTTTCTACATCAGGTCTTGTCTGTAGTAGTCTGTGTCATCCTTGCTATGATTAAAAGCAACAAAAATATCTGAAAAGAAGCAAAACCTTTTTGCTGCTTCAGGCTCCAAATGTGGCTGGTTTTCCTACTGTAATTAGGAACTGAAGTTAATCACACTAGGCTTCTTACTCATAGTAAGTAAGTTTGGAGTACTTACTTACTTACTTACTTACTATGTACTTACTTACTTACTTACTTACTTACTTGGAGTACTTACTTACTCATACTTACTATGAGTAAGAAGCCTAAATTCAAAGAAACTGCTCCAAACAACCTCAATTATGTCCTAGATGGATACTAGTATCAGGACAGAAATAATTAAAAAAATAAAAATTACATTGTCTTTACAAGTCAGTTTAATCTAGAAGTACTTACATCTCTAGTCAGGTTGCTCAGGTGCATTCAACTTACCCTTTCCACACCTTAACATGATGGAATTTTCTTAAAAGTTTAGCCAAAATTTGCAGTGAATGCTTTTGGAATAACAGCATCAGCAATTTACTAGCAATGCATTCCTCCCTTAACTACTTACACTCCACCCTTACACTACTTATACCTAAACGCTCGTTAGCAAAGAGTAGAAAACAGGCTTATCTTCCTTACATCCCTCCCTATATTTAAAACAAATGCCAACTGTGAAAACCAAAATACCGATACTGTGTGAAGTTGGTAACGAGCTGACAAAATTACAGTTAAGAACCTCTAAGCATAAACATTTTTTTAAGATAAGATTCACCATGTTCCTCATACTTGTGCCACTCAGTCTGCTTAAACCATGGGTTTTTTAGCTGCTCTTATTGGAGCTCTGCAAGTGGAGAGTTTTTGTAAGTCAGATCCTGAATTTTTGACTGTTTATCCATGACAAACTTTGAATAGGACCTGCCCACTGACATCCAATGACCTAGAAAGCTACCCCAGTAATTCAAGAGAAATGTTTGCTTATGCCACCCGTTCATTTCAACCATTACATTTGCAACATAAAACGCTGGTAAACAGGGTGATGATTGATTGATTGATTGAATTGTACTGAATGTGATAAGCGGCCCTGAGATGACTATTGGCTTCTTCCTGCCACTTTGTCATCGCAACAACGAGATACAAATGACTATTCATACATTAGTTTAACTACAACCAGATTATTCAGGCTTAACCTACAATGATTTTAGTAGCTTCTAAATGTATGGAAAACCTGATGAGTCTTTGTTTCTCTGTTGTTAACAGAGACACACTTTTGAGAGAAAAAATGTCTGAGAGTGCTGATATACCTACCTGTAAGTAGAGAACTAGAGAGTACGGCTAATGGGAATGGCTTAGTTTTTCTTTCTTTCTGTGTTTTGGAGCCATATCTTATCTCTACAGTGATATTCACTGTTTCCAAAGAAAGATGGCTGCTTACTAGTAACATTCAGGGTTTTCTAAATGCCATAATTTATATAAATCTGAGCCATCCACTCATTTTGATTTATTTACATGCATAACTTTTTTTGCTCATTTTGCATAGAAGTTACAACAGAATACCTTTTATACAGAGCATTATATATCAATTTTACAAAAATTTCCAGAATCATGTGCATTACATCAAAAGATCTGTTTTTAGGGTAGTAACATCACAACCTCACAGTTGTTTAGCACATATAAGCTACTTAGACAACAGAATTTAGTGAATAAATTTACATCTACAAAAGGGCTAAAATGCTAAATTTCTTACTTGTACAGAAATTGCAAATTTGGGGACATCTGACCTTTAGAGTTGGAATTCAAAAAGTTTTATCTCTTTTTCCTTAAATATTGCCACAAAAAAACATTACTGAGGCTCTGTGGAAGCAGGTCTCTCGTTCGCTTTAGCAAAAGTCTACGGACACAGGAACTAGAATGACAGTTATTTCTACTTTGTCAGACAACTAAAACATAACTGGAAGCAATAATGAAGTGGGATTTACTAATCTAATGCCTGGAAGAGTTCAGCCATAAACTAATCTCTGCTTAAAACCATCTTCAGAGGGAGGTGGAAAAAAAAGTTAAGTAAGAAAAGGTTCTCAGAATCCAGACTGTTATTTTAAGCAAGCCAAAACTATGCTAGTAAGGAAGTTAAGACTACGGTCTTCATTTTTTAATATTTATAAAAACATATAAATCATCTGTTCACCAGACTCTCTTTGGAGTTTGTGATAAACACAAAACTTGATTGCCCAAACAAAGCTATTCAGACAAAAAAATAACTTGCTCGGCAGTGAAAACTGATGATGATGTATATTGTTCACTATTAATAATTTTCTAATGAGTTCCTAAGAAGGAACATATATATTTTAACATCCTTAAAACATACACAAGCAAAGTCCAATAATATTTACTAGAAACAACAAAGCTTTGCATTTCTTCAGAGTACCTGCATCAGCAGGGATCAATCTCTCCACTTTTCAACCCCAGGAATAGTTTTCTGTTAAAAAATTCTAAAGTAGCCCGTGTTATTTTATAATTAGTCCTACTTCTTGGCACAGTCATGATCCAACACGGTTGGTAAGATAATTAAAAGGAACTAATAGCGGGAGGAATCCATTATTAATTTTTTGTGTGTCCCTACACAAGAAAAGAGGTAGGCAACCATACTTAGGTGTTCATCCTGTAATCATACCTCTACTTGCTTGAGGGCAAGCATAGGTAATCTTCAGGACTGATGCCATAAGTATACCTCCAGGTACAAGCCTGACCCGAGCTCTGATAAGACAAGACTTGCAGTGGACACAAGGGGAGCCTTGCTAAAACCCAAAAGGCTGTAGCAAAGCCCTTCCTGCCATGCAAGTTTCTTTCTAGTGTCATAGAAAGAGATTCCATAGTTGATGGAATCTTATTTTTGTTGGCTTAAATAACACAGTTTAAAATGCTGTTGGGAACAAAATAGTACACAATTCATGTGTATTTGTTCTGATTACAAAGAAGGAACTGTTCTGGTTACACAGCAAGAAAAGTGAAAGAAGAAAATAGAGCAATGAAGTTTAAGAATTCATTTATTTCGTAGTCACTGGTATACAGATTACAGTGGTAAATTTTTCAACTCATCAGAATTTCATATGAAGAGATACAAACCATTAATTAAGGTAGAGGAATTCAAGCCTCGGTTATACATAAGCTACATAGATGAAAATGAGAGGAGCATCTATTTAAGCTGGGATATTCACAATGCGTACAGCAGTAAGTGTGTGAACAACTAAACGCTCAGTAAATGTTGCAAGATTTTGGAACAGTTATGAACTATAATCCATGAACTACAGAGTTTAGGTTACAAGGGAGAATGGTTGGAGAAAAACCTTACTTCATCACATATATGAGCATACCAATTTGTTATAAGGCTGTTCTTAAAAACAAAACAAAGAAGAAATGATCACGGATTAAAACCAAAATAAATAAAACCATAAATACCTATTTTATTTATACTCTAGCAGACAGACTGTTCTTTATGAATTACCAGTAAACTTCACACACGTTGTTCTAATCACAAAAATTAAGTCTGCTGTTATGTGAAAAACTCTGTTACAGATTGGGAAAGAAAATATAAGTATCATACTGAAACAGACTTCTTGGTGCTGAGGTACTCACTGTTTCATCATAGAATATACTTTTTAAAGAAGAGCACTAACATAATCTAGGCATTATAGATACGTAATATTTTCATATAAAGAGGTACATATAAACCATAAATTTAGTACTTATGATCACAGAAATCTGAAGAAAATAGTTGCCTTCCAAAGACATCTTTCATTCACACTACAGAAAATACTACAATAAAAGCATAGTGCTTTTAGTAAAAAAACACCATTGTTCTAGTTTTATTTGGTAAGGAAGGAAGGAAGTCTCTCTATAACACTCAGGGAGTGCAAATTCTCTTCAAAACCAAACTAGAAATACCTATAATGCATTACTGCATTAAGGGAGACCCTGGTACCAGCTCCCACCTCTAGGTTCATAGTTCCACAAGAATCTCCACTGTAAAGAAACCTGCTGACCTTTTCTTAAGCCTGACATATCTGTTGTTTGCTGAGTGACTTTGAAATTCAGTAACAAAACTGCCCTGAGGCTTGAAAAGTCCCTTTTCATTGGGACATGAATTCCACTCAGGTTTACCTGTACAATGAACCATTAAAAAATGGAGACTAATTTAAAAAATCATTACTTCCTTTCTCTCATTTGCATTTTTTCAAAAACACTGGAAATAGTCTAGCAACCAAAACTAGATGTTTTCTGGAGTACAGAAAACATCTGTTTTCTGGAGTTCTGGAGTAGTGTTTTGGAGCTTTACAGTACCAAAACAGAAGCAGCAGCAGCTACACTTAGTGTACTGGATACATCTTGGAGTGTGCAAAATAAAGTAGAAAGGGTGGGCTTTGCAATGGAAATGATAGTTAATTGAGAAGGACTTTTTCTTTTTACATTATTTTTAAAATTAACTTCTACAGAAAGAAAAAGACTGTGTGCTTGTGATTCATAATACTGAATTATTCTTACATGAAATGAAATTCTTGATTTAATATTTTAAACAAATGCTGAGTTCCATCATTTATTTATGCTGATTACTGCCAATCAGCAGTCCAATCTTGGTTCAATTTACAGCAGTTTTATAGCACAGCAACTCCAATGCCTTTCAAAAGTTCTACACCTGGGCAAGGGATTAGAATCAAGACCACAGATTTAATTAAATTGTTTAATTTAGTTACATCCTAGAGATTATACTTTATATCCTAGAGAAAGGATATACTTCGCATTCCAATTTCAGTCAACTTTCTCTAGCTTCATTTATGAAAATCTACTGAAACAACCAATATCATGTTTATTAGCTTGTATTCACGATTTTATGAAATGGCAACAAAACCAACCTGGGATCCTGAAAACCTTGAGGGAACAGGGTTTCTGTATTTTTTCAACATAGTCCATCTATTTGAATTTTAATAAACCTCGAGAGCCCTGGACTCAACTCCTGCCCGTCTCTAACTTGATCCAATTATATATTCCTAAATCCTGGCACCAAAAGCAGCTAGTTTCTTTCTTGGCACCAGGAAAGGGTATGTTCCCTCATTTTCAGTCCCACAGGAAAATATATTGGAAGATCTAAACTTGATCTCATCAAGTTATCTGATTTATATAATTGAAATGAAAAAGTAAACCCCTAACGTACAGAAATGTTATGGGCTACATGCAATGAAAGCAGGTTGCTGATTTTAGATCATAATAGAGAAAATCAGAGCTTTACTAATTTTCTCATCCTCTTCTACCACGGAATGCAGTATCATATATTCTTTCTGTCTTCACACCACTCAGTGTATGGCAGAGCGTAAGATCTGAATTAGCACTAATAACTCTTGAGAACAAAAATGTACCAGTTTCAAAGGTTTTCAGAAAAAGCTGATGGCACAGTAAGAGTACATGACATTGGGGTATATCTTCCTGTCTATCACTAACTCTAATAGTTGCCCAAGGTAGAAAAGAGCTTACATACAACCAAGCAAGATAGGCCTCTGTTTACTCATTACAAAAAATGGGTATCCAATCTCACAGTTTTGTGAATCTTCAAATTTCTAAATTATTCTTAGAGTCTAAATCAAAAGACTTTAACAGCAAAGTTTTCTGTAATAAACTTTTTGCGTGTTAGCTCTATATTAAAATTAATTACTGCTGTTTATAAGCTACTGACTTGAAAATTCATTATTCAAAATGAGTGTTAAGCACTCATTTTAGTTTAATTCAAATTAACAGACTGAAATACTCTGAAAAAATGACACCCACTAATAGATTAGATACTGTTAAAAGACAGAATTCTGTCTTTAAATACAGTATAGAAACCTGACCTCTCCTGTAATATTTCTATCACTACACCGCCATGAATCAGAAACCACCTATACTGAAATCTCCCTTAATATCTCTATTAACCAGATAATTTAGTTCTACAATGCATTTAATAGATACAGTAACTGATGGACCTTAAAAAAAAGATCACTATATGTGGACAGAAACTGCCTGAACTTTGGAGATCCAGCAAGATCACTCAAGAGTGATGAGTTCATTTGCTAATGAAGAGTTAAATCTCCAATTACCAAGTGAAGATAGTGAAAAGCAATGTTTGTATATAGGAAAAGTGAAATTTGGGTTCCTCCAATTTTGCATATCCTCCAGATATGCAAATTTCCTGAGATAATAAATGTAAACCAATGCTTATGAGGAAGAAAGAAGTGACCAAAAATCCCCAAACACCACAGTACTTTTATAGACAAAACAAGCAAGGAATTCAAGCCAAAACAACAATTATGTCTTTGAGAAATTTCAAAGAAATCTTAACTTGCAACTATTACCAAACTTAGAATATTTAGAAAACATAAGTTAAAATGCTTACTGCTCTCTGAACTTATCTGATTTCTACTTTTAGCACAATATTTTAAGATACACAATGGGTATAGTTAAGTTTTTCTACTCGCTTTACATTAAAACAGGAGATATTCTGAAATAACATCGGTACAGCACTACATGTATGTTAAATGCCCACTAGTCTATCAGCCATGTTTAAGATATTTCTAAAAATCAATAGTCCCTAAAATTGTTACCATTTTAAAGTTATTTTTTCCCCATTTCCTCTCAAAAAAACATCTCATTAATCACTTTTAGAGCCACCAAGACCAGTTCGGAATGAGAGAATTACATTACAGCCATTACTACATTTCTTTTTAAAGCCTCCCTTAGCAAGCACAGGGTCTATGTGAAATACTGAATGCACGGGAAAGAAAACTTGACACTGAGTCTAGCAAACCACATGTTCAAAAATAATTTTTAAATATGTTTAGAATATTTTACATGAGAGACAGCATATTTACACATTTTCAATTTTTGATGATCATGCTGTCCTTTGAACTGCTTAGCAGCAATGAAGGAAAAATTCTGAAAAATTAAAAATCTCATATATATACTGTTAAGACTGGGTTTACAGTTCCAAAAGGGTTGTGGGTTAATCAATATCATTTGAAGAAAAGTAGTGAAGAATAAGCAACATCAGTTCAACACCCAGAAAAATAGACGGTCTTGTACCTAGACAATGCAGCAGCTGTGGGCTTTAGTGAACTGCCGAGAATAATTAATTCTGAGGACAGTCACATAGGAAAGCGCAGCTACAGGTTTTGGTCTGCTGAAACTTTGAGCAAGCCAGATCATCTGGGGCTAACTGATTGGGATTCCATGCGGTTTCTTAAGCTTCGGGAAACGAGGCACCTACACCTGCGTGCATAGATCTCCATTTCAGGTCCACTTACATCATTCCACAAGTAGGAGAACTAAAAACTACTTAAGGCACTACGTATATGGGGAATTATCTTACATCTGAGATTATGGACCACTCCTACATCTGCCACAAAACATTAGTTGATATACTGAGGAATTTTCCAAAAATGCTTTCTTTGGAGAATTAAATTACCTTTGTAGATGCAATAAAATCTAATCAGTGCATTTTCTGAACATGTTCCCTAGGTCTCTCTTTCTCATAAACATTAATGTACAAAATCAGAGGCCAAGTCATTCCAAAATTCATACTCTCTATGTATAAATTTAGAAGTTTTAATGTGGTATTAGCACACAGAAACAGTAAACATCACACTTGGTTTTTAATACATTTAAATGTTGAGTATTTTCCAGTAGAATACTCTCAAGGGACCTAATTAACCAAATGACAATTTTTCAGATTAGCAAAGAAGCTAGATATGTAGATGAAAATACAGGCTAAGAGGTTTGAATTTGCACTAGTGACAAGCATACGTTTTTAATCTCTGTGCACTGTAGTTGCGTGAGGTGAAGAACTGACATTTGTTTTCTTCTTTTTATTGGGTAGCCCAAGGTTATATAAGGTTAATTCACATGAAGACTCAAAATCTTGCCTGTCAATTCTCCCATTTGTGATTATATTAACATAAATTAAACCATTATAACTGAACAACCTCTAATCCAGGACAGGATGATTCAAAATTGATTGATGTCTGGCATCAGTGTCAGGCAAGATCTTTGCTTCATGGGTAACCGGAAATTAATGACAGTGATTTCTTCATCAGATGACAGGTAGGATCCAATAAAGATGAAATAAATTTGAAATATCATAATACTAAACCATATGAATCAAAGCTGACTGGTAAATGAAAATGGTTTCATCCACTCAGTAGATTATCAGACAAGTCTCCCACAGAAATCACTTTGCCAGTTGAATTCATTAATCAAAGTTTTAGAAAAGCTGTTTAAAACTACAATTGTGTCTATCATTAGAGCCACTATATAAGCAAATACAAATATTACTCTTTACCCTGAGCGAGCTCCTGGATGTATCTTTAATTCTACCCTTCCTAAATGTTAGTCTCCCAAAATACTCTTCTGTTGATATTTTAGTATGCCCCTAAAGGAAGGACCATGAACAGAAAATTAGTCACAATGGCAGAAAAATTTTATATTCAGTTGGGGATACATATGATTTTAGCATGTTATGTATTCATAATAACTTCATTTGTTCACAAAAAATCCCACTGTACAAGAACAGTACTAACAGGCATTTTTTAAGAAGAGTTTAAAAATAAAGAATATTTTCAAAAGTTTGCTAACATGTTGGTAGGTGTGCATACATTGTGCATATCCATTTATCTAATTCACATACACATGTTTGTACAAGAGTAAATGTATATTTTTAATTTAAAAAGCAGCATCACTAGTTTTTGCTGCCTGACTATTTCAAAGATGGGAAGACACCTATTTTTCATATGTAAGTACAAAGCAAAACACCTTTTTATTCCATGAGAAATACAGTCTAGCTTTTACTGCTCTACATAACAAATATTTTACATATACTTCTACTCTTCCATTGAATAGTACAAGAATGCTACGGATGGTTTGTCACATCTCAATTAGCTCATTTTTCACAATGCTCTCATGACACTCTATGTCATTTACACAAGGTTTATTTGTCAAAATCCCATAGCACCTTTCTGACAACAGATCTTTTGAAATGCATCCTATTTTGCTTGGCAAAGACTTATTTTAATGGGTTTGACAGTGTGATTTCAGTGAAGAATTCAGTGGTCATTTAACTCAGTTTAGGAAAACTAAAAAGAGACTCTCATAAATGTCCATTTTGTAACTCATATAAGGTACTTCTAAAGCAATCAGCCTTATAAAATGTGTTTTCTTCCAAATGATTATTCATTCCAAATTATTCTGCATAAGATGTGTAAGTAATGACTTCTGCTTGATTGTTTCTTCGTTTTCCCTCCTAAATAGCATGCAACTTTGAATCCACAGGTACTCCATGTATCACTTCACGCATCATGAACCTACACAGTAAAAGGCGCGATAGTATTTCTTTCAGCAGGGATTCTTATGGATGAGCAGTAATTCTGAGACCTTAATGTAAATCAATGGATAAATATCACCATGTCTCCATTTGAAGGATTCGTAGAGAAAATAAACTCGGGGGTCTGATGCTGCAGACTTTACCAATGAATAGCCCTTGTTCTGATTATTCGGACTGAAATCACCTGTACCAGTGGTATGGGTTAACAGCTGAGTTATATTCTAATCCAGTTCTCTTATACAAGAATGTCACAAACTGCCTTATGAAAAATGAATGAATGAAAAAGGATGAGTTCAGAAGTCTCTTTAAAGCTCCTTCCTACCTAAGAAAATGTTTGGCATCTCGGTGCTGTGAGACAGTCACCTCCTCCTCAAACCATAATATAGTCAAATACACAGTTTTCCCCCAAATAAGACTGCACAGGTGGTTGAGAACAATTGCTCAGTTAGCAAATCCCCCTAAACTTGTTTTCATGAACAAGTATCACATATACAAATCCACCATCATAAACCAAGTACTCTAGCTGCCTTTTTAAGCACACATGCAGACTGCCTAAAAATAAGCCACCATAGATTTTGCCCACTGACATGTCCTTGTTCATCTTCCCTATATCACTGTACTGTCTAAAAATGGCAAGACTTAGCTTGCATTAGGAGTTACAAGAAATAATCCTTATGGTAATAAAGCCATGTAAATATAAAATCGTATGGATTTTGTCAATTTATGCTATTTTAAGTATGAAGCGTGGAAAAAAAGCAGGAAGGATCAATCACGACAGATCACTGATTACGCTGCTTAAAATTATCTTCCAACCCAAGCTAAAGAGGAGCTATAGTATACATACCAAACTACAACACATGGTGGCATTCTCTAATGTAACAGAGGATGGCTTGTACTTTACCATTGACTGGTAGATATGAGCCACGTTTCCAGTGATACTTAACATTTTTCACTCTTCGTAACACAATCCTTTTGTTCTAAAACTACTTGTTTCCTGAGGACGAGTACAGAATAAGTCATCACCATTTCTGAACGCTGTTGAATATTGAGTTGAATACCACAAAATCAAAAAAATAGAGAAGTCATTGCAGTATCATTTAACTCCTTTTATTTCTAGGGTTCTAATACAAAGCACTGGTAAAATGCAATCGCCACCGTACTAGTTTTAGTCATCTCGGTTGACTGCTGGCCATCTACCCCGCAGAAGAACTGCCTGCAAAACTTGCTGGTCTATACGAAGCGGCCCTGATCGGGGGCTGGGCAGGGAGCAGACAGACCCACACCCGGGCACCCACAGGGAAGCAGAGCAGCACCCCCACAGCTGCCAGCTGTGCCCTATCTCTCACTTTGGCCACCGGGAAGTCTCTGGGCAGCGGGGAGCGGGAGCCCTGCGCTACGGCCAGCCTACGCCTGCCAAAGCCAAGCGGGCAGCTCAAGGAAGGGACGGGCGAGCGACGGTTCCCAGCCACCGGACGCTTAAGAAGCTTTCCGCGCTGTGTGCTCTTTGTCCTTTAAAGAAAAACACGGGCGAGACAGGGACACGCGGGGCGACGGGCAGGGCTCACGCCACGCGGGTCGCCTCCCCCGAGGGCCTTCCTGCCCCGGAGCCCACCTGCCGCCACCGACACCTGAGCCCCAGGACGGCCTGGGCCCGCCGGCCGCGGCGCCCCGGGCGGGGCGGCGGCGCAGGCAGGCAGGCAGGCAGGCGCCCGCCCAGCGCAGGCAGCCGGGCGGCAAGGCGGGCCCCCGCGTCCCGACCGAGGCTCAGCGGGGCGGCCGCGCCCCTCAGCCCGCCGAGCCCCTCGCGGGCTGACAGGGAGCCGGCAGCCGCCCGCTGACAGGAGCGGGGGCGGCGGTGGCGCCTCCCGCCGTGCGGCGCCCGGCCCGGGAAGTTTCTCGCCACAGGTTGCCCCCTCCCGCCCGCCCCCCCGCGAGCCCCCCGGGCGGGCCCGGCCACAGGGACGCACCTTGGCGCCGCAACCGCCGCTTCTTGAGCCCGAAGATGCGGACCTTGGAGAAAATGTCCACCAGGTTGCCGTTGCAGAGCCCGCGGTTCTTGCTGGGGCTGTTCCGCCTCCTGCTGGCCGAGGGCCGGTCCCAGTGCTGCTCCCTCGCCTGCCGCTTCTGGCGGATCAAGCCGCTGGCGATGGCCGCTGCCATGGCTGCTCGCCGGCTCGCCCACGCCGGCCGGCGCCGCGACGGGCAGGGGGGAGGGCGGCGGCGGGGCGCTCAGCCCCGGCGGGGACCCATGCCCGGGGGCGCGGGCGAGCGGGAGCCTCCTCCGGCCCGAGAGGCGGCTGCAGCGGGGCACCCCTCCCTCCGGCCCGCGGGAGCTGCCGCCGCCGCGGGTCACCGCATGGGTGCCCCGCCGCCCCTCCCGCCGTGCCCCGGCGCAGGGGCACCTGCTCGGGCGGCGGCTGCCTGCGGGCGGGCTGGCGGCGCGCAGCGCAGCGGAGCGGAGCGGAGCGAGCGGGACGCGGGACAGAGCCGCGCTCGGTCGGGTCGGGTCGGGTCGGGTCGGGTCCGGCCGGCAGCGTCGCCTCCCGGGGCTGCCCCTCAGCCCCTCGCCGCCGCCCGCTCGCCCGCCGCTGCCATCGCCGCGGCCGGGGCGGCTACCGCCGCCTCTTCCAGGCTCCCGCCTGATGATTGCCAAGTGCTTCAGAAATCAGCATCTGGAGAGAGCAATCTTCTTCTCCGGGGAGAGCTGTAATCACGGCTCGTCAGTCCCACCCCGCTCCAGCCTCCCCTACACACACACGCACGCACGCACACACACACACACACACACACACACACACAGGCACGCACCGCTGGAGCTTTTTCTGTCCTCCCGAAGGCGAGGGGCGGCGAGGGTGCAGGGGGTGGAGAAGGGACGGGGGAAAGGCAGGAGAATAAAGCAAAGGGGGCGAGGGGCGGAGGGAAGGGGTGCTGCTGCTGCGGGTTTCTGGTGGGAACCAGCGGGTTCCCGGCGGATCCGCCGCCAGCTGCCTCTGCTCCCCTTCGCTTTCCGGATGGCTTCGTGCGGGGCTCCCTCCCCGCGGGGGAGGAGGGCGCTGGGCGCTGCCGGAGGGGCGCACGGTCCCCCCCACTCTCCGCCGCCCACCCCGGCACACCGGGGCACCCTCGCACGCACCCTCTCGCCAGCTCCCTGTCACCGGCTCCCTGCCGCCCTGCCCGCGGGCGGCCCCCCCGCCGCACCCGGCGGTGACACCGGTACCTGGCCCCGTCCCCGGGCCAGGGAAGCTGTGGGGGCAGAGGAAGGCGGGTGAGGGGGAACCGCGGTCCGCCCAGGGGCACCCCGCCCCGCGGCAGCCCCTCTGCCGGCCGGCCCGCCCGCAGCGGGGCAGGGGCACCCGTCTGCCCTCCCCGCCCCACACCCCGGGAACGGACGGGGCCGGGGTGCAGTCCGACGGGAGAGGGGGTTCTGCTGCATGCGAAGGTTTTAGAGCCGTGAGGAAGAAACGCAGCTACGAGGCTGAGGGGACCTGCCGCCCAAACCAACACGCGCTCTGTGGGAGAAAAGTCTGCACCAGCAGACTTTTAACTCGGAACACGAACTGATCTCTGAGGTTTCAGAAATACCGAAGGAATTCCATAGGGCACCCACAAACAGCTGCAGTAGGTAAATTTATTGATCGCCAGCACCATGTAAAATTATTTCTTCATTTTTTCATAGTCTATGTCTTGGAGCCCTTGAGCAAGCACCAGCCAAGCTCACTAGACACAGAATGCCTAAGGAGTCTCTGCCCCGAGGAGTTTACAATACACTGCAGATAATAAATACCATATAAAACACGACATCTCATTTCTTTCATCTTTTTCTGTTGGGTCTTCTCCCTTTTCAAATAAGGGCTCAATGTTTTTTCGGATTTACTTTCTGTCAGCCTAATGGTGAAACTTCCTGAAGTTGTAACTAACCAGAGGAAAGTAGAAAAAGGAAGCCAGCAGCTACACAGAAAAAAATGTAGAGTTATCCTATAAGGAAGGGCAGATGCTCGCACAGGGAAATATCATGTAATAAATATCTCATTTTTATACTGTTTTCAGAATACTCTAATTTCTTATTAGATGGCTCTTTATAAAAACAGGCTTTGAAGTGTAAATATCCATCCGGAATAATTTGCTGCTTTGCAATACAGAACCTTGTAGGTAAGAGTAGGTTCTTGCTTCAGCAGAGGCTTCAGCATCTCTGATATTGACCATTATTTCCCTAAATCCTTTAATCTACAAAGAGCTATTTTTATACAGAGGGCAAAAGTGTATGGTGGGAACTCCCTTGTACAGGGATTTTGTCCTAATACCAGACCAGCTAGGAGCAGAACCTGCACAATCGGATCTGGATAATACATTTTAATTCTATTTAAAAGTGTCTCTAAAGAGATTCAGCTAAAACACTCGCACTGGATTTTCTGTCTGGCAGTTTTTACAGAGCAGCAATTTCCTTACAACGGTTACAATTACCTTCACTAATGCAATTAGACAGAGAGGGTTCGCTGTTTTTTTTTTTTTAATTTTAAATTTCACTGTAGTAGTTTTGCATACTGCTTCCCTTTTCCATACTTCCCAGCAGCGGACAAGGCACGGTGTTGCCTTCCTTAAGTCTCCTCAAGACAGAAGCGCTCCTCCAAATGCCGCCCCAGTGGGCCCCCCTCCCGGCCACGGCCGTGGCCCGCGCCCCGGTGCCGGTGCCGGTGCCGGCTGCCCGCGCCCGGGGCGGTCTCTGCGTTCAGCACCATGGACAGCCGAGCAGAGCCTGGGGGCGTGTGGCCCTGGGGCATCCTCTGCCACCGGCGGAAGGGGTGACAGGACACAGCCCAAAGTCTCCTGCTCGACCTGGCTCCAAACAAAGGAATGAATGAGAGGGAGTAGAGTGAAATAAAGCCCAACCCTCCACTATCTTTAATTTTCATAGGAATTTAGGAGTGGAATACATACAGCCCTAACTTTTGTGTGAGAAACCCTCTCCAAAAAGATGCGGGTTCCACGTCTCCTTTTGCTGGAGGGACCTCTTTATATTATACAATGATGCTAGTCACTATATACTATCTACTACTATTGTTCCTTCTCCGTAGTTCCCTTCAAATACTGGGCTTTTGCCAAAATACATTGACATTTCTCAATGATACGATGCTCGGGGTGATGGCAGAGAAAGGAAGGAACGAAGGTGAAAATAGGCAGTATTCCTATAGACAAGAGAAAATGTGTTTCTTACTCCAGAGATCAAAAACAATAGCCTTCTACTTGCATCTCAGAAATGCAGAGCAGTTGTTTACAGCTTGAGGTTTTGCAAAGAAAACTCAAGAGAGCCATCTGCTGTCTTAACCTGTGATAAAATGTGTGCAATTCTAGTCAAAGTGAAGGTTTTGCTAACAGATGGATTGTAGAAGTATGGACATATCGGCTACCTTAAAGACTAGTAACTGTGTAAGAATATGCATTTACGACAAATGGAAATATCTTAGTTATAACATTTTCTGCATTAAAATAGAATTTTAATTCTGATTAACAAAACTCTGGATATGAAAACAAACGATTAAAAGGAAAAGAGGGGGGGAGAAGGGATTTTTCAATACTTTCTATTTTCCCATCTGTTCATTTCTAACTACTAATGTATCATGGATTTCAGGAGTTTTCTAAAACAAAAACGTTTTAGAATCTTTAAAATTACTTGCTTGAATGAATTTTAGAGGAAAGCATTCAACAGCACAAAATACTTGCTTTATTATATACTAGAGTATGAAACATCATTCTTCCTTAAATTTATTTTTTGCTGTATTACAGGGGACAAACCATATTCCATTTAGTCTGATTTAAAATGTATATTACAATGTGCTATTTTCAGGCATCAAAGTTCAATATTAAAATATACACCGTTAATATTTGTGTATATACATGTACTAATGATACATAAAATGCTTTTATAACAGCTTCCATTTGGAAAAATGAGATGCTATGCTTTATATTCTATCCTAACCTAGATCCACAGGCTACAAAATTTACAGAATCAAAAATGTCATCCTTATGGTTTAAGAGCTGTGTTCTTTTTTTTGTTCTTTTTTTTTCCCACTTGTATGTTTTGCATTAGGTTGGATAGAGTTACAAGCTACAGAGTCATTTTTGGTCAATGCAGACATGAAAACTCTACAGAGTTTCCCCTTTCATAAACCATTTCAATATAAACAAAAATGTCTTTCTACAGGTATGTTCCCACATATACACACTCCACCCACATTTTCTCCTCCCACGTATCCTGAAACCATTCCTCATATCAAAAGCAAAACAAATAAAATCAAACCCTAAGAAAAATACCCCAAAGTCCTTACAAGCAGAGATTTTCTAGAAGTGTAAAATGCCAGATTATTACATTGCTAAAACATGTTTTACTTTCATGAGCTCTAGTAAAGTTTTTATTCCACCTGCTTGCCAACAGTAGGCACACACAGCTCGCTTGTCCAGTTAAATACTCTAGAATATGATGCTGTAAAGTCAACCTATCCTATATTCTAGAAATCATTAGTAAGGTATTGTGAATCTATATGTTCTTCCAGACTCTAAAGAGTTGAAGATCATTTCATGACCCTGAAAAGGCTTTCTCTTTTTTTTTTTTTGAAGATGGTGTGTGCTATAGTTGCAGAGTAATACCTTACTCCTTAAACTTCCATTCAAACTGGAAAGGCTACTCTAGGGGTAAAGTACCAATTTAGTCCTAACAATTGCAAGGTATGCATAAGAAGTGAAAAAACCTCTTGTTTATAAGTTCTGATGCACTCAAGGAGCCAAACTCATACCTACTAAAATTTATTGACTACATAGGAGGTCCTATGTAGTCAATTGGTTAAACAGGTCAAGTGAATCACTTTAAATAAGACAAAAGTAAGCTTCAAGTGTGTTGTTTAAAGGACTGCATATATTTGAGCCAGCTTCTTCACACGCTTTGGACTTACTCGGCTTTATGTATCCAAGTTACTAGAAGAACCATTAAAACACAATTAATGTACGTGTTAGAATAAATTAATCCCCCATGCAAGGTAGTCCTACATTAAATGACTGGTTATGCAGAGAACTATGAAAATGTAAACATTAATATACATGACCTCTAAAGAACTAAGAATGACTATACCAGCTCAGAGCCAGTGGCTTAGCTAGTACAATATTTGTTCTGCGTCGACTGGTGACATTTCTTTCACACATTACCTGGGATATGTCTGCAGCCTGAAGGACTGAGTACCTCTACACTAGTAAGGATCCAAGGTCATTTAGGGAACTGAAAAAAATTGTCTTGTGGATGACCAATATGACAGCACTGAATAGATATTGGCTTATTCTTTAGAAATTACATAATTCTCAAATTGGTTGGTTTTGCTTTTTCTTTTTTTGACTTTGCTTTCCTCCTTCCCTTAAAATTAGCATTGATTATACTGTAGTAACGAGTCTTATGAATAGTGCTGTGTCAAGGAAAATACCTACTTTAACTACTTAGAGTTTCATTTTCAGTTCCATTGGCTAACTCTTCATTCTTCAACAGGGAAGAGAAAAGTGAATGGAGATTTTTATGCTATTTTTACCAATTGATCTTTCAGCAAGATAAGACACACGATTACAGCTCCTAACTATTAGCACACGTCCTGTGATATCTTTCATGACTTCCTAGTTTTCACTCTATCTGTCCTCTACTTTTGATACCACTTCTTTTGAGACCAGGTGAACAAAAGAAATCAGCTGGATTGACAGGACAATCTGAACAGCACACAGATCATATGAGGCTCTCCAGGATAGTTCACCCAGGCCCAAAACTTACCTCCAACTTACCGCTTTTAAACAACAGTTATTAACAACAACGACAAAAAAATAATCAAGATCACTTTCCACAACAAATCCATAAAAGTAATTAAAAATGAAATACATTGTGGTTTCTGCAGCAACATATATATGATTTTAACTTTAAATATTAAATAGTCCCCTTAAAGAGAGATTCTTAATTACTAACAACAGAAACACATTGCCATTTATTTTCCTCCCACTGAAACTAATAGCAGAAGATCTGCCACCAGAGTGCTTCAGACAAGGCTCCCATGACACAAGCCAGAACAACAACTTTCGTTAAAGAAAACCAACCCCCCCCTCCCTAGTCCACACAGATGCACGGAGCAGTTTAAGACTGAGAGACCTAAATACAGCATGGAGAGCTTCTTCATTAATTTCTTATACACACAGCTTAAAACAACATCTGTTGCATTTGCTTATCTAGCCACAGCAGGACTTTCTTCTGTTTTGCCCGACTTCTGAAACATGCAACAGACTTTGCTATTATTCTCCCAAGTAAGTGAAAGTCTCTGTAATGTGAGTCTGCTTAATTTTGTTCTACAGAAACAAAAGGAACGCCATTCCTGAAAAATTTGGTCTCTACAGTGAACTTCCTCTGGAGTCAGTACAGCTGGCAGAGCATGACAATATGTAAGCTGTTATGCCTGCTTGACAATATTCTCCTGTGAGGGTTTCCTACTCCTAGAACAGAAAAAAAGTTAAGGAGATTGCAATGAACTTACTAGCAGTCTCTTCATTGGAATCTTCACAAATACTATCCTAAACACACATTGATTTTTGCTGCGCAAGTTCTAGAAAAAAACCCCATGGTCTATAGAAAAGTAGCCATCAATATGAAAATTTCAAACTATAAGGAAAAAAATCAGCTCCATGGATAACAGTGATTCGGGGAATGTTTACCAGCATACACACAGGGGATTGTTCTTTTCATAGACTTTGACATTACATCACAATATTTATTGGTTCATTAGATGTTCACTTTCCAACTGGTGTCTTCATAGAGGAATCAAATCCTTTAGTCTTTTTGTTAATGAAATAAATAATATCAGTGCACACAGACAACACACAAAATATACAAGTATAAAATGCTTTTTATATATATATATATATATATATATAAACTATACAGCCTGAGCTTACTGACAGTGTTTTTCTAAAGTCCTCCAAAATATTAATTTTAATTCTTTATATAAGAGTTTCTTGCTTTCCTCAGAACAGATATGAAACATATGAAAATGAGAAAAAATGTGTTATATTTCTGGACTTTAAGAACAAGGGAGGTGTTGGATTTTGGTTGTCTCACAGAGAGCCACGACAAAAAGGACATTATATCCAATACAATAAAATGCTGAACAGAAAAGACAGGATGAGCTGAGACATACATAAATTACTAGCTTGAGAAGCAGAAGGATGATTCCTCCCAAAATACATCCAGTAATCCTGTAAGTATAGAAAGTGATTGTCACCAGTGACAGGAAGGATTGAAACATGGCTGTCTGTGCACTTGCATGCATATATATACACACATCCGCAATACCAGTTCGTGGTGGAAGAAAGCATGAAGGACATTCCCTGGCAAATAATTTAGAAAAAAATAGTCTTCTGCTATCTAACCTAAAATAAGCAGTGTGATTAATATGGCAGAAGAACTTTTTGATAGTCATCTGTCTTTGTTTACAATTCTTCTACCATTTATTTTCAAATAACTTTTGTTTTGCAATCCATTTGATACTATTTTGAAGACATTTTCAAGGAAAAGAAAAAGCCCTGAAACCTAAAATCCTGTTCTTTTCTTGTTCCAGAGGCAAGTTAATAAAATATTTCTCTGGGTACTAACCAGGACAAAGTAAGTCTCTGAAGGGAGAAAAAGTAGCTATAGAACAATGCTGGCTAATGCCACATTCATCCAAAGGGTAAGCCTTGATCTCCTCTGCGATTTTTCATAAAGGAACGTCCCTTCCTCTGGGATTCAGACACAACTAATGTTTTCTAAAAGAAGCCACATGCCGTGTTTCCCTCTTTCCAAACAAACAGCAAATTCAGTGCATTGTCTACTATTTCTATTGAATGAAGTAAATTAACGACAGATATAAATCTCTGAAAACAAGTATGCCTTAGCTTCTTTTTAGTTAATCTAGATATTCAGGAGTATCTGACATGATAATGCAGTTTATATTACCATAGGAAGCAACTTTTGCTTTTTCCCCTTAATGTTTCTTTCACTTTGTATTATTTTCTGCGACTGAAAGATTTTCTTTGTACTGACATACTATTGTTAAGCAACAGACTCAAACAAATATTATCTACTACAAAAAACCACCAGAAGAATATTGATTAAAATAACTTTTAGATACCAGCCTTTTCTCCTCCTCTTTGATAATCAGTCTACTTCAGCTCTAGCTTCATCATTACTAGTGGTAATTGCTATATCAAGCTGCACATTTCCATTTTACTTCTTCCCAAATAGAAACATTGATTTCTTATATATTTCATTTACATGTTTAAGAAAAATCTAGCAAAACCAGCAATGAATGCTTTGACCTAAAAGAAAAAAAAAAAAAAACAATTCAAGAACTTCTGCTTGCCTGTCTTGTTACTTTCATAAATTAGAACATCAAGTCAAAGTTCATAGACTTTTTACTATCTTTTTCATTATTTTGGAGATGGGACTGCTAGAATATAATGAATACTGCAATTATTTTTAAGTCCTGAAAAAAGTATTGCAATACCTGCTCATATTACCTGATATTACTTGCTATTAATTCAAATACTATACCATTTATTACTAGCTGTAATAGCATGAATACTCCTAACATAGTGACCTGATTTTACAACACGGTCCTACAAACCTAAATTACGAAATATCTCACAGTCAAAACTTAACTCGTCGAAACCTTTCAACAGCACATCGCTCTAATATGCAGTGCAATTATCTGATTTGCCAGCAGTGGACACTGTTACTCTAGTTATCCACAGATATGTTGACTGGGGAATAACTTGCAACACACACTGGTAAATTTTTCTTTTATTACTTGCACTGCTGTAAGAACTTGGAGTTATTTGTACCAGACAAAAGCTGAGTAAAAATTGTATGGTAGGAATATTTTTCATCATCTGTGTGATAGCAGATAGACCGTCCCTTTCTTTAAAAAACTGTCATTTTAAAGTAACTTTAAGAAAAATAAACACTGACTTATTCACATGGGATTTCTTTTTTTTATCATAATCATTTCAAGTCATAGAAGGTGTTCTGATACAAAAAATGAAAATTTCTTCATTCCTCTTTTTTACAGAATGACGGTTATGACAATGAAACTGCACATCTTTTGCATTGATTCTACGAAATTGTTACAAGTAATGAAATCAGCAAGCTAAAAAATTCTAAACAGTATATTTACTTCAGTAGCCTGTACCATTTTTTGACTAATATAATTGTCCAAAATCTGAAAAGGACATGTTTTACCCACTGATACTTTTACAGGCACGTTAAAGTTAAGCTGAAGTGTAGACTTTTGGCTAGGAAGAAAAAATAGACAGCTATAAGACCAACACAGAGAGTTGCAGAAGGATTCGCTAGGAATCAGCCTAGCTAGTTGGAAGAGAGTTTCCATTCATCTTAAAGACAGAAAGAAAATCTATGCATTTAAGAAAAGCAATGCACACGTTTAATCACAGATAATAAATGTTATCTTCTTATACACAGTTACAAGAGTTACAGCAATCACTTTCTAATCTCAATATTCAAATGACTTATTAAGCTTCCCCTAAAATTCCCATCAGTCTAACACTATTATATAAATGCATTTTTCATTTATAAGAATGTGTAGTACCTTAATAGCATAATGCCCATCGTCTGGCTAATGCAGCTGAAAACTTACAAATCGGCCTAATAGTCTATCACCAGTATGTGTATACAGGACACCCAGAAAGTCTACAAGAACTATGCTTTTTGTCATATGGAAAGTCAGCTGCAGATCCAGCCTTTTTTCTTTTTACTGTTCACCTTGGTTAGTAAATTGATATGACTTACCATGCAGTCTGGCCATGAAGAGCTGGCAAAGTTGCACATGAAGCAAGGAGAGGGACATGCCTTTATCAGTGGTGGGATAGTCTCAGATCAGCCTAAGACTGTTGTCAAATTGCCTCCCAGAAAGCTGGGAAGTTCAGAAAGGTTGGTGTGAGGTCTAGCTTCTAGCTGGCTGTCTTTCAATATTTGAGAACCTTGAGAATCCACTGGGTCAATGACTCTCTGTTCACAGCCTCTTATTATCTGGATAAACATGACTTAGAAGCCATCAGTCAGTGCATGAATCCAATCAAAACAGAACAGTTGGACTAGACTGAGAGAATGCTGAAACTGTCCTCCAGTCACATCAGCTCTTAAACCTGCTCAGCCTTGAACACAGGTAGCCAGAACACTGTCCCTTCCCAAAGCCCACTTTTCCCAGTCCATCCACCTTGAAGCTGAACTTGCTACTGGTGTACAAGGTCGCTCTTCAGACTTAAGCCTTTGGGACTCATTTGTTACCAGAAGTCTCCAAATATCCCTTGCATTGCCCTTCAGTGTTCAGGTAAGCCTTGTGTTTAAAAAAATGAAATAAAATAAAAATTTCTCACCAAGTCTCAAAGCTTTTTGACTTATTTCCAGCCTTAGTTTAAGCACTATGGAAACTTGCTTCAGCTACAGGTGTAGGGAGGAAGAGCTAAATTAATACCAGGAAACAGCTTGATGAGTGGAAGCTCTCTGATGCAATCCAAACTGTGCTCTGTAAATAATAAGTGAGCGGTTCTGGCTATGCTAGACTGATAAGGAAGAACAGAAGTCATTAGAAATGGAACATACTGGCAGCCAAATTGCTGTGAACCATAGCTCCTTGACTAATATTCTCTCTCCAGAGACAAAGCAATCCTTTCTGGGCCTTAAAGACTCAAATATAAACATTCTACACATCATCATTTATTGTGAAAAAAAAAAATACTTGCTCACCACTGCAGTTTTACACATGTGGAATAGAGTACTATACCGTGCTGTAAGTATCACTCATATAAGTAATTTTTTAATAATTTTGTTTACAATTGTGTTATACAAAATAATAGTGCTTTGATGCCACTCACATTTTTTAAACTGATAGCAAAACCTTGGATCCAGGTAGATCAACTTCTCATAGAAATAAATGTTTATTATTTTAAATCTCCTAATTTAAAAGAAAAAACCAAACAAACAGCTGTCTCTCAGTATGTTGTGCAAGTACGATCAATCTTGCCTATCATTTCCTTTGAAAAATATCAGCACCTTGCAGACCAGCTTCCTCATTATTTCAAGATTTGGCCCACACCTAAAGAAATTTGCCTGCTTAACATTGCTGAAGGCTTAGAGGAAAACAAAGAAAGAGCACAATGATTGAAATAATGATGTTTTGTGATATCCATTATCTGTTATCATCATCTACAAATCACTTTACAGTTTTATGCAAAGTTTTGCAAACATGTAAAAAATAAAAAGCTTAGAAGTGTCAAGTGATGAAACTTCTAGTTATTAAAAATATGAATTTTCTTAATTAAAAGCATGTAAATGACCAATAAATTTATTGAAACCTGGCTTTTGTTTACTGTAGAATAGTTTAGGTTGAAAGGGACCTCTGGAAGCCCCTTTACAAAATATTTTGTAAATCAAAAACCTGTGCATGCAGACCTGGATCTGAACAGCACATAGATATTTCTAAATCTGACGTTTTTGTTTCCCAAGACAGAAGAACACTTCTGTTTTACAACAGGATCTTTTAATTGAAAATGTATGCAAAAAGGATTAAAAATATTTTATTTGATAAGCTCTCAGAGCACGATTTATTTCTGAAATGATTTATGATCAGATGACAGCACATTTAAACACGTGGAGCTGTTGGCACTTTAAGCCTTGATTGTTCCTTGTATGCTTCATATGACATAGGATTTTCTGAAGCACAATCTTTACAACTTCCAGTAGACTTTCAAAAAATGATTTTCTGATGGCCTTGATTTATGAACCACAAGAGTCAAACTTTTACTCTGCATGAAATGAATCTATCAATCAATCGTCTACATAGGTTTAAAGATGAATATCAGTGGTTACCTGGGAAAGCTTAAGCAACTTCTGCAAAGATTATCATGGGACATAATTTCTTGCACTTTTACTTAAAAAGTATTTATTCAATAATTATGCTTTTAAAAGGCATAGATTTATACATGCAACACATAGCTACATACAATTTTTCCACTCCTAAAAATGAAATGCAAAACTGGACTCTGGAAAACAAAACTTCATAGCCGATCAAGAGTGGATACAAAGGAAAAGATAGCTACAAGATGGATGGGCATAAGATAAAATGTATCTTTAAAAGTCCTCGGAATTTTTTTACTTTAAGGATAAAGCAATTACAAGTATGCTATATGTATACTCAAACTGAAAACACACAAACATTAGAGAGACTGGACAATAATATAACTGAAGGTGTTCTTCAAAGAAACCAGTGACCAATTTAGTGATCCAAGCAAATTTCAAATCTAGTCAATACTGAAGGAGCTTTGCTTTCTTCATTCCAAGTATTCAAGAAAACAATGGGGCTATAAAAAAACCTTTTTGAACTGAAAGAGTAAATTTCTTTTGCAGACTGAAAAATAAATCGACCTTTTTTGTCTATAGAAATAAAAGTATATGGAGGAAAATGCCAGCAAAATGATACTTATTTATTTTTAGAAGCGAAAACTTTTTCTAGGTAAGGATATCATACTGTTACCAATCAGCAAATCTGACCTTAATGAAACAGAAACCTATATCATAACATATCATATATAGCAAAGTTAGAACAAATACTTTAGTAATTTCAGTCATCGCTAACAACCTTAAGACTAAAACAGAAAGAATGGTATAATTTGTAGTGAAAGATAAGGAGATTGTTCAAGGAGAAGCCTTGCCCTGTGCCTCTTTTTGATCTGCTCCAAACAAAAACTACGACCTTTTATTTTCAAACAAAAAATAGGAAAGATCACTGGATTTGATGGGCAAATCCCATTAATGAGAAAGTTACCTTAACATGAATTATCATAGAGTTTGAGTTAACAGGGACATTCACAGTGGTATTTAACACCCTGAATGTGGAGGCATTTGGCCAACAGGTATTCTGAGTTGCTGCATGCAAGACCCCACTTTTCTTCCACTTACTCTAAAGGTAGTCTTTAGGTTTAGATTAAGAAGCCTAATTCTGCTTTTCTGAAATGCACCTCTAATGCTTAAAACAGTCTAAAGTATTTAAGTTCCTATAGGGTTTTATACCAACAAAAAAAGTTTGAGATAAGCTTTTTTAAAAGGAAATTTTCAAAGGTATTAAAAAAAGTTATTAATTCTCAGTAGTTAATAAATCAGTGTTTGAACTAGGCTTTCCGTATTGCAGCATCAGCTGAAATATCCTGGATTTTCTTTTTTTTCATGTTTATAATGCTCACGTTCATCAGAAATCTTTATGCCATTTAAACTTTCTCACAAAAGCCAACAAGGGTGCTAATTAAAAGATTATGTAAAACAGTTTTAGTGTGAAGCATTGAAACATAAATTATCGAGGATTACTGACTTTTACACATTCAGTTATATCTGCTGAAACTTTAATAATTTTGTATTGTAGCTTTGATCATTATTCCTGGTTATTCAGTTATGCCTGAACACGTCCCAGGACAGACTTCCCCTTTCTTCTCACTACACTTAATCAATATTCTGACATATCTCCAAAACCTAGTCTGCATGTACTTTGTTACATACAAAGGCTCCCATTGTGGTCTCATCCTTGAAATGAAAAAATAAGAGCTTTATTATCTAGCTAACAGGAATTAATAGTAGTGTTGGCATCTATTTTCTTTATGTTAAGAGCTGGCTCTCTCTTCCACTATTTCTCTGCAGTTAAGTGGCAAGATATTGTGTTAATGGTGGGGGGTTTGAGTGGGAGGGGGGAAGGGGAGTGAGAGCATTAGATGAAAATCTGAGATGCTCTTTGTTGCAAAGCACTCCTAGATTGCAAGACATTTTCTGAGAAGAAAGAAAAAAAAACATCAGTCCCCTTCACATACTCTGAATCTGAAATAATATTTCCATTTTAAAATGTATTTCCTAGTTGAGGCAAATATTTGTATTAAAATACTATATAGTTCGTTCGTCTTTTATATGTGCTTGACGCTAATTTTGTTCACTGAACTAAGTCAACTGTTAATTAAAAAAAGCTACTTGATGCAGTTCTGTTGTAAAATTCAACATTATACCTTATTTTGTTGAGACAGAAGACACAAATTCGTTCCTTCTAACCATCAGCACATTTTGATATTTCCTTCCATTAAAATGATTTTTAATTTCATTTGTATTTAAAGGCAAGGTAAAGCTACTGCCCTCCTCTGGGTTGCTCTGCTCCAATGAACACAGAAGTGCAAGCAAAAAATCCCCTTTATTTTTCCAGGCTCTCCTTGTGGATACTCAGCTTTCAAGTGGATATGAATGACAACAAACTGGCTTTTCCTAAAATATATTTCCTGTGTCCCTTTTCTCTATTTGGTGGACAGCACCATTAATCCTCCTGTTACTCTGTTCCATTCCTTTGGCTTCATTAACTTTGCCATGCTATCAAAAACCCAATTCTTGTATATCGTCAAGATCCAGTCTGCGTTATTTTTGAATTATTAATTAATTTGGTTTGGATCCATTATAATCAAATCCTATGCTCTGTTTTGTGGCTGGGCTTTCCTTTGTATACCACTGAAGTCCCACCCCTGTGTTATAACCTGATGGCTATCGACTGAGCTCTTTGGAGGAGGGTCTCACGCTTCTCTCTATGTCTGGTATCTAGTGCAAGGACTGAACCTCTGTGACAGCTATGCCAAGACAAAGCCTCCAGCCCACTGGTGGTCCCCACATGTTAAACATTTCTGATTTCATCACCTATCCATCCCAGTAATGGCTTCCTCCCATAATACAAAACAGCGGGAGGAAATCAGTGCTGTTGCCAGCATCAGAACATTTGGAAAGTTCTGATGTATAGCACAAAGCTGTGCTTCGTTTAATATAAATTAGACTGCATAGACTAGCTAACTTAAGTATAAATAGGGCCATATTCTCACTGGTGTCTATGTGTTCTTTTAGTATAGTGGTAATTACAATTCCTAATACAGGAAAGGAAAAGAAATCTGAAGAACAGTAGGTAGATTATAAGAGACAAAGTAACGTTTTCTCTCTGACACGCTCATTATTATTGTCAATTATAGGTAATTTCCTTGCTTACCCTCTCCCCCCACCACATGCCAAATAAAAGAACAAAAACCCTAAAACAGACATTAAAAAAATTAAAATTTTATGAGTATAAAAGAGAAATCAGGATGTATTCTTTCAAAGCCAAGATCATAGAGAGTCAGAACAGCTAATTCACTTGTAATGCTGCCTTAACTGATTACTTTCCAATTGAAACTAGCTGCTATTTTATGACAAACATCAAAACCAAAACCCAAGGTAATACAATCTCACTCAGAAGTTGAACATTAGGGTGTGTGAAATATTACCCTATTCCCCCCTCCATACACTCTAACCAACTGGTGGCACAAAGAGCAACAATAATGCTTAAACTCACCCAAAACATATTATTATGTACTACAGTTTCCTTACAACAGGATCAAAGATAATTCCTTTATGCTCTGTGTACCACTGATTCAACTGAAGGTCTGAACAATGCTAATATTACTCAAATTTTGGAAAAAAACCCCAATGTTTATTACAGCCCCTTAAGAAATCTTCAGCTAATAAAGAAACATTACTAACAAAACACTGCGTGAATCTGTAGTGGGAGATCATGCAGGAATGTATACCTAATATACACAAGCAATAAGAGCTTTTTAAAGACTCAGGTTTGCTGTTGATAAGGATTTATAAAGAGAAAAGATGCAAAGAACTACATTAAGCTTACCTAAATTTCATCACTAGGACTTTGGAATTTTGGCTCCCTCTGTCGTGGACCAACCTGTCCAAAGGAGGTGAACACCCCCCCAGCTTTTGGAAAATGCTCACCAGCCTCTGCT
Organism: Mycteria americana; assembly: GCF_035582795.1. Lineage (NCBI taxonomy): Eukaryota > Metazoa > Chordata > Aves > Ciconiiformes > Ciconiidae > Mycteria > Mycteria americana. Next base: position 161,457,180 of record NC_134365.1, on the reverse strand, counting down.
TATCCTAAAGAAATCCATGCTCCTAAGAATTAGGTGAGACATGAGGAAAGCATTCAATAGCTCTGGTACAACAGAAACTTTTTTGCACCCAGCTACGTACATGGAGTTCTCCTCTATCTGCCCAGTTTAGGTTCAATAGCTGTGTCTTCTTCATAATCCAGGTCAAGATTTTACAACCTTATTTTGCACAACCTGCAGATAGGTTACAACCTGCAGATAAGTTACCTTCATTCTTTCTATCCCCTATTTTCTAACTATTCCTTCTCTTCTTTTCTGGATCTCTGTCTCTCTCCCTCTGGGTGCGAGAGGTACCACAGAAGCTGTTCTCGCTCTGCTGAAGGGCAAGTTCTGACCAGAATCAGAGAAGTCACAAGGCAAGGTGAAGCTGATTTGCTTCTGAGCATCCACGTTGTGCCAAACTGCAGTCAGCATGGTGCCATTTTTGTGTTGGGATGAAACAGGAGAGGGAACATTGGTTTGTTTAGCACAGTCAACTTGTCTTTGTGTTTAAATGGTCATAAATTTCATAACTTTCCATAGATATGTTAGAAAGTTATTCAAATGGAAAGTAAAGAGAGCAATTAAAATTCATTAGCTACGTCTATTTTAGCTAAATAATTCCTCGTGGAAACAATTACATTCAAATTGTGCAAGAGTTACTTTCAGTAGAACATCTAGAGATGCTAGATTCATTATAAGAAGATCTTGGGGATTACGGGACAATACTAATGATTATTTTTATTTTTTTTTTGCTATCCTGAGCAGTAGGAATGATATACAACCTTTGAGGATTTTTATGCACTTGTTTGATTAGGTAGTAATTTATTAATCTCCTGAGCTATTAATCTTTGTGAATCACATGCTATCAGACATGCTTCCCGTACTTAAGAGTGACAGAAATTATCTAATGCACTTTCTGTCTCACTACCTTTTGCCTCCAGCTTTTTGCTCTGTTATTTTCCCTCTACCCACGTCCCTTGCCTTTCCGTTCAACTTTCTAAATACTGTAATTATTCACCCATCCTGTAAGGGATTTTACACTAAACAGTCACTGAACAGGGTGAAGAACTGTCCTAGCAATAGGAACTGAAAGCCAGAAAACCCCTCTTTCATAGGAAAATTTTTGTTACAAGGCAACCGACATGCCCACTACTCCCCTCTCTCATTATTTGCTGCACAGGGCCACAGCCTGAACAGAAGGAAAAGACTGTCCTGTCTCATTACCTGGTCTGTAAACTGCAATTCCCAAGCCCCTCCTGTCTGCAAAGGATGTATAGTTAAGATCTCTCATTATGAGAACCCTCTTCATAAGTAACGAAGAGGGTTCTGGGCCTAACCTCAGGAGAGGACTTTGTAAATATCAGTCAGACAAATACAAACAATTCCAGAGTAGTTTATAGCACAGTTGCTGAAAAGAAATAAAATTCCTTTTTGTTAGTAAGGACAAGGAACTACAGATGAAACAAATTTTATTCACAAAATACATGATTCTGCTTGACAAGGAAACTGCCTTTGCAGTCATAAAACATCAAAACTTTCACGTTTAGAAGTCACATGTGAAAAACATGAGTATTTTCTTTCTAGTAAAGAAACAAACAGAAGCATTAAGGGAAAAAAGAAGGGACTAATGTTTGTGGGTGGCAACATTGGAACATTTTAGAGGTGTAGTCGACACTGCTTTAAAACTCATTTTAAAGTAGTTATACAAAAATCAAGGCATCACATTTGCCGGTCATTGCTGAAAATGTCAACTCTCCATGCTCCTATAAAAAGTTAGCAATACCAGCCATTTTTCTGCATATCATAAAATAACTATCAACAAGATTTTTGGCCAGAGAAGAAACTGACTTTCAGCATTATTCTCCCTTTGTTGCTGAAAGATGATATTTCTTAGGTTCAAATGAAATTTTATCTGAATGCAGAGTGTAATATGTTAGCATACAAAAGGCTAGTATTCTATTTAGCAGAAAACAAGCAAGTCTTTTTTTCTGACGTAGCCTTGAACTGAAAGGTGTAAATTCAAGTAATACTGTCAGATACCTGTGTAACAAGCCATTTTAATGAGAAAAGTTCACAGCAGGTTGCTTAGCCATTAACAAAACCAACAGCTACAAATGCAAAGGTTGACAAGCAATTTGGAAACATCTAGCCATTCCCCACTTCTTATATATAATGGTGCGGTAGAAGCAAAATGAATTGCCATGTAGATGTCAGTACGACGCACAAAAGAAATGTCAACAATTAGTCAATGAACACTCCCACCAAGACATTCAACATGTGCAGACAGCTTGTGCCCTCTTGTGCACCTTTTCCTCAAGTTTGAAAGACTGGAGAGGGCAAGAGGTATGGCCCAGTAATAAAAAGCCAGGAATAGGAATCCATTGCTTGTTTTGAAAGTCTTTAGAGGTATAGCAATGCAATTTGCTGGTCACAGAAGACATGATTTCACTTTCTGTGGAGAAGAAAGGTCTTAGCCAAGAGCACATTACTATTTGCATTTGCTCTGTGTCTGTTTAGATAGATATTCAGGTCTTGACCAAGATGCAGTTCTGTTTTATGCTGATCTAACCACTAGTCTCCAGCTCCCTCAGCTGAGCACTGCTTCCCTCTTCCAATGACCAGCAGCTTTAGGGATAGTCAGAGCCACTCACTGATCCAATAGAAAAAACAGCGTTAGTTTTAGCAGATTGATCTGCTGGATCATCATGCTGATCCTGCTTGCTCTGTAGCTACAGTGAGGGAAGGCAGAGAAGAAGAATGTGAGGCCACAAAGAACACAAGTCCTCCCAGGTGAATGGCTTTATAAAAGCTAGATATATTTTATTAAAACGCCTAATGCTCTGCAAGAGATGGTTGCCTTGCATACTTGAACTTCTGAAATTTGCATATTAGTCTGGAAACCGTAAGCACAGAAGGTGTCATTGCTATTGGAAGTCCATGATAGTAATATTGTATCACAAGGACTTCATAAATATTTTAAGAATTAAGTTACATTTTTTTAAATCAATGGAAACCTACTTTAATGAATGTTCCAGAGACTCTTTGTAAAGAGATAGTATTACATGCAAATAGTGAGGTTATTTCAAAGGCAATGCCATGCACATAGGATGATTTAAAGACTTTTGTATTGAGAGAAAGAAGATGCTGTGGACTCAGAGAATATTCAGACTATTGTAACATGTTCACAAATGCTCTTCTGTTGTTCAACATTGTGTGCATTTCTAGATCAGCTACTATGTTCCCTTCAGAAAGCAAAGCTGAAAAATAAAAGTTAAAAGCATATGATCTTCATTCACCTAGTATCTGCTCTCACCTTTCTGAGAAGACATAGACTAGTCTGACTCAAGTCTCAGTTACGATTTCTGAAGCACAAGGCTTGTAATGGTATAACCTCTGCTCTGGAGTTCAGTGACACTTGGCACAAGAACTATCATCACTCCACGAGAGAAGTCCTAGGAAGATCTGTGGTACTGTGGTCCTATCTTGGCTCTCCTGTGTAGCAACTGAGTGACTTTAGTAAGCTAGTAATGCATTCAGACCATTTATAGTCTCCTCTACAATGCTTCTTTTCAGATTATTTTTTGACTGCTAGCAGCAGACACCTATGAACACCTACAGAGGCCAGTGACCTCTAGTTCTGATTAGAATATCAGTTCTCTCCCACCGCCAAGTAAAAGTAATATCTAGAAGAAGCCATGATGTACTCGAGAGCTAATTAGTCTTGGAAACAGAAGCAATAATCAGATCAACTTATCTTTCCACTGTTTCTTCGAAGATGCTGCTATTGGACAAGTAAGTATGAATGACAGATTCAGTGAATCCATCTAAACAACCTATAGAAGAAAACCTTGTTTATAAACTAGAAAGAATGCTTGCACATGAACATTGTTTTGAGCTGTTCACTGATCTGTTTTCCCAATTATTTCAAACATACAGATTCAATTATTAGGTTGTGTGAGACAACACAGAAACTGCATATTTACATTTGTTATGATGTTGAAAACCTCTTTCATGCCAGCCCACTTCATAACAAGTACTTATTTTTATTACAGTGATAGCACTGATGAAGTGACTTCTCATGGAAATCTATGGCAAAATGTTAATCATTTTGATAGATCAGACCCAAAATAGCTGCCAATTACAGTACTCCAAATTTATTTCAGATGCATTTAAAAATGTTTATCTCTGTTGGGGCAGTGGGGGGAGAGCTGCTTGTTATTTCAGCTTGCAAATTTATTCATGCAACAAGAAATATGAGAAACGCATAATGAAATACTTCATTATAAATAGTTTCTGCTTTTCTGTTGTGATGGGTCAGAACACATTATGCAGTAAGTTTAATGAAAACCATTAGAAATTTATGTCCAAAAATTACCTATGCTGAAATAACTGTCCTATATAAGAAATGGCTTCAAAGATGAGAAGTTTTGTGCCATCGTCCTCCAAAAGAGGGTGTGTGTTTCAACCCCTGGACCCCCAACCCCAGCCTGGTATGAAGTAATAATACTGAATTTGTCTTAAGTAGTATGGATAAAAGTAGGGGGAAAAGGGAAAGTAGGGGGGAAAACCTAAGGAAGAAAGAAGAGATAAGTAATAGCTACTCAAAAACATGAAAATAGTTTCCCAGTGATGAACAAGAACTATATAGAATAATTCAGAAAGGAGGTTTGCAAATACATGTTAATATAACTGTTTTTAAAGCGTCATCCTCAAGAAGAAGGCTGTTTATTATGTTATTCCTTTCAATACTTCCAAAGCTTCTTAATTTGCTATAGCCTTTATAAATAAAGGCATCTTTTTCTTTGTGAGATGTTTGATAGGGTTTTTTTAATAGTTTGAGTCCAACTATTGGTTAAAGAAATGCCTACTCAGGCTGAAGCATAGCTTAAAGTCTTTGAACTTTCTAATGTCAGTTCAAGTCTTATTTACATAAAATGAATGAGAGGAGGCAGGACGTGGATTAAAACCAGTGTTAAAAAGGCTTTGCTTACATCTAATTTTAACAGTCTGAGAACCAAACTAAATTTCCATTTGAGAGATCTGTCTTCAAAATAATTAAAAATAAACTGAAAATAGCTCCTAGAAGAACTGTCTTATTCCACTAGAGATTTGGAAAAACACTGCTGAGCTATGCATTCTGCTGAATTAAGATAATTTGCACTTAAGTGATGGCTTCACATACGCTGGTGACTGTGTGAGAATCTCTTACCTTTGAGCTCACTCTCAATACCCTATATTATGAACTGAAAGAAATGTCAGAGACTTTCATTGAACAGTTACATCAAGATTTTACATCGCACGAGATATAGATATACACACAAAACAAGAACATGTGGTTTATTACTTATTGTGGATAACATAAAATAAAGCATATCAGAAAGTTTTTCTTTAAACCTGTATGCAGAGAATGCGAAAATAAATTATGGACCCAAATACTCAGATGACAGTGAGGTTAGCCATGAAGTGAGCACTTGTTATTTCCATGGTGAAGCAGAGAGAAATACAGTCACAGTTATACACGTAGAAGTTGAGCTGGTGAGAAACACATGTTGGTCTTCTGAACATTTAGCTCAAAAATTTGGCAGTAGTGAATAAGCCATTAGCCAGTACTAACTGTTTCCTATTTTACATGTTGCTTTTTTTTTAATCATTGGAAGTTTAATATGTGGGTTTAAAATTTTATAATACATCTTTTCAGAATGTTTTTTAATATCTGATACTTTGAGCTTATTATTAATGAATGGTTCCTACTAAGGATTGCTTACAAAATAACTGTGTTCATGTAACAGACTGGCAGCTCCAGTCGCTGACGTACCATAGAAGCTGTAGCTATGATGGCAGACATGCATTTTTGTGTGGCATACACAAAAATGACTGTTATTTTACATTTAAATCCAAAGGAATAGGATTAATTTCTTCCTGTTCAGCTGTAAGAACGTCTTGTTCTTAAACTGGATGCTTGCAGTTGAATTTCCTTTTAAAAATAATCTGTCAGACAGAAATCATACACAGCTTGTTCTGGTCAATAGTTTATAAAATAAATTTCCAAAGAAACCCTTCCACTCCTCAATCACATCAATGAGAAGCTTGCTTTGCTAGCAAATGCTCATGTATTTGTCACCCCAGCTTTCAACCTCTCAACCTAGGCCAAGGCTTTCAAAGGCAGGCTCTTAAGTCCAGAGGCAATCCTTTTAGGATTTCAACCTACCCACCTCAGACACTTGCAAAGGCTGATAATCTTCATTTTTGGAAGGCCAAACCAAAATCCTTGCCCAAGGTTATAATGTCAGGCAGATTACAAGACAGCAAAAATCACTGAGCCCTTTTCCATCTGTTCTACCCATACAAATTCCCAGTGCTTATTAAAATAAAACATACATGTATTAGTATTCAGCAGCTTATACATAATTTCTAAAATAACCTCATGTTTTGAAAAGAGAAAAAAGAATGGTAAAACATGCATATTGGAACAAGTTTTGAGGAAGACAGCCATAATACCTGATATTGAAAGGAAGAGTTGCTTATGTAAATTGGCTCAAAAGGAAGATGTAAAGATACCTTTTGAAAAACCTAAGCTCAGTAAAAATGTCATGAAATAAATATTTATTGAAAACAGCTGTCTTTCTTTAAAGAAATATCTCCTCACTCATCATTGTCCAGCTATTGTACCATAATGCTAATGCTTGAGAACTGGGAAGTGAACAAAGCTAAATACAGAAGCCAAAAAAAAAAAAAAAGGGAGGAATGAAATTATTTTTGTGACGGTGCAATACACATGGTGAAAACTAAATTTAGATTGGCTGTGATCCCATACATCCCATTAATTTTGGCTTTCAAACCCAGGAAGGCTGTTTGGAACAGCCTCAGCACAGTGGGGTCCTGGCCCAAGACACCGAGGTATTAGTGGAAAGAGTGACCATGTGTAAATATGCACACATGTATATGAAGCAGACAGGAAGCAATGCAGTAATTCATACAAAATTCCGCATATCCATTCTCCCCCATCCCCCATTTTCCTGCCTGAAATGTATCTGCATGAAGATCAGATACTTGTCCTTAAACACAGCCTACTAGTGTCTAACCGGGCCCAAGCAAAGCTTATACAGTCCACTGTTAACACGGCAGAGATTTGTAAGATAAATATTAAGGTTAGTATGAATGAAATGAATGGAAGCGTGTGTTTGTAGGGAAGAAGGGGAGGGAAAGAGAATGCACAGGCATGCGAGGGAGCAAGCTTTGATTTACAGGATATAGGATTCAGCTTCATAGAAAGAGTTAGGCAAGAGCATCCCTAAATTACAATCAGCTCCTGGCAGGAAGACATAACTAAGGAAAGCTGCCTGCAAATTGTGCAGAAATCTGAACTTTTTGAGTCGCAATGATTGATCTGCAGGCTCTGTCCTCATTACACCTCTTCCCACCTTGCACCATTTCTCATTGGACCAAATCTTGAATCTTTATGTGATGAACTTTCCATTTAGAAAGAATAAAGCAAGGTTTTTCTATTTTCATCTGACATTCCACAGCTGTGTCCCCAGTTGCTTCTGTAGCCTGATTGGCAACATGGGCGCTGAAGATGCATAGCCTGGAAGACCACTGTAGAAAGAAAATTTCCCAAAGAAAGGGAATCCCAGAAACCCAGTACTGCAAGATCCTGCCAGCTTTAAATTCCCCTGTCAAAGAGAAGCTATTGCACCCCATTCACCTGCTCTGGCATTAGAAAAATACCTGTATTCTGCCAGCGGTCACCTTGCATCTGTATACTAAACTGGGAGTCACAGTGTAAACTAAAGTAGCCTGTACTGTATTTGTCTGTATACCAAACCGAGATGACCTGAGAATGAGAAAACCATAGCTGTTTTACATCCTACAGACCTATCCACTTAGTTTTGTGTTCAGATATAAATGATGACTATTTGGAGAATTGTTCTGAGTGATCTTAGAAAAACCCCAAAACATCCAGATTAAATTGGTAATCCTTCCCAGTTTTCTGGTTTGTTTCTGAAAAGTTAGCTAAATGAAGTCTGTTACTGAAAGGTGTGCTTATCATTCTTGTGAACTTTGGAGAGAGATTTTCCCTGGGCAGATGACAGAAGTGAGGAAAGGAGAAATAAAGAAACACCAAAAAAGCACCTACACTGATTTTGTTTCTCCCACCCCAATTGCTTTCTATTTTGATCTGTTGTGCCCCACAACTTGCTAAATGGTTAAATTAAGGACAGTACTTGAAATTGAAGTGTGAATGAATTGCTTCATTAGTGTTTGCAGGCTCCATTATAGAGTAAAAGTACACAACTGAGGTTTGACATAAAAGTAAACTGTGTTTAGGGTACACTAAAAACCACAGTAATGTTTCAGGTATAATCTTGCGAACTAATACAAGTCAGCTGGAAAATGATAGCTGTTTCTGGCTGTTAAAACAAGACATTTAGAGAGGTATTTCTCCGGCTAAGATTCAAAGACAAAATTGCCATTTTTACTGCTAAAGTTCTGCAATTGGCCCTAAGTTACAGGTGAGGGCACTATAAGCAAAAATAAAACATTAGGACAGGCTAAATGCAGATACATTTAAAGTGAAATATCTTTAAAAGGCAGAACAAAAACATGCTTACTGATGTTTCAAATCACAGAACCGTAACTCCAAGCTGAAAAGTGTTTTATATTTAGTATATAAATACCATTATTTAGAGAATAATTGAAGCTTTTCCCTAGAAAATGTATATTATATACACATGCATATAGACATTTGAAGAAAATTGCCTAAAATTAAAATTCATATGATCAAATAGGATTACATATGAAAAGTTAAATCTGCTGCCCAGTGCACTTGAATCAGGGAACAGTCTGAGATATAACTGTACAGAAACAGGAATGAAAATACTAGCTCAGACTGTTTCCTCTATGATTATCAAACCTCACTTGATAATGTTGCAGGAGAACTGATATTCTAAGGTAGCTCTGTTTTTTCTAAGTAAATGCAACTGTAGAGCATTTCTGTACTTGTTTTCAAATAGGGTTCTGATTTAGTAAAGTACATCACACACTCAGAATCATTTGAAGTTTAAATAGTAGTTTTTTCTTTTCTAAATTATTAAATATTGCTTAAAAATTAGAAATTTCTATGGTTTTTTGTCTTATTTTATTAATTTGAAAGGTATTTAGAAAGACAGCTACCTTGATTTTTCCATGAGATATATCATTTCAGCTCAAAATACTTAATTGAATTGAGCAGAAAAAAAGGCCATGTTTAGTCACTGATGTAAATGAGATGATTTTAAAGAACAGTCAGCACCAAACTGCTTCTCTGATAGTTAGTGAAACACTTTTTCTATTTAGTTGCCTCAGAACATAATCCAAAATTCTAGCAAGAAACGAATAAGGTGTTTATTTAAAAGTTTTGAACAGAGTTATGACCTTGACTTCATAATAATTTTTTACAGTCTAAGATATGGAATAACTGAAATCTAATGCTTTTTTCTAGAATGACTGGTAGGAAAAAAATGCAGACTGTATTGTCTGAAAAGTGGTATGAGACAACTGAAGATGCTGGCACAGTGCATGCACAAGAGTGCAGTCTTATATTTGGCTTCCTCTGAGTAAAATTCTTAAAAATAAACAAAGAAAAACCCTTCCAAGAATATGAAGGAAGAAAAAAGAAAAAAGAAAAAAAAAGAAAATAACTACAGTCTCTGGGATTTTCAAACTCATGAGACTTCCAACAGCTTGCAACCTTGAGCTATTACTGCATTACACCAAGCGACTACATTGACTTTAATGAAACTATGTAAGTGGAAAACTGCTGTACTGAAGAACTTCATGCAGAGAAGACAAACGGAAATATTTGACTCGGTTACCAGAAGAAGTCTGTCATCCTTCATGAAGCACTAGACATTAGGTCCAAAACCTAAGCTATTAAATTTTTCAACTAATCCAATGTCTGCAGGCTCTGTGACACTGGGCTATAAAATGCCTAAAAGTTTGGATCTTGCCCCACATTTAAACCCATCGGATAAAAATGTAAACAAAGTCAGCTGGGCAAACAGAGGCATCCACAGTGGGACGCACTTCTGAAACCTAGGATATCAGGCTGATTTTTCCATGGATCCTTACACAGCCTAAACACAAAGGCTAGTAAACTCAAAATCTAGTAGGTCAAAGTCATCTACTAGTAGGGCCAAAAGAATACACTGCGTGCCTAAGTGGTTTGCTCAATGCCTTCTTTATTCACAGCAACACTGGGAGACCTGTCTAACCCTAGGACGGTTTGCAGGATCCCAAGAAAGGGAGCAAGGTTGTCTGTAAAACACGTGGTGAGGGTGAGGAACCAAGGTGGTTCCTGGTGAGGAGCATGATGATGATGGAATCACCTACCCTCAGAACACTGCAAGAAGACACTTCTCTTCAGGGGATCCGATGATTACCAAAAATCTCATCAAAGGTCCAAAGCCTACTCCACTCTCCTAAAAGCAGCCAGCTTGCATATCTTTGAGAAAGGTGACGGTCCTTTTTTAATTAACTATTCTAGACTATCCCATTTTCACTGTCAGAGGTAATTCACCTCTGGAGTCCCACAACCCTACTGCAAGTATGATGCCTTAGCATCACCCCCAGTAGATTTGGGGCTCAGGTCTGCCCAGGTGAATTAAAATGGTTTAAACTCTGTTGACAGAGTTCAGTCCGGTTATTGTCTCCCCTTCCTTTCCAGAGAAAGCCTTAGGTGCATTTTGGACAGAAGCCCTTCCTGCGTGGGTCCTATACACCGAGGCTCTGGTGCAGGAGGTGCTGCCATCCCACATCCCACCTGCTGCTAGCCATGAGCTTGATAGCAGGTTGCCTCGACCTGTTGACAAGCAAGTGCTTCCTTATGCACTGAAACAAAATTTGAGGTATTTTGGGTAAGAAAAGTGCCCCTATAGAATTTAAGTCCCCTCAACGTTAGGTGAAAGCTGAGAAGAGCTTCTCTGGACTTCAACTTGGACCTCGTTTCCAAGGAGGTGTTATTCCTAATGACGTAGTTCTCTCTATGCATTGCTCCTCAGTGAATGAGAATGCACTTTTTTATTTCGAAAGCATAAGTACATATAATGAACTTGATGACACAAAAAATGTAAAACAATGTCACAGTGAGGCAAATGCAAGTTTTCTTTCAACTCAGTGCAGCCAGGCTATCACCCCATGTTTCACATTTTGAAACAAGCCCTACTTTCCTACACAAATATTTTAGGTTAAACCTCTAACACTTGGCAAGATTTTGATGGTGGTGAAAGGTTTGAACAGCTACAGTTACAGCAGAACTACAAAAAACCCAAAGAAATACCTTTTTTTTACAACAACAACAACAAAGTAGGGAATAAAAAAAAATCACAAGTCGCATAAATTTCAACATTTAACAAAAATATATTTTCTTTCACACTTATTTTGCAATAGAAACAGCTCAATATGAATGTAGACATTTATCTGATCTATATTCCTTCCACAAAAGTGGTTTTTTTTAATATAAACAAGTACATTTCACTGAATCTTCCTTGCAAATGAAGATTAAACAGTTGGTATTTATCAAACAAATGATGAGAACACTGTCTGGTAAAACACAAATTAAAATCTATTGCCTAAATTAAAAACATCTATAAAAATTATTTTGGTGGCCTACTGGTATTATTTAAGAGTCTAATTTCCCAGAAAAAAAAAAGAAATATAGGCCTACTTTCCCACCTTCCCTCTTCCTCCACCATCCCCCTTGCTGCCACCAAAGGAGCCAAGCATCCCAAAGCTATTATTTATGCGAGTGTCCTGCAGATCATATACTTTCTAGGGCCCTCAAATATGTCCATATATTACCGATCATCCATCTTCCAGTTTCAACTTTTCTCTACTCCGAAGTGGTACAAGTGTGTTTTTTAAGTAATAATTTTAGATAACGCAATTCAACTGCAGGAATTTGTGATGGATGAAACTTCATTTTCATTGCAAACTATTTTAATCATGTATATAACACTAAAAAGAAGGTCACTTAAATCATGTGCGTAACACCAAACAGAAGGTTAGTTTCCATCAGTGCAGAACTAAAGAAAATCCCTCCAAGGAGATTCACAAATAAGAAGTCCCAGACATTTGATATCAAGCTCTGTGGCAAGTAATTTATTTCATGAAGGACACAAAAACACTGACAGTGGAAAAGTGGCATAAAGAGCTGAGGCTTGCCAGCAATGCTCTCCGACGTCAACTGCAACAGGAGGAGAACCTCATGGCAGAAGGATGACTCTGCCTCAGCCAAGAAACCATATATTTTTGGAGATTATGAGCACATAGAAGGAACTGATTGGCCTAAGAGATGGTACTGCTTATGACATGGATGTCTAAATACCCCAGAGGAGACATCTCCTTTACTTCAAGGCTTCGCACAGGTTTGAGTCAGCAGCAATATTTACCTAATACTAGCAAAGATTCACTACCATTGATCAAAAAGAAGAATATCATTGTCGTGTTCTAGCACCCGCTTCCAAATCCCTCCTGATATTTTGTTTGGTTCAGCCAGATTTACTTTATTTAATTTGTTTGGGTTTGCAGGCCTACATGACAAATAAAGTGGAATTAATTTGTTGCCTCTTGCAGTGAAGAAAGCTACACATGTGTAGGAAAAGCATAGCCTTTTTAATAAACCAAAGCATTAGCCAGACTAAGTATGCATATCATCATAAACCAAGTATTCATGCAAATTAATGTCTGGAAAAAATGCCTGATTTTTAGGCTAAGACAAATCTATGCTTACACATTTCTACATCACATAAATGCATTTAGTAAATGGCTAAAGTAACAATGCAGCTTAACTATCATAATTTTTATATATTTAAAATAGTTTATTTTCCTTGGTTCCTCTGGGTTTTGCTCTTGCTCTAGCTGGAAATGTAATTGAAATCTTTAACTTTGTCTATTTATGGACCCACAGAAAATGAGGTACTCACTATTGTGAAGAAGACAAATAAGAGAGTGAAGTAACAAAGTAATTACATGTCAATTTTTTGAAGGCTGCATCCCAAATAGTGAGAGGACTAAGTAAAAAAGCTAGAGTAGGTTTGTTTATCATTAAGGAACTGTATTACACTTTTTAAAAGGTGTGTATGTGGGTGCACACTGCAGACAGATGACAAATCGTTCCTTCAGGACAACTATGCGTTATGATTATTAAATGCTAACACAATTATAACAGTCAGATACCACATGCTCTGAAGATATGATGCTGATATTCCACAGATGCAAAATGATTAGTAAATTTAATACATACAATTCTATAAAGAAGGCTAGAGGTTGCTTGTAATATAACAATTAGAAGGTTGTTATTTGTTATATTAGGTTGCTACCTAATATAACAAATAGGTTGCTACCTAATATAACAAATTACATTGAATTAAATATCGACAGGCTCTTAATGGATGAAATTTATTAAATTGAAAGAAAAAGGAAACGACACATCCAAGAAGATGTGAAAAATTTTCAGATGGACTGAGTGAAAAAGTTTCACTGGAATATTCTTTGGTGCTTTTATACTGATATTTGTGTTTCTTCTTTAATATGATGCTGGTCTTAACAAGTGATGTCAGCTTTAAAATATGCCTGAAGAACAGAATGAAGCATGGTGGTAAAACAATTTATGAAATGATGCATAAATAGCCTGTGCAGTTTCCCTATGAGACTTGACAAAACATACTGGCTTCTGTCCAGACATCAAAATGTAATTAAGTATGATTTGTTATGTATATTCATGGATTATTCACATCTGAATACTTTGCTTGCTTGAACTGCATTAGTGTATTTGGCCCCGATCTACAAAATATTTTAAGCGAAAAATCAAATTAGAACAACTTTTCCTGGAGGAAATCAGTTTCTCTTTGTCTCCCTTTCTACAGATCTAGAGCAATTAATAGTTTGAGACATTGGATTAGTGTTAGACCATTAATCTAAATATTTAAAATAGTGACAGATGGTGCCAATACAACACACAGTGTGATCCTGCAGGAAGGAGAGCCCAGCTATGGGAGGAACACCAATATTCCATATGTTCAGGTTGGTGGTGAACACTTTAAAGAGAAAATTATTTGGTCCCAACAGCAACAGAATTGCCACAATTCCTACCTAAACCAACAAGTTGGCAAACTAGTTCAAGAACCACCCTGTGCCAAATCTCTAAGTTTTCAGGACTTTGTCAGGACGCTATTTTCAAACACACAGCAAAATGGCTCCACTGAGCCAAGAGAAGCTCCATTTTCTCTCATTTGTAAAGATGAGAAATCTCTCACCTTTAAACTCCTGCCAGATTGGCCTTAACCTTTTCTGTGTTGATTTAGTAGGTCACAATTTTTGTTTAAATAAGTAGTATCTGATGATTTCTTCTAGCAAAAGAAGAAGGGAGAAATATCCAAGCAGCAGCATTCTCCCCTTGCTCTGCTTTTCCCTCCCTTTCCCTGCTCCATGTAAATATGTGGGTTTGTAAATGTTCTGCAAATTTTAGTATGGATCAAACAACTTTTACAAGACGTTAGGAAAAAACACAGCCTCCACAGCACAGCCCCAACAGTAAAGATGTTACCTTTGGCCATGTGGCTAACAAAGACATTACTACTGCTTCCTGTATTAAAGTACGCCTGCTTTAACATTCCTGTGTACCGCAAACTCTTCCATCCTCTAAGACTTCATTAGTCCCACTTTATGGTGACTAACAACAAATTTGAGACCCTTTGATGTAGCCACATTTCCATGAAACTCCCTCTGTGTGGTAACTAACACAGTGGGAGGCCAGTCACTGCCTAAGGATGCTCAAGAGCTGTTACACCACCAACATTAATTTTGCTGTCATATCCTGCTATCAAAGCCTAAAGGATGTTTACAGATCCTATCGACTGTTATGCCCTGTTCAGTTGTACAGATATGCTGGAAGAATGGAGAAAGGAAAGGGAGTAAGTACCAGGATTTGTTCCAGAATAAAAATAAATACAGCTGATAAGGGTATTTAGGTAGAAAGAAATGCACCTAGTCAGCAAGAGAGTGTTGTAACAAAGTTTTCAGCAGAATGTAGAAAAAATACATCCATTTCAAAAAGGAAAAATCATCCAAAATATTTTTTTTGCCATTGAGCTATCTAAATAATACAGACTAATTTTATTTATTTATTTATTTGCAAATGCTTGGCATCCTGTAACTATGGTAACAATTTGCCTTGCTGAGTGCAGCTTTGTTAACATCCCCTTGCTGTAGTAATGCTTCCATCACCATCTGGCAGTGACAATTTTCTTGCTTGAGTGAAAATTCCTCCGAAGTATAAAAATCAGGCCGTTTATTTTTAGAGGGCTGACTGCCCCAGCTCCTATTGACTTGCAGAGTCCCAGTCAGAACCTCTGTAAATTCACTCATGTGATTTTGATATCTTAATGAAGGGGATAAGCAGCAGTGTAAAAAATGATTGAGTTACAAAGCTAATCAGTTATCCTCTTGCCTTTGATAGAGAAGGTTTATTTTTCAAACTTTTTCAAGGAGTGATGTTTTAAAAACCATGTACTCCATCTCACCTCCTTTGCTTCACAGAAAATCAGTGGTATTAAGCAGATGGCAAAACAAACTCCATTATTAATAAGACAGGTTCCAAGAATAACGCATGAAGACTGGGAAACCTTCGGTTTCCATGGTAAAGCATTTGACTCTAATACACTTAATAAACATGTTTAGCATTCAATACTCAGTGGGTCAAATGGAAATAATGTAATCACAGTTATTAGGTCAAACAAATAAGGTAACAACTCAGAAGAACAGCAAAATACAAAATATGTACTGACAATGCGCCAGGTTGGACAGATATCAAAGCAAGACTCCTTTCAATCATGGGCCTCCCTCCTGTCTACATTTTGACATTTCAGTAACTCTTCTGAATTCTGCTCTAAAGCAGAAAACAGTATAATTGCATCACAAGTATAAAATAAGCATTATTTTTCAGTCAGAAATATTATAAGTACTACTAAACATTTAATTAAATTAAACTCCTTTGGCCATGGTTCTATTTTGCATATCTGGTTATTAAAAGTCAGTTGATTGGTAAGTGATTTAGGTATTAGACATTTTCTTCAAAATTGCATAAAACCAGCCAAATAATCCTTGTGGTTTGGGGGGAATACAGGTAACCACCAAACTGATGATACAGCTTAGGATACATTTTATACATCTACATTTATGTCCTTGGTGTACATGAAGAGTATAGACTAGATATAACCATGGGACCACTTTTTTCTGGATCGCTCATCCAAGCATGTGCCACTGTTGATTTCACCTTTCGTAGGTCCAGAGCATAAGACCAGAGAGTGCTGTTCTGCTCTGTGCAGCGAACATATAAGACAGGCTCCTTTATATGCAAAAATTTGGTTTCTATGTGTGTTCATATACAGACAAAACTCTACCTCAGAGTGATTTTTTTTTTCCCCTGAAAATAAAATGTTTTCAGGAACAAAAGGAACTGACAGTAGCAGCTTAGTCTGGCATTTGGAAACAATGGAGAGAGCAGCATGTAGCTTGACAAGAAACATATTGATGGAAGAAATGTATTGATGGTCACAATAGGAGAGTTGAGAGACTGCAATGACTTTCAATTTCTAGGATGATTCTGTAGGGTTTGAACACTTTGTAGGACAGATATGTTTCAAACTGAGCATATTTAACATGAACACTTGAGAAAGAATCTGAAAAAAACAAAGAAAATGTGTCCTATTCTGCACAGTATCAAATAAGTCATATTTCTCTGAGAACTCCTTAAGTTACCTTAGAGAAATGACTAAATGTCTGGCTATCTTTCATGATTCACCACCTCTCAGGCTTGGGGTCTCAATACAAACAGCAATTTTACAAAATCTGGTTTTTTAGTATTACTGTGAGCTTCCCCTCCTTCACAACGGACTACTGTTTAATTTTTGAAATTAAATGATAATACAATGATAATACAATGATAGCGTGGAGTTCCTTAGGCAAAAGGAGGAAGCCCAATGTTTCTATTTTCTTCTTTATAAGGTAAAGAAATCTAACTTTTATTGAGATCATTAATCCCTCTTTGTGTTATAAACTGTTATAAAGTGCATAGTTCTTTTCACTGGGGAAAAAAGTCATCTGTTGAAAAGAGAAACGTTGCTTCTTCCAGTCTCCTTTATAGAGAAAATGTAAGACACATATTTAAATGCAGAAGAAATGATCAAAAAGTCACATGAACAAAACCAGCAGAACTCTGAGAGCTACAAATTTCTTGAACTGAGATGTGAAAGTAACGATTTACCACACCCGAGCCATGGGCATGGTGCTAAGACAGGTATCTAACTCTATCCAGCTGCTTGGGAAGAATCAGCTTCTGATGGGGCCAGTCTCTCTGCTGAGCCTGAATAAGTAGCCTGCAGTCATTGCCCATATCTTAGCGAGGCTAAAGGGAGATGGGCTGATTTGTCACCCTGCTTGTCACTCATCTCCAGCGACGCTGTGGAGGTCAGACACAGCTTCACAAAAGTCAGCGGTGCTGTAACATGAAGGAAGCAATGGCATGAAGACATGATTTTTTTTGAGCAGCATTAGACTGGAATTCATTTCATAGATTGGAAGAGTCATAGAATGATTTGGATTTCATTGCATAGGCACTACAGGTTTGCCTCACCTCAGCCTCAGGAAAGATAGTATTTTGGTAATTGCACAGATGCATAAGACTGCTGCTTCTCTTTGGCTGACATTTATTTTGTTTGGACATCCAGTCCATGACTAACAATTTTCTCTTCACAGTACCTCCAGAATCCCACCTCAGTGTTTAACAAGAGAAATCTCCTCTCTTACTACTGCTAATGAGAGTTATAAATAGCTCAAAACAGGCGGAAAAAATGGATAAGCATATTTATAAACTTGTTATAATAATTATATGCTAAAAGATCAAAAAGAGAGGACACTAGAAATTATTTTAAAGGCAAAAATAATTCTCTACACGGTAAAATAAACATAACATATTTGGCATAAAACAAGAAAATTATAAGCTACGGGTCAAAAAAAAGCCAGCCAAAAGTATACCTCAGCTGCAAAATAAAGAGGCATGAACATAGAACTACTATAATCTGATTTGTTGCATCTGAATAGCAGTTTTCAAGTACTGAAGCAATTCAAGCCATGCCATCTTTCTAATTTACATTGCAAACATTCCATATGACTGAAGAACCAGAATGTTATTTTTTAAAATATATTAAACTTCATACTCTAAGTATCCATTCTCAAAATCTACCCTTCAGTATTCTTAAGTGTTGCCTTTCATTATTTATAACAGAAAAATTACAAAAATCTAGCAAATGGAAGAAAATACACCCACACACCTGCTACTAAGTATCTACTTATGTCCATAGGAAAGCTCTGCTTAAAAAGGTTTGTTGTATTCTTAGCAAATTGCTGTATCTACTTCATCACATTAGGATGGTTGTTGCAAACTTTGTTTGCAGGAAACACAGCAAATACAAGACTGACATGCTGCAACATATATTTTACATTCACAATTCAGCCAAAACAAATACTGGGGTCTTCGCTGCTAACCAGGATTTCTAGGTGCCACAGAGAAACCAAGGACTCTCCGGGAGTCCCCAGGTTCCACTATTCCTCTCCACTCCAACTGGTAAAAGAGTCACTATTCCACACCCATTCCCATTAAAATATCTTTCATCTACAGTACGGAGGTAAAGATAATATGTACCAGTATAACCCGGAGGTTGTGGCCGCGCCACTATAGGCCAAGAGCAGCTCTTGAAATTAAAATGGACAACCTTCTAGGCTGCATGGGGAGAAGGCAGCTATCATATCCATAGGTTTTGTGATGGTTATGCAGACAAATCATGATCACACTAAAAAAAAAAGAAAAAAAGAAAAGCAACCCCCTCCGCACCCAGCTCAAGTAAAACTTAATCCACAGTAATTATATGTCCTTTTGAAACTTTTAAAGTGCCATTTTTCTTGACATCTTAGTAGCCCATGCACTTTCTGTCAAACAGACAGCTCTATTCAATGTGTCGTGTCTACGCAATAAAGTTATCATGAAAATTAATGGTAATGTTATGAACCTCAGAATAAAAGCAATTAACTTTTTTTCCAAATGCCAACAGTACAAAACCTCTACATCTTAATTAGTTCTCTATCATCTTACTTCATATTTTTCCACAACATGCAGTTATTATTTAAATAAAATACACTTTGGGGACTCATTTTCCAGCATGATGGAGTAGTTTTGCTCCATGTTGACAATGTGGATTTAGGTTTTACCCTAGTCTGGGAAGAATCTCTCCACCAAAAGGATGAACTTCCTTTTAAATGGACCAAGTACAGACAGATCATCCGAACCCCCTTTGTTTCTAGTTTCACAGCAGAAAGGAAAGAATTAACCTGACCATAGGCATCATGTCAGTCCATAAACAACAACAGCATGCTGAGGATTAATGTAATCCGTTATAACAGGTTCTTCTTTTCATAGGAAAAAAAAAAAGGTTTGATTAGTAAAATAACTGAGTATCAAACAGATAAAGTTTATTCTACCTTTTCCATTCACTTCCTTGACACACAGTCTGTGCAGATCAGTTAATGTACAGGATCTGATCCCTAATGTGCTCTTACCAAGAGGAGTGCATATAGTCTATACTCTTCACTACTTGTTGAGGATTTACTGGGTTTTGCTCTTGTTTTCAACTGAAATGGAAAAGCTTCCCGATCATCACGGCAAATACAAATACATCTTTTGTTTCATAATTATCGCAGCTATTCAGAACTTGAAAATATGACTTGTTTTTTGCTGTAGCTGTACTAAGCAGATCTTAGGGGTGTCATAGAAACTAGGAATGATTCACTGGGCAGACATGTTCCTTCTCAGTCAATAGTGAACCAACAACCCAGAACACCACTAAGAAAAATTGGTCTAATGAAGATGGTATCTTTCTTGAAACAAGTTTTTGACACATCATTTGCTTTTCTCTATTTCTCTTGATAACTGAATTCAATAAAGCATTTTTTCAATAATCTTTGTGCTGCAGCTATGATATTTTATATATCTATCTGATAAACACTGCCGATTTGTACCATTTTAACAAGAGGGCAGAAGTGCAATCCTTATGACAGAAAAAAACCCCAAAACCGAAAGACAAAATCTTTTGAATAACTTCTGTGCTTTTGAGTGAAATGTTCAAACATTATACAACACAGTATTTTTTAAAGTGCTGTCCTACCCTTAGAAATAATACAACTCCTCTAACAGCAATCTTCCCCTTCATTTTACAAGAAAAATCCCTCTAACCTCCAGACAATCTGCGTTACGCAAGGCTGAGTACTATCTCTGTGTGCCGTTCAAACTAATTAAGATTCTGCAACTAGAATTTAAGTTTACAATATTCTGATGAAACTTGACCCAGAAAATCAGGCAGTTCTGTATCAGCTCTACAGTATTAGCTTTTCAAAAAGATAGCACACTAAGCATGTAGTCGATTTTCTTTTAAATAGAAGGATGATTACCCTTTCCCCATCACAGCTGTTTTGTCCAAAGTCCCACATACAGTAGCCTGTTAAATATTTTAAAAGATAATGGATGACTAGAGGACTTCAGATGTCGCAGTGGAATATAGAACCTGCTCAGTTTAACTTCAGTCACATTGTGGCCAAGAGTGAGCACAATCTGACACACTACCTATGTATTGCACATAATATTTCATTTATATTCTTTCTTAAAATGCTTCAGGCAATTAACTAACAAAAAATGGGAAGATGTGTTTTTATAAAAAGGAGGAAATAGCAGTACAAGGCATCATCATATGATTGAGCACATTCCGTGTTAAGACTGGTAAGTAGGGAGAGACAAAGGAGAAAGGGAAAATTACATACCACTATTTGTGTTTGTTGTAGTCCTCCCTCTTCTTCCACCCTACAAAACAAGATCCCATACAGCAAGCGTTATCTACCTACTAGGAAGCAGGAGGCAAAAAGACTGTCAATCACAGGGGTATTACATACAGTAAACTTCCACCCTTTCTCCCCCTTGTAGTCATTAAAAAAATAGGAAAAATTTTGTAGAATTAGGAAACATACTACTGTGGAGAAAGTCAGTATAATGTAAAAAGGGGAAAGAGGGAGGAAGATAGGATGGCAGAAAACAAGACTATGACAAACACAATTACTAGTACGTAATTTTACACTGTTGTATGTCCTGTCTCCTCTCTTCCTACAAAACAAGATTCCATACAACAAGCAGAAGTGGTAAGAAACGAAATTGGGAGATAGGCTCCTCTTAATTGCCAGCCTGAGGAACTCTTCAATCAAAATCATCCAGATTAAGCAATGTCTTGTTGATAACAATAGTGGCAAGAGCTGTATCAAGGATCAAATCTCAGTTCTGTATATAGCAGATGTTGCTGCCTCAGTCCTTTGGTCTAGAAGATTAAAATGCTTCCGATACACTGCCCATGAACAGGGAGACATCTAAGGTTTTTCTGTACCCAATGGAGTATCCTCACAGCACTAAGCAATGCTTATTTCAAGTATTACTAAAAACTTCCTTTCTCATAGAATAAAAGAGGCCTCTTCTTCACATGAGTGTGGTCTAGGTCAGGGAAGATGCAAGTATATCTGATGGCTCTCAAGAAAATCAAGAGGTATAGCAATTCATATATAATGCTGAAAACTGAAGGAAAGAAACACACACTACACAAACAACTTCACCTGGAAGTAGTCAGTTCAGAAAAATAATGAAGTCTGACTCCAACAGGTGTTTGTGTAGAAGCAAATGAGAGGGCTCAAAGACACTCATATGGAAAATTTTGGAATATCCAGGTTTTGAAATACAGACTATGCTTTCCTTATTGTCTGGCAAGTTGTATCTTGAATACTCCAGGCACAGAAACTTCTTGAGCACTAAGAAGTGTTTTTTGATGATCTTACTGGAAAGGGGAATTAACACCCAATAACTTTAGAGATCACTTGATAACAAAACTATCCTAAAATAAGAGAGCTCAACAGATGTAAAACAGCTTCAATGCTTAAAAATATAAAGAGAAACTGATGTTGTAGTTATAAGACAAATATGATGGAATTACTACTAAACAGAGTGAGGTAGGTGGGTCAAAGCTAGTCGTAGATAAGTTCAAGAGGATTGAAAGAATATCTGTTGAAATACATACCTTGCTGCAGGAGGTTATGTCACTGTTTCTACACACATTTAAATCTCAAAGTATAAGTAGGCAACTAAGCCAAAAAGGGAGGAGAGAGGGAGTTAGATACTCATGCATTAACTGGTCAAAAGTTACAACAGGACAAGCTTTCGAAATGCAGTTTCCTGATGCCTTAAACACATGTTTCTTGTCACTGCTCATTCTGGATTATAAAAGAGCTGTTCTTGAGAAAAACATAAATCACAGCTCTATATCAGTTCACACAGGAGCTACAGCTCATTCACTAAGCTATAGGAACTGGAATGTAATTAACCTCTACATTTTGGAATAATTACTACAGTATTGGGAAGCTTGCAAAATTTAGAGAATGATTTTTTTCTTTTTAAAAAAAATCTTCATAAACATTTTATCTATACTGGATGCAAAAGTTTGAACATATGAAGGTTAAAATTCTTCAACTCCTTTTGAACTCTCCTTTAGAGCAATATAATTAAGTCACAGGGAGTAGACAGAGCAAGAGGGAACAGCAGTATGATGGAAGAAGCAAAATCCAAGAAAAGACTGAAAATAAATATTTATCTTCTATAGGCCATTTTTTTTGCAAGAGTAAACCCAACAGAAGTAAACTTTGAAGGCAGGTTGAAGATCAAATAACCCAATATATAAAAAAAATAAACTCAGAGTCAGAGAAACTGTGAGAAAATAGAAATGTTCTGTCTGTCCCAGGGAACAGAGCAATTAAAATAGATTGAAAGCAAAATAAATTACCTATTTTCCTTGTTGTAGCTATAAAATACTTTATCAACTATTTTCAGGTAGCAAAGAGAAGTTATTTGCTGATGACAGCCAAGAAAACTGAAAAGCCACAAATCACAAGAGAATAGGACAATGCAGCACCACCAGATGACCCACTGGGTTAGGGAGGACAAGGCAAACTGGATCCCACAGCTACTGCACACAGGCAAGTGATACAGCTACCATGATACCCAGTAACCTCTGACTTCCTAAATACGCCATTCATGGCTGGGTTACCTGAACTAGAGCCTTCAAGCAAGCTCCAAGTCAGCATCTGGCTGATCCAGAGGACACAACACCTCTGCTGTTGTACCTACAGAAATGTTTTCCAGAGGAGAAAGGATCTCAGGTAGAAATTCCACCAAGGAATATAACCAGGATCTGCGGCACGGGGCTGCATTTCTGGCTTTTTGACCGTGGAGCTGGTTTTGAGCCTACAGCCACCTTGAGCTCCAGGCAAGTCTTGCTTACACACATCAGCCACTGAAGACAGAGGATAGCAGGCTTGGATTTCCCATACATGTTCAAACTCCCCTCCTTCATACACTTTTTATTCAGCAGGAATATCGTAATAGACCTAGCAGTCAGATTACATCATCGTTAAATGCAGTTTGCTGTCAGATACATGGTGCCTGCCCAGATTAATTGGAGTAAAGCCTGCACAGCATACATAGTACAGAACACCAAAGGAGGCCCAAATCTCACTGCACAGTGCTGGTAACACAAGCGTAATGCTCTTGGGCCCATAAACTCTGCACTCAGTCATCTTCATCCCAAATAATACATATGATTTTCTCGCCAAAAACACGTTAATGGCCATGAAACCCACAGAGAGCACAGTAAGAGATGTCATTCACTTGTGGTGCCTGGAAGATCCTTTAGAATGAAAAGTTTGCCAATAAATTATATAAGCAATTCCTACAGTGCAAAATTTGTTCTTTGGCAAAAATCACCAAAGCACTGATTTTAGTTAAACATATTTTTACTGAAATGAAATACAGAAATTTTTATCGTTCTTCTCCTACAGAAAAGGTGTTCAATCCCAACCAGCTCTACTGAAGTTCAGAAGCTTTATGGGGAGCGGTGGTTTCCTTGTACAAAAGATATAACATGTTGGAAATACTTGTTGAAACACTGTACTCAATCAAAATCTGAACTGACCATTTTTTTGGTGGTAAATATCATATCCTAAAGGTTCTTGCAGATTCATCTCAAAATCACTAGAAAGATTTTTTTTCTCAGAAGAAAACGATCCCACTTGGGAGTTCTCCTACCGATCTACAAAACAAGAGGGTTTTGGTAAAGTTTTGTATCCATACAAATGTCATTATTTGAATGACGGGTCCCACAGGTCTGAGTACAAGACAGCCATAATGCTGGATCAGAAGCAGGCAGTGCAGAAACAAAAAGAAAAGAAGCTATTTCTGCAAAAGGGACAGCCTTTTCTAGCTGGGACACGCTCTGTTTAGCAAGTGGTGAATGTACACAGAATAAAGAGTATGGAGTGAATGACAATTAAAAAAGAGAATGACTAAATAATAACAATTACGAAAAGACCACCTGTTGGTCAGTGGAGATGAAGGACAGCTTTATCTATTGTAAAGAACACATCAGCTGCCAGCATACTTGGGGGGCAAATAAAAAGAAAAAAAGCCGAGGGACTTACAAGGACTTAAAAAAAGGCTTTAACAAGAAAAAAGCAAAAATGGAAATTTCTCCCAAAATTCTGAAAAGACACTATGCCCAGCTATATCTGCAGCCTGCATTTTAGCATGAGCTCAAGCAGAAGACACACACCTGAAAATAACATTCAAATACAGGAACTCCTGGTTTCCTTGAAAGTCTGTTAGGCAAAGGAGGGGAAAAGATTACAAAAAAGATAAAAAAAGGAAAAAAACCCCAAACCCAACCAATGAACCCTGGGGCATTGAGAAGTATACTGGGGAAATGAGACAACTACAACTAACCGACTGTGCTCTGCCAGATGTCAGTGACACTGGATATTTGTATGACAACATGCAGTGCTCAGAGCTAGCACAAAGTAATTTTCCCACTTCTCCAAGAGACAGAGGCAACCTGAGACATGTGGGCCAATAACGTCGACAAAAGTTTGAATATGACTTTTTTTCCCCTCAGCTATCTTTAAGGCGTGTACAAAACCAGATACACCTCAAGCCTGAACACCCCGTTGTCCTTTAGAAGCAAAAGGCTTGGGCTCAGAAGCACAAGTGCTAAGAGAGCCAGCGAACTAAGGTAGCATGCAACTGGATTGTTCATACCTTCCATCATTACATTTTCTTTCTGTTTCTTCCTTTCAAGTTGGTGGAGGTTTACTGCTTGTTGTATGGAAAGTTATTTTGTGGGCTAAGAGAAGAAGGGACATATGAAAAGAAAATTAAGATGAAATCTGAAAAATAGGACAGAAAATTTCTTTGGGTGAGGCTCAGCCATCTCTGAAAGACGAGCATAGAGAGCAGTATTGCAATCACCACACAACAACAGTGTCTTAGATGTTGGAGGTGGAAGAAAAGAAGGAAGGAAGAAAGGAATAAACTACCTACTAGATAGGGGTATGGAGTTCAGTTTTCAGGCCTTTACTCCTATATAGATACTGCTCAGAAAAGTGAAAAACTACAAATCTACAATAATGGTAACACTTATTAAATGAAAGAGACCAGACATTTTTCACACATTTCAGATGGGCATGCAAACAACCTTCACGAGACCCCACAATGTTGTTTCTTGAGAGTCTTTTTATTTTTAACTGTTGTGCTCACAGTGAAAATAATGGTGAAAAGATTCTAGACTGGGGTTTTTTTGCCTGGGTCAATTAGGCTTAGGTACTAGGTAGCTCACTATAAATGCACATATTGGAGCATACGGTACACTGTAGACATTTCATAATTGTTTAGAAAGGTAACTAACCTCCTCTGGCCCAACAGCCTTCATAGCACAACCAAAGTTTTTAGATATGCATATAACAGCTCAGAAATTGCAATATAATTAATAATTATTCTCTAGTCACAACAGTTAATCACTCACTGTACTGTAGACAGGCAATGCGTCAAGCAAATACCAGCTGTAAAAATGCAGCCATATAATAAAAAGAGTTTATTTTATTTATAAATCAGCATCTTTTGCTATCCCAAGTTTGCTTCATAAACAATTACAGTTTCACAATACCGTGTTTATTATTTTAACCCATTTGCACGTGAAGACAATTACGTTCAAGGTGCCTTGGGGAAGGAAAGAAGATAGCATGAATTCCCTAGGATATAAACACTGTAGTTAAGTGCAGGTCTGATGGGATATGATTATGGGGACTGCAAGGAACACCAGAAACTCAGGCAAAAAGAAGTTATATATTTTACTCTACCAGGCTTATCCAAGAAATACTAGAATAACATCATATTCATAACATAACCTAACAACTGACCTCTGTTACAGTTGCTGCACTGACGCATTTAAGAGAGATGCTTCCTCAAGGAAGGATGTCATTCCTCTGTTGTATGAAAGCTAAAGCATGTGAACTAACTTTGCTCTCACTTTTTTCAGCACACACTGGGTTTCTGGACTGTAACTGGGCCTCTGTGGTACTACTGCAGTATAAGTAACAGGTCTAACTATACAATCTCTGTGCAAAGCTATTCAGTTGTGGCTATTTGTCCATCATTTCTTTGAAAAGACTACTTGCTTCTTTCATTCTGCCTCAAGATAAAGACACTTATTTGCAATATTTTGAGTTGCTGGCCATATAAACATACTTTTTTTGTTTGAGAATACACGAAGAATGATACACTTTCTACTGTAAAGCAGAAATCTAAGTGTGAATCTGATACAATAATACTAAAAAAACCCCAGACTTCAGTGAATAGCATACAATGGCCATCACGAAAGACAGAAGAGAAAGCCCTCTAGAAAAGAGATGCAAAAGCTTTCATCAAAGAGAACAGCAGGAACACGTGATGAGAAGATAAAGTGCTACATGTAGGTTTTACATGAAAGTCAAGAGGGGTGATGACAAGATACCTAACCTGGAGGAGAAAGTGATTCTCCACTACACAAGCTGAACCCCCATATGAACAGAGTGAGGAAGCACACTTAGAGGAGAGAAAAAGAACATTATGGAGAGATGGAAAAGAATTGGAGACAACAGAATAAGAGAAAGAGTGAGAGTGTGTGTGTGTGTGTGTGTGTCAGGGGGAGACTGACATGAAAAGAAATTAAAATAGAAGATTTTTAACAGAACAGGGAAGCAGACATTTAAAAGAGCTGAAAATAGATTTTTAAAAAGTATAATTAGTCTTAAAAAGAAGAAATACGTGAAACAAACATCCACACAATAAGTAGAGTGCAGGTAAATAAATGACACTTCAACATCTTTCTAGAAATCTCAGTATTTCTGTCGGTCTTAACAGCACACTATTCTGACTGCCTAAAGTAGTTTTTAGAGCTATAAAAATTATACAATACATCTATGTGTTTAGACACAGCATTTAAATGCCTAAGGTTGTAGAACTGCGTTTGAATACTGAGGTCTTTTTGTATGCTATGATAATTCACTCTAACATGTAACAACTGGGCTGTTTTTAAAACTTGTACCCCCCCAAGCATTAGAACAGGAGCTAAGTTGACTAACATCACTTGTAGAAGTGTTGATTATATCCCCTCATTGTATTGCTTATTAACTTTTTCTTCAAATAATATTATGTGCTAAAGCAGTAAGAACACATTATGTTGGGCTGTAACAGCTTGAACCCAGGGCTGGCATTTTGTACAGTCTGCATATCAGACAGCTGTTGAGTGGTACCTAACTTGCATCAGCAATTATTATGGGTCCAGCACATTGTATAGAATGGTATATGTCTTGTTTATTTCCTAATCTATTCTTTTTTTTTTTTTAAAGTCTTGGTTCTTTTACTGAAAAATCTCAAAAATAGGCTCAAAAGGA
Source organism: Mycteria americana (assembly GCF_035582795.1). Taxonomy (NCBI): domain Eukaryota; kingdom Metazoa; phylum Chordata; class Aves; order Ciconiiformes; family Ciconiidae; genus Mycteria; species Mycteria americana. Next base: position 161,429,247 of record NC_134365.1, on the reverse strand, counting down.
AAGAAAAATAAACTGCACACTCCATGGAAAATGAAGTACCTATCTCTCTCCTGTATCTTTTAAAGCCCCTTCTTTTTGCAGTAAGTATGACTCACCCTTCATAAGTTGTTGTAACTTACGTAGTGATTACAGACTAGATTTGTGCACGTTCACTTGGTCCTGCTATAACTCTCCAATGAGTGAATAAACGAATATTGAGCTATCTCCTCTACAGAAAGGGCCATTAAGAAGTGCTTTGTAGATGATTTTTCTAATTGCCCAGCTTCCACTCAGGTACCTAAAAAAGATTTTCCAAAATGCTTAGCAACTGACATATTTAGCATCTTCGAAAAAGCTGATGTCTTATTTTGATAGCTAGATAAGATTTGAGTATCTTGCTGGTGTTTTAGAAAAAGAAAAATCTAGTTCAGGAAAGCCAATCTTCTTCCACACCAAGTGAAAAATTCCTTAATGGTACTGGAGTTAGTTTGAACCTTAAATTTATTTTCCAGCATGATGTCCAGGTCTGCAAACGTGTTAAGTGGAAAAAGATACAGCCTGCTACACACCTTCTTGACTTTTGTGAAATAATAAGGAAGGACAGTATAAGACAATAAAATTAAGATACAAGGCAAGAATCTGCTCACTTCAATGTACTCAGAGCTACTAAAAAAGAAAGTATATTTACCAAGTGAATAAAACATGATAGTTCCTAATATGTACAACAAAAGACTCATCTGGGTTAAACACTTTATTACCCTAGACTGATTGAAGGTTTTAATTTCCTAACCAGCTGTCCTTCAAAACAGTGTAATTTCATCTGGCTTCACATGCCACTATCGAATTTTTCACAGGTCTCAGTTCTAGCGTTAAGAAAAAATTTTGAATGGATTTCCACCTCAAAGTGTCTCAAAATTTCTTGAAGGCAAACACAACAACATTTGATTTCATATCAATCAACATAGTGATCGTACACATCATAGACTTGCTGCAGCAAAGCCACCCAAAGGCAGGCTATCCATATTCCCCCAAATGAACCCCAAGACGTATGCGATCCTCACTGCCCTGTAACGCTGCTCCCCCTAAACCTGCCCATCAGGTGGCATCTGTAAACCCCTGCGAACGGCAGAGTCCAGCACGTCCACGTGCGTGTGGTGTGTACTTTCTCTCTCATTTCTCACGTGTGAACATTGTTTGTATACCAGGGAACACTAACAGACAGCCAGGTGACATGCAGCGGTGTAGGAGGTGGGACCTGCCACTGCTCCTCACGAGGTCCTGAAGCCAGCAATGTCTCCTCCCATTCTCTTTGTGGAGTTTCCTCAGAGGAGCAGAGGATAGACATTTTTTAAGGATGACAGAAGTCTCCGTTCCTGACCTCTCTAACAGCTGACAGCCAGGGAAATCCCAGGCCACACAATCCAGAGCCTCCTTCAAATTTCTGTCGGTGACTGATACTCGATCGGCCAGGGAAAAGTCCATTACTCTGCTCAAATGTTCAGGTTTCTGACGTTATCCCAAGAACATTTTGGAATATTCTGGCCACGGCAAGGACTCAAAATTGGATTTAATCCAGCATTATGTAATCACCAGAGGGGAAAATTAATTCCTGAACAAAGACACTGCCACGCAGTTCAAGGGAAGCAGCACCGGGCACTGCCTGAAGAGGATATGCATTTCTTAGCTCAAGGAGACAGGTCCTGCAAACTGAAGAGCCCCCTGTGAAGTCTGAAGGACTCTCAGCACTTCTCAAGATAACATGAGTTGTTGGAGTTCAATTTAAAGAAACCTCTGAGAGTCTTAGCTGGTTTAGAAAATAACAGCACCGGTTCTGTTTTAACATTTGCATCTCAAAAGATGCAAGTAACCTGGAAAAAAAATTATACCACCCAAAAAGGAAAATGCCAATTTAATAACATTGACATCTCAGTCACATGAGCTGGAATATTTTAGCTAAAAAATCAGAAGTCAAATGTCTTCCAGTTTATAGGTTATTAAAACCACAAAAGATAAATATTGTGCAAATAAATACAAATGAACACTTTTCTTCTTTGAGTGATCTGATTGTAGGCAACCAATTACATACGCATCCATAGGAACTAGGAATTTATTTTTGTAACATGAAGGCACACCACATCCAACACTTCAACTTAGGAGAAGAGTAATATCATCACTGAAGAACAGCTGAGAATTTTAGCTAACATCTTACATGCCACATCTCACCACCACCACCACCCCTGCTGATTCAAAGGAACCTCTTCCGTACTTACACGTATGCAAGGAGTTATACTAGGATATAGGTTGCTGCAGGCTCACATTACAAATCATCACACGGATGGATATTCAGTATGTATCATCACAGTTAACATGTAATTATTAAGAAAATCGAAAGGCAGCAGACCACACAGTTATGAAAGATTGTATCCAGATTTTAGGGATTTAATTATTATACTCAACTGCAAATTTAAGACAATAAATGAACTAGGTTTTTTTCCAATCAGTATTTCAGCTTAATCAATAGCTTGTACAACAGGCCACAGCTTCAGCACATTCTCTTGATTTAAGCACTTTTAATAATGCAATGTAAAATATAATTACATTTTTCTGTTGTAAACTACTGTCTTTGGTTCTGGAAAACAGAAAGCTTCCAAATTCTACCCACTTAGTAATTTTTCACTAAGTTCTGTATGAAATTAAGGTTTCCAAATTTTATTGACACTTTCTCATACTGCTAGGAAATTCTTTGATAACTATTAAGGATAAAGGGTCTCACTTAAAAAAAAAATAAATTAAAATAAAATAGAAAAAAGAAAGCAATAAGATCTTTCTCTTCCCAGAGAAAATGTCCCTCTTAGCTGGCAGCAGGAAGAGTGATAAATCAGCTGTTCCTGAATTGAGACAAGAGGAAGTCAGCTGTTATTGACATAGAGGGACGATGCTGTCACCCTTCAAGGAGACTGCGTGTCCAAGAACACTAAACCTTCCGGACACAGTGTCCCCACATGGGACTAACTCAGCCCACTGTGAAACTACCACATGTTAAGTCACTTGAAGTATGTGAATACAACTTCTTCAGCCTTACAAAGCCTCTTATATGGGATTTCTGAAGCCATTTCAGCAGCTCGTCAGCTAATAATTCTTTATTTTTTATTAACAATCAGGAGAACTTGCTGTATTTGAAGAATTTGACTATTGGCCATGTTTCTCACTGTGCTAAGCACACTTTTAAGAGCAATGCCAAGGAGTATTCACAAAATGTTTTCTTCTGTACGTACAGCTTCAGCTTTCATAATTGCTCTCCCCCTCAGTTCCTGGGCTCAAATTCATCCCAGCAAGATATTCTCTTTACAAAAATCTACTGAAACCAAGACTGGAAGTGATACCTACTTATATTTTCACTTAACGCCCCTCTCAACCCCACTCCCCAAAAATCCCAACTAAACAAAACCCAAAAGAGTAGATTACTTTATTATCTATAAAATTCTTCCTGTTGATTGAGGCTGAAAGAGTACTTCTTGCTTTGTTACTATGAAAAGCAAAAATGCAAGGTCTTTAATGAAGCTTCAAAAATATATATTTTTACTATAGAGTGAATCAATTTATTGTGGAGTGAAAATTACCCAGATGATAAAAATACACTATTGTCAGAATAAAGGGAAAAAATATTTAGTTATTCATTCTGGTCAAAACATATGATACAAACAAGACATGTCTACAATGATGTTATTGCCACTCACATGAAAAATAGCAATCAGAAGAAAATAGAAGAAATAATTGAATTTTTTCTTCTCATAAGAACAATTACTTCATATATTAAAAACATCTCCTACTGGTCAAATTCCAAAATAGATATCAAGTGTCCACCATCCAAAGTCACGTGAGGGAAAAGACATAGAAAAGGAACTGGTTTCCAGTTATTGTCTCTGACATTATGAGGAGGTAGGAGTCCAAGGGGTACAACAGGTCAGACACATTTCTGCTCAGCAGCCACTTAATCTGCCACTCCAGCACATCCTCCAGAATAAGAAATGATTAAACACTATTAATCAGGGTAAATTTTGCATCCCTGTAGAGTCCTTAAAAGCCTTGCCTCCAAAACCTGGTATGAACCCTCTGCCTTGCATCTGGGGAGACCACAGTCTAGAGCCACCTCCACAGGAAAAAGCATCTGAGTGCTCATTGTCCTCCAGACCTTCGGTGGGTCTTTGCCCATACCTCCTCCTTCACTGTCCTTATAGAGCAGCAGTTATCAGAGGGTTTAGCCCACGCTGCGCTTGGCCCTGATGCTGCTTAGGGTCAGGCAACGAACCAGCAAGTGGCACTAGCACAACAGAAGTCAGACTCACCAGTGTCAGCCAAATCTGGGGTCCTGGCCACAGCTGTCCTGCACATTGCTATCAGGATTTCCTCCCTCCACAGTGATGCATAGTTACCAGAGATGCAGGAATAGTATCTTTGTTAACAAGTATTTGTTGATTGTTAACAGATGGTAGAAGACAGATGACATATTAAAGCTTTTCACTCAGTTTTCACTGGATTTTTTGTGATGGGGAGAGGGTATGACTGTTGTCCTTTTTGCTGTCCTCATAACCCCCTTGCCTTTTGTCCTTCTGTCCTTTTATAGCTTTTCTGTCTTCTTTTTTAAGGTCTACAACCTATTTCTTATTCCCCTTTCTCCCCTCCCACAGATGTGTTTTTTTCAGTCTCTAAATCTCTCCTAGAAAGCAGAGCTGGGAAGGCAAATCTGGAGATGCCCAGCAATCTCAGTCACAATAGCAGCACTAAATTGGCACCTTTGCCCCACAAAAAGACTTTGCAGAGGATATTCGTGTTCAAGCAAAATATTTAAGATAGATACCATTGCAGAAACAGCACAAATGCTCTTTGTTTTGGGCTGTAACTGTGTGTTGCACTAGGAATTGTACCCTGTGAGGAATGGTGGAAAGCCTGAGCACTTGTATGAAAAACAAAATAAAAAATAATTTGAGGCTTTGTTTTTAAATGAAAATCAACAAAGGGTTTAGTTACTCTTCCAGAAAACAAGAATTTGATTTTGCGAAATATTTGATATTTCAAAAGTATGGTACCTTTTAAACTTTCCTTCAGGATAAAATTAAAACAGAATTGGTGGAAGAAAATATGAATGCAAATTATGGAGGAGAAAATGAATTGTGGAAGAAAAAAACCACCTTTCAAATATCAGACTAGTGATGTTGTAGATAGAACATCTTACACAGAAGAGTAGTGAAGAAGAAGAAAAAATATCACTTTCTGACATGGAACAATTTAAAAAATGGACAGTTATGCTGCCTGTAATAATAAGAGGGTAAAACTCTGCATAAGTCCCTCAGTCATTGTATTCTCAAATTCCTGACAGCTATGTCCGAACAAAATAATTCTCCGTGACTCTGGTAAAGTCAACATAAAATTAAAATCTTGCAAATAATATAGGAAATATAAAAAAGTGAAAGTTGTAATAAAACTTTTGAGATGAATGAGAGGGAAGAAAGTACAGGAAGACAATTATAACAGAGCTATTTGTTCCAGTCACTCGTATGCAGCAGGAACATGAAAAGGCAGGAGGTTAATTATACTCTGTAAATAATGTTTTCAAGAGAACAGCTTTGGTAAGTGTAATAGATTCTCTGGAATTGCAACCATTATTTATTGCAACCACCTGTCCAGAAATACATATTAGCTGCAATATCTATGAAAGGAATGATACATACCATATTTTAAACAGAAGTCTCAATTACTAGATAATATCAACAATTCCCATGTGCAATTTTATCTGTATTTCTAAGTTTCCCCACCTTCAGCTTTGCAACTCAATATTATTATTCCTCTTAGCGTTACAGTCTGAAACATTTCAAATGTATTACAGCTTTTCAGAAAACCACCACGACACCCAGCTACTCCCCACAATGACTGAAAGCACCTTCGCACACAGCAGTAAATCACTGTTTGTCTTCCACAGTAACCACGTCATTTATATGCCATTTATGTGGGGGTTTGTAATATCATTCAGAAGAGCACTATAAGCAATATTATAACTTCAGCACTGCCAGCGTGACGCTTACGTTTTCACGTTAACTGATGTTTTTGCCTCTGAGAAGTAGAGATATGGTTACTGATATCAGATAAACCTGGAAACACCAAAATAAAAGCGCTGTTGATAACGCCGTTTGGAATAAATCACTCTTATCTGGGCAGGGAAGTGCCAATGATAAATCCAAGAGAACTGAAATGAGAATGGGCTGCAGAGGTGCAGAGGTTGTTCTGTGCACTCTCCCGCCTCTTCCTGGGCTGCAGCTACCCAACTCCGTACGCCCCCTCGCCCGGTGTCTTTGCGCAGGAAAGAGGGAAAAGAAGCCACACGCAAGTAACAGAAGACTTGCACATTACGGTGGTGAAAAAACACAAGCCATGTCACAAGCCAAATTTATATCTATAAATATGCATGCCTTTTAATCAACTATTCTATGGAATTCAGCGCCTCAGACTTTTGCCTTGCTGCATATACAGTGCAAGATTACACGAGATAGTTTTGATTCATCTACTTTAAGACCGGAGCAAAAATGGAGAGATGATGCCTTACATATTTAAGAGGATTAATTTCAGTTAATAAAACTTTGGAACAACCTCAGAGCAAGTTATTAAATAGAAATGATTGAGCATTTTTAGAAAAACTATAAAAAGCTTGTTAAAAATGCATGTGATCCTGTTTTCTTTCATGTAATTGAAGTATTATACAGTTAAACAGTTCATTTAAATGTATATAGTGCTGAATGAAGAAAACTTACAGTAATTCAAGCTTGCATTTACTCATCTATGTACAATAATACGTGAAATAAGCAGAAGGAAGAGAAAAATCAGAGGCACCAGTCTCCTATAGGTCATACAGTCATGCAGCTATTATGAGAAGCCACAGAAAGCACTTTATCCATTAATGTGTGGGATGAAGCCAGATTATTTTCATGAAAATGCAACGCTGAATATAAAACAATCCTGTGCAGTTCTATCTGAAAAAAAAAAATCTTTTTAGGTATAAGGAAAACAGAGAAAAGGAATGGATGAAATGGTACAAAAGAATGGTGCTAAAGATGGTTAAGGGCAAAAATTCCATAAAACACCTAATTAACAAAAAAAAAAAACCAGTTTGGGGTTTTTTTTTTACTAGTGGTAAAAACATATTATTTTTATATGTTCTGTAAGTATCTATAAATATTTTTATATGTTCTATAAATATAAATATAAATATCTATAAACACCATCATGGGACCAGTCCTCAAAACCAGGTTGTTCTTCTATTTTCAAAGGTTTCATAGGTTTTTGTCTCTTCAAAAATAACCTTATAGTTGATACTTACAAATGAGTATTTTGCAATTTCAAACAAAAAAATTATGTATTTTACTGGCTGGTCTGAGTGTGCATGTAAGAGAAAGCACATTTTCCTTTATGTACTTAAGGCATATGGAGTATAATGACCCTTTCACTGCTGAAAACCTCATGTTGTTCTGGAAGCCCGTGCTCTTGACAGCGTATATGGCTACTTCCACCAAAAATGCCTCTAGCTCCTAACTTTTCTTATATTGTGCCCCAACTGCTTTTTGGCAAAGTGAGAGGAAAAAGCATAACAACAAGTAAAAATTTTCATCCATCATTTGTTTCAGGCCTCTAAAATCTTTTCACAAGGCTGGATGGACCCAGCACACAATTGGCAGCCTTAACCAGAAAAGATACTACGAAGGAGAGACGTCCTGGTTAAACCCCTTGTATTTGGACAAGTTCAACCAACAGAGGCTTGTCAAGGTTTAGCAGAATATATCTATAACCTCTGGGTGGACCCTGAAAAAAAACGTCTTGGCTACTTTAGAAACCAGGAATTATTTATCTGCAGTATTATTAGAAACTTAAAAGATTTGAGAAGGGTAGACTGTAATGATTTTTTTAATTGATATAGGTCAACCCACATGCTTGCACCAATACAAGAATCAGATTTCTGGCAAAAAACTTTGGTTTTAACTCTCTGAGATGTAATGGACAAAACAAAGAACACTGTCTATTAAAGATAAGCATTTGCCCAAAGAAACAAACCGACCAACCAATTTTCAGATGCTCTGTTAGAGCAAAGCACAGCAGACTTGTAATTCTAACCTGTATGTTTGTTTTACTTGCCAAATGGTATCTGCATAATATAGAAGCATCCAGAAGTTAAACTTAACAAAAAAAATGCATTTTCAACTAGTTTCTGGATGTACCTTTGGAAATTGCAAACTTTTTTATCAGCTGTTGACTCATAAGAACAATTATTTGCAGCATCAGACGGTTCAGCTTTTTTTCCCATAAAGAGTTCCTGAAATAACGTGAGTGATAAAATTAAGATCATATTCCATTGAACACGCTTACAGCTTTCTTCAAAGCATCATCTCCACTAAACCGTTATGATTCAGGTGAGGTGTGTTGGGGGAAGCTACCCAACAAAACAATGAAACAAAGCACCCACATTCCACCTCCTCTATGTTGTTTCACCATCTTTTTGTTATTTTCCACTCTTTGGCCCACTCAGCTGAATTTGCTCCAACAGTGATATTTGGTTTTATCACTAAAAAGAAAATTTGAAATTCTTCTAGATAATGTTGAATAAAAAGCATAAATACAACTAAAGGAGTTGCTCAACAAGCTGTTCTGTTTTTTCTAAATGCACTAGTAGAATAAGAAAACCCCAAAATACCCTAAGGCAGTGAATGGTTGCACCTTTCCAATTACATTTACAAAATGTTATGACACACAAGACAGCTCTGAGAAAGATTCAATAACCTGGAACACAAGACATATTATTGATACTACCATAAAGCTGAAACAATCCTGATCAATACATACCAGGGCTGTTAAAAAAGAAATAAAACTCACCAGCACTCCTTTTTATTTACTTACAGTTGAAGAAATTTAATTTGGAGATAAAAACAAGGACCCCACCATATTCTCATAAAAATCAGCAAATTGTAAGATCAGCTATTTTCAGGTTATTAAGTAATATATAACACTTACTGCTGAATCATTTAGAAATATAAAACAAAACTATTGGCTAGACAGTCCACATAAAAGCCTTTAAAAATATATCAGAAAACAGAAAGATCTTGAACACACATAGGCAAAATGGAGTTTACTTTGTATAATCTTCTGCTGTCTCCTATATACAGATGAATTAATACAAATTCTGTTAATCTAGCTAATGCATCATTAGATTAAATTGGATTAAAATAATTGTATCTGCTTAACTTCACAAGTTTTCAAGGTATATTTGGTACATCACAGTTATTTATTTCCATAATGCTTCATTCTTTTCGTATTTTTTTTTTTACTTCAGCTTGTGCTGAAACAAGTAATTAGAATAATAATGCAAAATACTAATACAAGAAATCCAGTTGCTATTAGACCACTGAGACATATCATATTTGAAGACTTGAAACCAAGCATCACTAATTATCACAAGGTTTTCCTCCTGCTAACAAGGGAAAAATAAATCAGATACGGGAGAGCTATCTGAAACAAGAGTAACATGAAGAACATGTGAAGGACATGAAATTAGAAGGCAAAAGGCTCAGAGTTCCAGTCTCTGTTTATTTGCCATTTGTTATATATTTTGTGTTATTTTTAGGACTCATAAAGAAAAGGCTTGACAGGTTTGGGGGTGGGGGGGCAGGAAGCCTGCAGCTTTATATAGACAATCCAGGTGAAGACAAGGATGTTCAGATCCCAAAGACAGGTGGTAAATAATGGTGGTAAATAATGGAGGCGATATTTTTTTATTGTTATCTCTTTGTTTCATATGATTAAAAATTGGAACAGGACACTGAGGAAAATGCAAAAAGACTAAAATGTGAAGAGAAAACAAGATTAAAATGAAAATTAATGTGATTAATTTCTTTTCTGTTCTTTTGTTTTTCTGATGATGAAGAACAGTTATTACCTTAAGGGAGGGGTAAGACCAAGACTAACATCTTTTCAAGACTTGGATTTAGTTTATCCTCTGGATGAAATTAAGTCACAGGCTTTCTGCAGTTCAGGTGCTGAATCACATTTAATACTGCCAGGGATTATTTGTTTTATTCACGTGCATGTTCATCTTTCATTACCCTAGCTCCTCTGTCACAAGTGTTAGGACAACTTGAATTCTCTACTTGGATAACCACCAATTACCCACTGAGTTTGTTGTATCATACATGAGCAAAAAAGAATTAACAGGCCAAAATGAATATGACCTTCTTTTAACAGTTCTGATCTCTTATTCCAACTACAAATTTCAAGGTTTTCATGAAACAACTTTAATAAAGAAAAATTTTGTATAGGAGAAGGAATAGGCGTGAAGATGGCTATGTCAGATTCTGGTTTTGTTTTGTCCTTTTTATGAAGCTTACATAAAACAGATTTGATGTTAAGATCGTTAAAGGGAGTTGATGGAGAATGAACAAAGTAATTGATGAAGCCTTACATGTTTATTTACCATACACTGACTTGAAAAATACTAGTCTGCTGTGACAACTTTCCATTCCTCATTATTATCTTTATTTAAACTATTTTGGCTCCTGCTCAGAAATGTTAATTGAAATTAGGAGCTTTCTCCCACTTCCTGCATATTTCACTTAATGATCTAAGAGCAGCTCATCAGCAATTCTTCCATGCAGTGAGGGTGATACTGTCTTCTTCTTCTTCTAAAAAGAAAAAAAAAAAAAAAAAGAGAGGGAGCAGATGTGAAAAGACGTCAAAATAATGATTTGCCAAATCCAAACATTTGGCTGGAACACATTTGTCACTTTTCACAAGAATGGATTTTTTTTTTTTTGAGGTGGAAAGAGGAAAGAAAAAAAGGAGGAAAAAGAAAGCCTAGAGAAGTAATATTTAAACAACATCCCCAGCAAGGGCAACACTTGGAATATGGAGGCCCCATTTAAGATCCACTTGCTGCAAAACTTAACAGGCGGTACTTTTTAATCTTCGTGTCCATACCCCAGTGAATGTTGATTATCAGGCTCTTTTTGGTCCAATGACTAAATATAGTAAAATGGCAAAAAAATGCAGTTACGTCTTAACTGGATGATTAGCTATTCTGTGACAGATGCACATGCCCGTCAGCTCATTTCCAAACATTCAGTCCTGCTGCAGAACAGAATGCATTTAAATTCAGACATGTCCTATGGACAGGGAAACCACCCCTCCCAACTCTTCCTACATACCACTTTTATTACAAAGAATTTTATATCAAAGATGATCAAAGGACTGGGAAGCCTGCCATATGAGGAAAGGCTGAGAGAACTGGGCTTCTTCAGCCTTGAGGAAAGAAGGCTTAGGGGAGACCTTATCACCATGTTCCAATATTTAAAAGCTGGCTACAACGAAGATGGAGACTCCCTATTCCCAAGGAGTCCCATGGAAAACGTGAGGGGTAATGGGTAAAAGTTGATCCTGGGGAGATTCCAGCTGGAAACAAGAGGACAATTTTTCACAATGAGAACAATCAGCCACTGGAATAATCTCCCCAGGGAAGTGGTGGATTCCCCAATATTGGACGCTCTTAAGATTCAGCTGGACAGGGTGCTGGGCCATCTTGTCTAGACCATGCTTTTGCCAAGAAAGGTTGGACCAGATGATCCTTGAGGTCCCTTCCAACCTAGTATTCTATGATTCTGTGATTCTACGATATCTTTTCTTTTATACAGTGACATTAAAAATGCCACACATCATGCAATAAACTCCAAAAAAGCATCACCTTTAAAGTATATTCAGACTCCACTTAAGCATACATCCCACTCCTTAACATTTTAATTTGCAACAAATATTTGTAATTAAAATTACTGTAAAATAAGCAGAATGACATTACTCAACAAAAGTCAAAGTATGATTCAGCACACAATACTGTTTTCCATAGCAACTGCTGAAAAAAATTATTACACATGCACACATACATATGTGTACACTCATAAAAGGAAAGCTAATCCTCTATTGTTTCCCAATGATGCAGCCAAAAATCTAGGCCATATGCAGGGAACATGAAATTTAAGAAGATCTGCTTAGAATGGATAGGTAGTTTTCCTTTTTTTTGGGGGGTGGGGTGAGGTGTTTTGTGTGTTTTTTCTTTTAAAGAAAATGAAGAAAAGCATTATTCAGATCCAGCAATACAGGAAAGGAGAAAAAAATCCCCAAACTCAGTCATTGGTTGCTTCCACTCCCATAATGCATTTTGGATTTTGGGCAAAATTTCAGATGAAATTCTGTTGAAGAATATTGGAAAATAGTGGAAAATTTTCAGTATTTTAATTGTTTTACTTTGAAGTGTTACATAGACTAGGATTCTTCAGTCTCGACAACAATGCTACTGTGGGTGGGGAGCATAAGATTTTTCTGTAAACTCAGAAGTGCCATAGAGAAGGTAAAAAGAGGGCAAGTGTACAAAAACTATGATACCAAATGAAGCTGGGAGAGGGCAGGCATGAAAGAAACAAAATTCAGTGGTCAAGCTCTTTGTCACTAGATACTGTAGATGAATCAAGGTGTAAACAGGCTGCAAAACTGATTTGACCAGTTCTCAGGCAAAAATTCTAAGTCAAATTAAATCAAAATATACTGCGTCTGACTCTGGAAGCCCCTAAACTGCCTGACACTGGAAAATTACTTTCTGGAAAAAGTATCCCTACCTGCCCACCCTGTTCTTATCGTTCCCCAAATACCTATTATTGAGTGATGGCAAAGAGAGCTAAGTGGACCTTTGGTTTGAACAAGTAGAGTCATTTTAACACTGTTACATATAACTGCCTGCATACTTGCCTTTAGATAACCATAATTAGTCCCAAAGAAGCCCATGCCCAACATACCATCTAGGAAAAAAAGCGAGCACAGCTCTGGCCTGAGCAGAAGCCATCACCATGCCATGAGGCACGACCCTGGGTGGCACGTGTGGCAGCGGGGAGGCGGGGAGGACCTCAGCCTGCCTCTCCCTCCTCCTCTCAGCGCGAATCTGGACCAGGAGGCACGCAGAGCACGCATGAAGAACAGTCATGCTCCCACAGCATGCCAATGATGATCGTCCTTCAGTTGATCATATGCCAATATATTTTTAAGGTCCATCACGAACCTGTTCACAAGAGGTATTTGCTTTAGAACAGCAAAAGTCAGTGTTGCTTTTAGCCATACAGGCAAAGTCAGCTCGATAGAAATAATCAAATACAAATAAACTTGTGACAAAGCATACAAGTAACACTACTAAAACGTGAGATGCGCACCGCCGTGTGTACATACTATTGCCCACACACTGAACCAAAACCTGCTGCAAACCCTGGAAGGTTCTAAACAGCCTGAAACAAGCTTTGGAGGAAGGTCTCCATACAGAGGGCTTTGCAGCACGCCCTGAACGGTTGGCTGCAGATGTTTCTGTTCTCTCAGAAAACAGGACAACAAAAAAACCAACAAAAAACCCAACAAAGCCATACTAAGATGACAAAAACTGATCAAAATACTATACAATGAGGTGCTTGAAATATGGTATTTTTAAACAAGCAGACTTGATTTGAGTTGGTATTCCTTTAAACCACTTACTGCATGCTAGTAGAAATTTAGATGATTAATATAGCTTGGTATTAATACTCATAGCACTAAATATGCCCTACAACAATTTAGTTTAAAGAGATGTACAAGTTCCAGAAGGTGAGGGTGCAAACTGTGGAACACATCCTAAAATAAAATAAACAGCAGAGGGAGGAAGCAAATGCCTTCTAACAAAATCGCTCTATTTTTAAACCAGTCTCACTTTTGGGTCTTTTACATACATATTTCATTTTTCTGATTTGGTAGAGAAAATACAACAGTCTCTTATCAATCGTCCATATTTCTAGGCTCAATTTCCCTATGGCATACAGCTCATTAGGAAATGTATTAATATTAAATTGTCTTTTTCTTCAAGTATATCCTGCCATTAAGTAGGGTGTTATTACTGCCTTATAAATACATACTGCTTTATCACCAGAAAACCTAGAATTGGGGGTGGGTGTGGGGGGAGGCTTAACCATAAAGGAATACTATTTCTCTTTTTTCAACAGTCAGTTTGCAGTGGAGGCCTTACGGCTGACACTTAAACGTTTATCCTCATTGCTTACAAATATGCGCTCTCAGCTTTTTAAATAATCAGCATGACTGTTCTGTGTCACCGTGATGGAATTCTTCATCAGGAAAAGAGAGAAATACAAGAAATTGGTAATATTGAAAGCTGACAATGTTTTTTTTATTCCCTTAAGAATTTGACATCAAGCACTATTTGAATTTAAATGTTACAGCTGTTCCTGTAAACTTGCTATGGGCTGGTATTAGTTATGACCACAGCCTGCTGTAACACAGTAAGGTTTCGTGAGAAAACTCTGCTGCTTGCACAATTCATGCTGTCAGGACAGTGCAATACTTCGGTGTCCGTTAGAGGAAATTTCAGGTGAAGCCTGGCAGCCAGGACGGCAGAGCGCACTGATATGTCACTGGGGACAGAGGGCCCTGGACGTTGCAGGGAGCAAATTTCTCATGCAAATTTCTTACCGGTACACAGAAGTAATTGTAGCTTTCACGCTGTGCTGTTTTTGCAATATGTCATTAGTACCTCTATGGCTACCCCTCCTACTCTCAGATCTTTGCCTAGAAGCTGTGAGCATGCCCCAGTGCCTCGTAACCTTGCAGCGAAACCCTGGAGGTGGGTCTCATGCTACAGTGCCCCACATACCAAATGTGCCTAGCAAGGGAGTCCGGCAGGATTCGGCATTGGTGCTTCTTCTCTTTGGTAGGAGTGGTGACCAGTGGTGAAAGCAATGACCCAAGACCATTTTCTTAAAGCAAGGGTGTTTAGGAATAACCATGTCAATGAGAAATACTAAAGCAGAAAGAGGTCTACGTGGATGTCTATTTACAGAATGCCAGCAGTGCAATTGGAGACATGACTGTAATAGACACAGATTTATTCAGGCCAGTCCTGATTGGGGTCATCCTGACACCCACAACGGTGACATGGGAGAAATGGATTTCAGTTCTGAGTAGATTCTATCAATACCAGTTAAAAACAAGCAAGAAAAAACAAAAACAAAAAAACCCCAAAACCACCAAAAAACCAAACCCCATGCCCTCTTGCTATCAATGACCCAAAGGAGAAAACCACTGCAAAAATATCAGTTTTTCCCTTACTCAATATAAACCATAGCATTACCAGTACTATCAAGCTATTTCATTCCCAGTAGTGACTCAGGGATTTGAAATGAGAAAACAAGCACAATCTGTTTTTAATTTATTAACAAGGAAATAAACTCTCCCCTCATTCTTGTCTCAAAAAAAAGATGCTGTGATGCTTTGTTTGACTGTGCTTCAGCCTTGGAGTCAAAATAGCTAACTGCCACCACTATTGGAAAAATCAGTTAATTTATTGCAAAACTTATGCAAAACAACACATAAAGGGAGGTCAAATGCTGTTAATTGTTGTCTGAAGCACTTTCCTATGGGCAGCAGGAGGGAAATAGAAATAGCCTACTAAGAAGAATACATAAATATTCTATTAATGGACACAGGTAAGGAGAAGCATCTTAATTTTCTTTCCCCTATCCTGGTTCCTCATCAAGATCACATTAATCACATGGTAGCCTCCAATAATTACACACAAGATTGTATTAGAATTCATAATTTTCAAATACATTTACCCCCAACTTTTTTATTATCCCCCCCAAGATATTTATACTCCCTGAAGCACAACATTTTACAGATTGTTACAAATTTTAAATATTTCAGAATATTAAAACGACTCCCTATTCCCCTCACATCCTGATCCAAAGCTCTGTTTTGAGTAGAAGATAATTTACAACACGAACTTCACCATCTATGCAACTCTGATACTAGCAGCAGTGTGCTTTCAGATAGCTTGTCTGGGGCATCACACGTCAAATGCAGCTTTTTGGCTTTTTCTATGCAATACAGCGCAGTCCAGAAAGGCCGTGGGAAGCAACAGAACAAGATTAGACTGTGCACTGTCTCCTAGTAAAATTTAGAACTTTGAATGAAAACCAAAACTAGCCCCAGTAAAGAAGCAGCAATACAGCCCTGGAGCCTGCCCCGCTCCAGCCTCTTCGTCTCTGGGCCTTCGAGGCACCGCACGGGAAACAACCTCCTGTGATTCAGTCACAGCTTTACACGGTCTGTGTCGGCAGTGCAGGACAACAGCATTGTCAGCAAGACAAAAATGAAAAGGGAACGGCAGAAGTACAGGAGCTGGGGCTCCTGCCAGGCAGGACTTTGCCCCGCTTGGCCAGTGAAGAAGAGTGAGCAGAGGCTCGCTCCGGTGAAGGCTGCTTTGTGCCGAGCTCTGCGAGCAGGTTTAGTCCTGAACAGTCCGAGCAGAGAAATCAGCAAAAGCCTGCAGGAGGCAGAGACATCCGTTCAGCCTGTGTCTTTTCACCGATCCCTCCAAGAGAAGGTACTGCCGATGCATTTTCTTCTGCGAAACACCTGTTAGCCCTCTCCTCTCACCAGCAATGTATTCCAGAGCTTTGGTGGCCCTCTAAGGCTGATACCCATCATTCCTCTGCCTTAAATAAAGAAACGGATCATCACACACTATCCTATGTATTTTAAAAGTTGTTTGAGCCAGCGGGCAATGGTATTTTGCAGAGCATAGGTCCAGGCAAACTGGCTACAGTAGGGACACAGGAGCTACCACAGGTCATTCTCCCTTCATTGAACTCTATGCTGCTGTGCCAGCTGTGCCAAACCTCTGAACTTGTGTGCTTGTCCCCAGCAAACATCACCTTCTGGAAGAAAGCTGAACATAACAGCAGTTTAGCACCCATAATCCACACATGCTACAGCCCAGCGTAAAGTAGCTGAGGAATTTTTGGCAATTTGCTGCTCTAGAATTAGCTAAAAGCCCTCCCAGCTAAGAAAAAGACTATTTGGTAAGCAGCTTTGCCTTTCAGATAGAAAATTTAAAATGGGAATTTCAGAGGACAGATAATGATGCTATTACAGAATAAGATGTCTGATCCTTGTTTCTAACAAATACCTAGCAGCACTTTAAAAAATAGGCAATGATTGCAGAATAAAAAATAGGTACTCAATTTTCTTTAAATCACCTGCATCTGTCTGGTAAAATTAACACATTATTAACTCTTGAGTGGAGTAGAAAGAGGGAAAAAAGGTTAAAAGATGCATTGAGAGATTTCCAGGAGAGAAGCAAGAGAGTGAGACAAAAGCATCCCTGTACTGAACAGAAAACCTGAATGTAGTTAGTATCATACTGTGACAATAAGCATGGTTTAAATGCTGCGATACAGCCATGGCCGCTTGGGTCCGTTCCACCGACTGTACTTACAAACTCTGGGAGAAGTACAGCACTGTGAAAGAAGGTGGGCTGGGGATGACCCTGGAGACCACCGCGCTCAAATTCGTACGGGTATCTATTCGTATAAATCTTTTTTATATATCTTCTCATAGCTCATTTTCAGGTGCAGTTGAAGGAGACAACTTCCTAATACTAGGGACAAATATTTAAATGATAGGGCGATCATTCCAGGTTATAGTAAGAACATTTCACAGCAGACAGGGAAAAAATAGTGGTGCTACTAGCACTGCTGGTAGGTTTGTTATTTCAAGCTTAAGCAATTGTGGTGAATTGTCCTATTAGCCCCATCCCCCTCCCTCGGAGAGGCAGGCTTGTGTCATCCTGAGTTCACTGGGAAGCTACTGGTCGTGGGATAGGGAACATCCTCCAAAGTACTTCTGAGCAATGCACTAATTTAACACAGGTATCTCTAATTCATTCCTTCATCGTTCTCTCATCATTAACTTTCTGTAATGTTTGTATAAATCCCCTTAAGAATTGTTCCTATATTGGAAAGTAACTCTGACTCTGACAATTATGCTGATTTTATTTGCCTCATTCAGCTGTTCTGTAGTGAAAATAAGTTAGTCTCTGTAAGAAAGACTTAGCGGTCAGCAAATATAATAATTCTTTTTGTTTCACCAGTGTTTTAAGCTCTGTACTATTTTTATTTCTGATCACTAACATATTTGCTTCTTGTTTCAAAGTGAGTATGCCTAGAGAATTTTGTCCCTAGGTTTTGGCATGAATAAACTTGAAAAAAATCTGATGATCTTATACAGGGAGGAGAGAGAAGTAGTAAGACTGTCTCCCCTTAACGCAACAAAAACAGCCAGGGCAAGGAGCAGGACAAGGAAGAGCAGGCCAGCAAGCCTTGGTATACTACATTTTCAAAATGGCTAAATGTGCGCACATAATATATTTGTGAAAACTTAATTCCAAAGAGAACCAAGCACCGAGGGGGAAAACAAAAGCACCTCATAAAGGTACTGGCAGCTTTATAAATGATGAGCAATCCTTTTAATGTTTTTGTGATGTGATTTAAAGAGTTCTTATTACTTCACAAGAAATCCGGGGAACAATGTTCCTGTCTCCAACAACATAATTATTAAACTGGGATATATACCCAGTTTCAAAGGCATCGGTGAGCAGGCTCCTTCTGTCTCTCAAAAATATGGGTAAAAAACAAGAGGCCATAAGTTCTTTTAATCTACAAGCTCTTGTAAAACAGAGAAGCAGACCAGAGCTCCAGTGAAGCAGCCAGTTCTGAGGGTAGGCTTTCGGTAGAGTATTAATTGGGGTGATAGGCCAGAGTTCTGCAAAAGCATCTGAATTTACTTTAACTTCACACAAATGAACAGTCCCACTGAAATCCGAACTTTATGAGAAAGCCTCAAATACCAGTACCTTCATACTTGGAGATTATTAGCAGGAGATACAGTATGGGAGAAAGGTGTTTAAAACACATTTACATAAATAAAATTCAAGAATAGCAGCCCTGCTTCTAGCAGCATTCATTACAGGCTGCGGAAAATGAGTCTGTTACCACAGTAACCAAGCTAATATTGGCTTTCCAGCTCACAGGCATTAAATCCCTTAAATGCAGGTGCAAAGGATGAATTCACAGTTTTGGAGCAGGTAAATTTTCTCTGCCAAATATGTCAGAAGTGGAAGAAAGAAGATGTTATCAATTTTTATGGCAAAGAGGTAGTAAATCAGTTACCCAAGAAAAGAGGTGGAGGGGCTTGTGGTGGTAATGAAATTTGGACAGACTGGAGCACAAGCTCTAAGTACACAATCCTGTTGTTTTTACTCAGAAATAACGGGCATTATTCTGGTGATGCTTAAGGTGAACTAGAAATCATGTCACTCCCTTTCAAGTGTAGGAATCACAGGCAAAATATAGATTATTTTTGGTCAGGTGAGCAAGTGAGGTCCTGAATACAAATAAGTGGTAGACCTGTTGAGACAGAGCATCCTTCCCACGGTTGTCTTCTGAAGGAAAAAGACTCAGGCTTGTAAATAGCTATTATACTCTGAGGGAACTGTACTGTGCTAGCCTCTCCTACCATACAGGTGGTAGAAATGGGTTCTATCTAGCTGCAGGTTGTAGACATCTAATTTTTCCCAGCTTAGTGATTAGTACTGAATTCCAGGAGAACATTCACTGCTAACTCTTCCTAGAATTACTTTCAAGGCACTCATTTTAACAGCTTTTTTTTTTTTTCATTTACACATATATTGCTCTTTTGTCTTGTGTGTTAATTGTAGCCTAAAAAAAATCCTTACAAGCTAGAAGTTTTACAAATCATACAAAGAATCTACATATTCCAAAGAATTTCTGGATTTAATGTTCAATATTTCAAAATGGAATTGCATTCTGGAATTAAATTGTTATTACATCATACTTTTAAAATAGATAAATATATGCAAGTTCATACAGCATCTGAGTCTACTAACTGTAGAGCTTCCAGCATCATCTCATGAGAAATCTTTGCAAGTCTAAGAACATGACCGTTTGGGGAACAGAAGCCAAAAGATGCTTGTCTCAGCCTCAGGGGCTGTGGATGATACCAGGATGCCCTAACCTCTCAAAGGGGCTGCACTTAAGGTGAGGTTCATGAGTCACTTCTTTTTCTCACTCTCTGACTCAAGCATTTTAAAAAAGCGCGACCGAGGTAGGCAGCCAGCTGGGAAAAGCCACCCTCAGAGCAGCTGGGGCAGGCTGGGTCGGCTTAGGAGAGTTTCCTGCCTCTTTCAGTGCACAAACTCACTCAAGAAGCTCCAGGTTGTAGGGCCCACGCTTCAGGGTAGCCAAGATCACATTTTCCAACTTATCTGCTATTTTTTCAAAATTATTTTAGATAAGTTTGCTAAACATTAGAAAGAAATAATAAAATAATGTACGAGGAGGTAAATAACTGTGCTTGCATTGTCATGGGCATAATCAGAGATTTTACTTAGTGATTCACCCAAATGATTTTAATAAATCTTTCCTCTCTGAAGTTTGACTGTCAGAGATGACATTTCAGTTTCAAGAAATCTCTGAAGCAAATTAGATAGAGCAGTTGAAACTTTTTTTTTAAGTGAGCAAAGGGTAAACAGGTTCTTATAACACAAATGTTGGTGCAAAGCTCTCACTCAGTTTTAATAAGAGTTGGTGTCTTTGCCCATATCTTCCTAGTGTTTCTCTTCAGGACCATGATCTTTTAAGCATCTATGCTGGTCCACAGGGAGTTTCTGAATTAACTCTTAAAACTTTTCAATATAAAGACTATTCAGAATACCAAACATTTAAATAACAGACATATTACTGAAGCATGACACTATCCTGAAATCTATTTTTTCCTTTCTCATATGATAGTAACACCTTGAAGACTAAGCAGCATGACAGAATAAAGTCACTGTCTTACAAATTAACACAGATCAGACAGACCTTTGTAAATACTGCCAGCTGGTGTACTATAAACAAGAATCTATACTAATGGTTTATTATGCAGTACCTAAACATATATAGCATGGCTGTTTAATAAAAATGTTCTAAGGTGCTTGATGCTTGGGAAAGAGGAATGCAACATGCTAGCATTCAGCAGGAAATGCTCAGAAAAGTTGTTTTTCTACACTAATCTGTGTTTTACTGATTTTCAGAAAAATTTACAGAGCAGCATCCTACACAATGAATGTGTCTCAACCTGCTAATAAGTCATACAAACTATGTTTCCATTTTATTACCTCACTTTCAATCTTATACCAGGAAGCTTGTAAAGTTTTTGTGAATAGTTCATCGTCCCGGAACCCAAGCAGTGGTTTGGTGTGTGGGAGAACACCAAGATTCAAGCACTCGATGTCATTTACAGGCCCCTGTGTTTGCTTCTAAATAACTGAAAGATGTTCTCTGTACTGCTTTTCCTCCGTTCACAGACAAACCATTTGTGCCAACACACCAAGGATGTTGAGAGTGCCGTTTGACAAAGCACATCCAAATGTCAGTTCTTGCAGTTTGCAATGAAAGCTGTCGTGGTTTAGCCCCAGTCGGCAACTAAGCACCACGCAGCTGCTTGCTCACCCTCCCCTCTCCTGGTGATGCAACCTCTCACCACCCGCCAACCAACACCCAGCCCGTCCCCGAGCAGCGATCGCTGCCCCCCTGGCCAACTCCCCCCAGTTTCTATACTGAGCGTGACGCCATATGGTATGGAATAGCCCTTTGGCCAGCTGGGGTCAGCTGTCCTGGCTGTGCCCCCTCCCAGCTTCTTGTGCGCCTGGCAGAGCATGGGAAGCTGAAAAGTCCTTGACCAGTGTAAGCACTGCTTAGCAACAACTAAACCATCAGTGTGGTATCAATGTTATTCTCATCCTTAATCCAAAACACAGCACAAGACCAGCTACTAGGAAGAAAATTAACTCTATCCCAGCCAAAACCAGGACAAAGGCAAGTCAGTATAACAGGTATTTTGGCCAAAAGAAGAGTCTTGAGTAAATCTTCACTTAAGATATCTGTTTTACTTCATATCTAATAGGAAATATGTTAACCAGAATGCAAATAATTTTAAACTGAAGTTAAAAACTGATTTCCATAAAATCTCTAATAGCTATTATCAGTTAGATAATATAAATATTATCTAACAGAATATTGAAATGTTGTGCCTTTAAGTAAAAATATTCACATTTTTTCCTTTAATTTTTAATTACACATCGATATCAAATATAATCCAGCAGCTTCAGGCTTTCAAAAATGTTGATTAAATGCAGAAAGACTCAAAGTTTTTGAAACTTCAGATTCTCCGCACCAGGGGCCTCAATATTAAACTTTGTTATTAAAGGAAAACTAGCTGACGTTATAATAATGAGTTTAAGAAATGTAAAAAATACCCATAGTATTTTTAAGAACGCCTATTAAATTGGAAATCTTAGAAAATTAAATTAAATAAAAATCTTATTAAATTAAATTAGAAACCAAACTGATGCAGCATGGGACTGTTTAAGATCCAAACACCAAACACAGGTGATACTGAACCAAGTGCCTTACAGAAATTCAGAAATACACTCAGCAGGCAGAGTTGTCATCTCTGCATGACATGGTATCACTGATGTTTTTGTGACAGGTCCCATTCTTCACAAACTTATACTGACTGAGTCAAGTGAACGTTCATCCTCTGATATCTTACTGACTGCATCTGCTGTGGTGTCTTCAAGCCCTGATGATGAGCTAACCAGGTTGCAGTGTTCTCTACCAGCCTGTACTTACATTTAAAGCCAGCAAAAAATACTGACCCATTGCATTTTCCAGCTCTCTTAAATGCATCGTTAGTATCAGATTTGTTGAACTTTTTTACTGACTCAGAGCTTTGTGGTCAATTCTTCCACACGTCTTTAGTATAAGTTATCAAACCTGCAGATAGAAAAATGCTCTTGTTTTTTAGCTGATGTTTAACTTCCTTCTGCTTAACATGTAAACATGTAAGTGCTTCATGTTTCTAGACATCATCTTTCCATGTAAGTTACACGTTACATGTAACATGTAACTCTGCTTCATGTTTAACTTCTGACTTCTGCTTAAATAGGTAATGTGGCACTAGTGCTCTGACACCCTCCCAGCTTTCCTTAAAGAAAAACAATTCATTATTTCTGTTTTTTCTCCATCATGCTTGATAACTTCATAATTCAAACTGATACCAGTGCAGAAATTCTGATATGTCAGAGCTTAGAAGTTAACTAAGTTATGTGCTATGCACATAATCTTTACTGGAGTGTCTAACAGTATCTAACTGTGCTTCAGTCACTCACTCTCAGCCACTCATTCTTTCCTTCCTAAATTAATTTATTCTCATGATTTAACATTCCCTAAGAGTCTAGGTAATGTCAGTCCCCTCAGCTATCACTTGTACGTAGAATATATTCCATTAAATTAATGGAATGTATACTAAAAACACTGCATATAAATAAGCACTTTAAATTTCAGAACTTTGGCATTTTCCATCTACTTGTAGAAAAATAAAGCAGCCTTTCAGCACTTCAGTGCAGTTAAGACTTTTTTTAAAATCTAAACCTTAAATATTCTGGAAGATTTGACAGGTATATGTTGGTTTAACACTTGTAAGATAAATAAATAGTCTGAACCAGACACTAATTTCTGACTCTCTCAATTTTATCATTTGAGAAACAGTCAGATAGTATATCAACATAGCATAAAGAACTCAATCTCACAATTTTGCAAGCTCTCATGCAAGACAGCTAAGGGTCCCAACACTGCTTCAGGTAAAGGTGGTCTATTCTTGGTATGAAGAAATAATAAAATATTAAACTTTGACTAAGAAAGACAATGGTTGTTTACCAACAATCCCCAAACACAGTCTTAGTTTATTTTCTTGTTTTCTTCATCCATCTCCAAAAGCCCTGCCTGTTTTCAAGGCTTCCTGCACATTTCTCCATGATTATAATTTCCTTAACTTCACCAGTCATACAGTGTTAGGACATATAATGGCATATAAGCTGCATCCATTACAAAAGCAACCACATTTTCCTTATCACCTTCACATTGGGTTTAATTGCTGGTAATATGGTAAGTCACAGATTCCTTTTTGATGTTATGGAGCGTGTTGTTGTATCATGGAATTATTTCCTTACTCTACAGAAAGCTTGGAAATCCTATTTGTTTTAAAGGAAAATCTATATTGAAAATTGCTAGCTAAACTAGTTTTATCAGTTGGGCTCTTAGCAGGCAAGAATATCTATTTTTTTGTCAAGAGATTAAATAAATATACAACATGAAAGGAAAACATTAAAATGCAAGAATAAACAAAATGAAAAAAAAAAGGCAAAATAAAAATATTCTCATTTTTATAAAAGTAAGAAGCTTCCTTCCCTCAAGGGACTGTCGCTAAACTGAGCTAAAAACAGACATGAGGGTAGCAGCACGCAGCCTGCAAGCACTATGCCTTCCAAAGCTTGTGTTGTATCTCCCTAACCTCCTCCATCCCATTGAAAAATGTGTGCCAGTCATCATTCATGGGTATTCAGACCCAACTGAAGTTAGCAGTTGCCCGATTTCAAGAAGTGAGGTAAAACAAGTGAGAAAACCCACAGACTGCTGCTCTGGGTAGCCATCATCTGTAAGTGGCTTGAGACAAGCTGCAGCCCAGAGGAGAAAGATGCTGCATAAACAGGCTAACTGGGCAGGCAAAACCTTCCTCTGAAAGCCATCAAAATGATTTTTTTACCTCCACATCTATTACTTCCGTTTATTGTCTTTTAAAAGAAGAGTAATACTGGTTTACTTTGGAAGGATTGCTTTATTAACTATCTAAACAATTTTGGCATAAGCTAAATAGAAACATGCTTTTTTTTTTTTTTTTTACCAGAAGATAACTGTAGTCAGCACTTCAAGTTTCTAAAGTAACTCGGGTCTTCAACTAAGTTCTACTAATTCAACATTATGGCCAAACTGCAGCGCTTCACATATTTACATTATCATTTTAATGCACAGAGAATTTCCTTCCATAAAAAAAGCATTAATAGAAGCTTCAACAAATTGATTTTGGTCTCCGCAGTAAAGCACAATGAATATTTAAATCCAGTTCCTCAGTGAGACCCCACAAATAATCTTATTAGAGACAAATATTGCAGCAAAATTCTGCTGTCATTTGAAATAGCACAGAATTCAGCAGAATGCTTTCCACTTCACTACGTAGCTTTGGGTTGAGGAGTTTGTGAGTAGTTTCCTTGTCCCATCATACTAGACAAATCTCTAATTTCTACACATTCCCAATTAAAATATTCTTCCAACTGATAAGAATTAAGTAGCAGAGATTTTTAATTGCTCAAGAAAAAAAACCCAAAGAAGCAATTTTCTACCTGCCAAATAGCAGGAATAAATCAGGGAGGTATCCTAAAGGTGTTCTGCTCCCTCCAAGCCAGGAGGCATTTGTCTTTGGCACTAATGAGAAAAGAAAAGCCAACAGGGCTGCAGAAATTTTTGCCCAGGTGGTACCAACTCCTTTCTTGCTGTAGCCTTCTGCGCGGGGCGCTCGGTACGTGCGCACGCTCTCGGCATACCTGAAACGCTGCTGTGGGTGTTGTAAAGCATCCTCTGACAACACGTGCGACTGAAACAGGTATTTCCTTTGATAGAGGTCAATCGCCAAAGACCGAGTTGGATTTTTTCACATGATAAAAGTACAATTACAACCGGCACCTTTGTAGTAAATTCAATAGCACTATTTTCACCGTACTGAGCAGCATCCATGGCAGAGAGAAAAAAAGGCCCTCCAAAACTGTGACATGGTAAAATTTTAGCTGTGCTCTGATCTGTTCGCTAAATATCTCTCCTTCTCCTGCTGAGACCCTGTCAGTGAAAGAAACCTTGGGGAAAAAAAGTAGCAGTGCTTCACTGAAAACAGTATTCGCTGATTTAGCTGTAGCACCAGAGCACAGTGAAGTGGTTTGTTAATTTAGACTTTTGCAGTTCGGCTACACTTAGTAAAACTGATGTCATCGAGCCCAGAAGCATCTCTAGAAATACTCGCACCACTTCTTTTCAGGGAATGAAATCATCTGAAGGACACAGGCAGAGCTGGATGGAAAAACAAAATCCACAAAAACGTTTTGAAAGTTGTTTTCCTTCTTCAGCTTTTTAGAGAAGGAACAACAACCACCTCTCCACCAAAAGCGCGTGAGCCAGAAAGGCACTACACCTCTGTAGACCCAACACAGACACCTGCGCCTAGGTCTCTCACATTTCAAAGAAATAACCTAAGCTCTGAAATACCACTTATTCCAAGACAGATCTGTCTCATTTTAAAACAGAAATTAAGTCCTAGAAAACCCATTTGGAGACATGCTTGATTTTGATAAAACTGGGTGTTTTTTGCCAGAGGCACGTGAAATATTGAAGAGCAAGAGCTAATTAAACATAATTCCTATCTTGAATACTTGATCTCAGTACAAGTGCTAGGACAAATTTCTGGGGTTTAAACAGTAAGAAGTAGCAAAACTTGGCTGCTTGTGAATAAAACTGCAATCCCACAACAAGCTGTGCTCAGGCAAACTGGTTTCTCTAGCTCTCTAAGCAGGATAGCTGAGAATCTATGCAAATTTTATGGAGAAGAAAAAAAAGAGAAGGAAAAAAAAGAAGCCCAAAAGGCGTTGGTGTCTACCCTCTGGCTTTTGTAGCAATATTCCTTGGGATTATAATTCACCTCCCACTGAGGCTCCCAATGTTAACATCAACCTGTCTGAAGTAGTGCTGACATACTGAATTGTTTAAACAAGAAAATCTTCATTATAAGGTGTTTTCAAAAGCAGAAGATAATTATTTTGCTGCAGCTCTGTTGCACGTCTAAGAAGTCAGAGAATAAAAGCATTCTCCAAACGTGCTGTAGGTGATATCAGCACCGGGGGCCATCAGTGGGAGATGAACAACTGAATCCTACCCTCAGAAAATGCTTTCACACTTTTTTAAAGGAAGAATAGGTATGGGGGGGAAAACACTTTCTCTGTTGCTCTCGCTGAGTTGAGAGTTTACTGCTGTTAACCAGTTTCAGCTCACTGACTAACACCCTTGAAGTTTTCTGCCTCCACCCCATTAAATTAGAAGTGTGAAGGCGCAAGGTACAGGCCAGTGATACAGACCCTATCGCTGCTGGGAAACGCAGCGCCTAGTGAATGTGAAAGTAAACATGCCAAATACCGATTCATATCGATGCCACCAACCCTATTACCCCTGTCAAATCTCCTCTCTAGTCTCCTCCTCCTTGCCTCGCCTCGAAGCATGGCTGCCAAAACAGCTCTCGGCTCGGTGGCTGATGCCCAGGGGAGCAGCAGCAACCGGAGCATAACCTCCGCTGCCGGGACAGCGGCAGCTGGGGCCAGCTGATCTGAGGCTTGGTATGGAAAACGTAAGGAAGAAGCCTTTATGCACTGTTAAGCCACCCTTTAACGCGTGCAGTGAAGCAAGAGACTCTACCAGCCACCCACTTACTGGGATGCAGTATGGATTTCGGCATGGTTTTTCATGTTTTTTTTGTTTTAAACATTTGTTTTAAACATTTTTCATGTTTAGCGGCCTTTTTTTCCCTAGAGAGCAATAACTCATCTACATAGTGGGATGCACTATTACATACAGTTCTGCATCCTCCCCTAAGGGGGACTGTGCAGAAACACTGCAAGTCACAATATCACACGAGAGAAAAATCTGGTTCTGAGTTTCAGATTCAGCATCTCCCTGTGCAGCTTGGCATCTGCCATCAATACGATATTTTTCTTTCCAGCTCAGAACATATGCCTCTTCGTGCATGAGACGAGATTGGACAACGAATGACATCATCTGTATCTTTGTTAACCCTTTTTCAGGAAACTGGGGTCCCTTGACGGTTGAATTTAGAAAGATAACTAGTTTTTCCATGTGCTAAACCAAGATAATCTCCTGTGTTTTGTTTCTTCTGGCATCTTGTTTAGCGCTTATGCAAATAATATAATTTATTTGAGCCGTTTGCAACATTAAACATGGACTTCAGCAGACAGCATGCACGACCAAACTGCACAACCATATGAGAATGAGATGGTTTCCAAAGATAGTTACATTAAGCTTACATTTGCAGAATAAATAATTCAGTCCTCATGCTTCACA
The DNA here is from genome assembly GCF_035582795.1 of Mycteria americana. Classification (NCBI taxonomy): domain Eukaryota; kingdom Metazoa; phylum Chordata; class Aves; order Ciconiiformes; family Ciconiidae; genus Mycteria; species Mycteria americana. Next base: position 161,401,249 of record NC_134365.1, on the reverse strand, counting down.
TTTAAATATTTATACAAATACACCGCTTGTCACAATTAGTTTGATTAAACTGTTAAGAAAAAGGAACTGTGCAAGAAATGAGACTTCATCCAGGAGAAGAAGCTATTTATGTTGAAGTTAATTATGTGAAATTACAGAAGCAGCAGCAGGTCAGGAAGCAGTCCTCCAAATCCACACAAAGATCTGACCCCCAGCTCATTCAGGGAAGGTTTTCTACCCCATTTTTTTGCATTTAGCAAACAAGATCTTGAGCTTATTTTCTTCTTTGTCTCATGGAAACATAAGACATGTTTTCCTCCTTCTCCCATGAAAAGCCTTATTTATAGACTGAAAACACACTGTAGTTTACAGACTATTTTCTGCATAATTTTCTTTCGCAACACACTCAGGACAAATTATTTGCTTTCACAGTACACTCACCACAACTCCTTGAAGCAGAAGAGAAACATTAATGGAAAACCTTTTCCCTTTAATCTCAGGGGCATTTTTCAGGAAACTTCAAAAATCCGAAATAGCCTCAGAGAAAAGCCTGGATTTGCCATCCTGTTTATAGATCAGAATAAGGACTATTTCTGATCTACGTGAGGTCTGGTGCTACAAAGTTTAGGGGGACAGAATGACACTCCCCCTCTAGGAGGAAGAAATCAGCTTACCCCGTCTCACTGGTATTAATTTTGATGTGACTAAGGCTACCCAGAGCTCCACACATGGCATTTTGTAGTACTACTAGGAATGCAAGCCCTGGCTGTATGTGCAATATTGGAACGCTGCTGTAACAAGCCTTATGAATAGGCAAATGGGTCACCTTGATCTGAGGCAGTTTATTCTGGGTTTTCAGTAATTGAAGGGAAAAAAGGATGACAGGGGTGTACTCCATCACCGACCAAGTTCAAGCTGAACAGCATCGTGTAAGAGCATTTACTGCACAAAAGAACCGGCCAGTGGGAGGGATTCTGCAGGACAAGCCAGACTGCCAAACAGCCTACGATTCAAGCTTGTGAGGGATCTGCCCTTGCATCAAAGGGCACTGAGTAGAGACTTTGTCCAGAGGACAAATAAAAAATTCCTCTTGTTTCTATCTAGTTATTTTAATGCCATTTCTGGAATAAGCCTATGAGAGCCAGATTAGGAAAGCTGCAAAAATTCACAAATGCCTGTTGTACCTTTCAGTGGTGGTTGGTGGTGCAAGAGCACAAAGAGCGGGAAGGAGAGTGGGATACTGCCTTTAACTGCCATGGACCTGTCAAAAACCTTCCAAAGAGGTTTCCTTTATTGTATGATTCAAGGAGACCAAAGAATTTAGCTATTGTATCTATAAGGCAAGCTAGATTCCTGAATGTAGGTGAAATTTTGCTTTTTTATTATATATTTTGTTGACATATTTCCTCATATTCCACTTTCTCTTACCTTCCCCTCCCAAATAAAAAGTTTCTCCTTTTTCCTATTTCCAAGCAAGAACACATAATTATGTGCGAATGAAAGTGGGACCAAAAATACCTTCAAAGAGGTGGTGGTTTAGTTTCCTGATACCAAAAGTGAGCACAGGCAGCTTTCGGAAAGCTCTTCTACCACCTGGATTTATGTTTAGAAGAGCTCTAGCGAGCCTGAACCTGGTCTCCTTTATTGCTGGCATCCGGGAGAAGTTTAAACATAATTACATACACACAAATGAATCCATAATCAAGGACAGAAGTGGCGCACACTCAGAATAAAAAAAGTAAGTTTGACTATTTCTCCAAAGTTTGTCAAGCAAGGAGAAAAACAGGAGGACAGTTATGGAAAACCCCTGCTTCCCTCCTATGTGGGCAAAAGTTAGATATGCAGCTACAGTCCCTGAGAAATAAAAAATGGATAGTCAGGTAAATTCATACAAGGAATTGATGTAGAGTTTATACTACTGCCACCACAACACAGACCTGCTCTCCTTCAAAAAAAGAAGAAAGAGGCATCACAGGCTTCACTCTTGTGGACAAGTATGAAGGGGAAAGTAAGTACGCATGATATGGGTATTTATCAGCTTGACCTTTTCAGGAAATGGATTACTAGGACCCTTCACTTTCTCCCCTTTTATTTCTCTGTCACCAAAACAGAGCAAAGAGCAACATTTCTGTGTTAGACAGAGCAGCCATCAGGAGCTTTATTATTATATTTATTGCTACCTAGAGAAACTTCCTCCCCAACAGTCCTCAATGCTGGCAACCTGCTGAGAGAAAGAAAAGTAGAGTGCATGAGCTGTTTGCTGTATCTGCCAGCCTGTTCCTGACATTTTTACAGGGGCTGGGGAAAGACTTCATTTTCACATTGACCGTGTAGCAAATCAGTAAAGACAAATTCCAGTCAGGATCTTTGTAAAAAGGCTTCTACAAACCAGGACTTGTCATAGGACCTGTGTATCAAAAGCATTCTTGTATATTTTTTTCTTTACTGTTTTAACTCATATTAGTAGCTTAGTAAAGTAGCTGTAGTAGAGAACACTTTACACCAGTTTAACCTGGGCCTGCCCCTGAAAGAAACAGTCCCGCCAGGTTGGCTTTAACCTGGAGAAACTCTCCAGCACTGTTTACTGCTTAAAGGTTTGTGCCAGTCCAAGGCTCTGGCTGGCATAGATGTAGGAACAAGGAGCGGGCGGTGGACCATGCAATGGACTTTTCTTTCAGGAGTAGAGCTGACATTAAACATTCAGGAAACTATGACAAAAGATTTGGGGTATGGGAGAGGTTTACAATTATTTTGCAATTATTTTCCATCATTTACAATATAGACTGGTTCAAGATATAAAAACATTATTTCTCCCAAATACCATCTATATTTGCAATGTCTCATAAGATTTCAAGTTACAAAAACATACAGGTTAGCAGGGGCGTTATTTGAAGTATTAACACTGAAAAGTTATTCTTCAAAGAACCATGCAGTACTGGAATCTGAGAGACAGTCCTTCCCTTACCTTTCCACTGCCCCCTGGTTTTTCCTTTATTTTGGTACTTGGCCATGATCATACCACTTCCCAACAGTCATGCAATCAAGGCATAATTTGTTCCATCAGTAATGCAAGAAATCATTTAGAAAAACATTATTCACTGTCAGCTGAGTCTGACTCAGGGAAAAAAATGTCCAGAGGTTGTAGAAGAGATTGAACTTTTAACCATACTATTAATTTCTCTGATTTTATAATGTGTTACTCTCTAGTCATCGTCCCTTGAATATAAGATTTCAGAAAAACAAGTTAAAAGCAAATCCATTATAAAACAGGAGACAATGATAATGCTAACCAATATTCCCTTCTCTGCAGCAAAGAAGGAAAAGTAATTGCAGTGAGAAAACATTTTTAGTTTTTGTTCTCAGAGTGGCAGTACATCTACCATATAAATAACTAGATCTTATAATGGTATTACATACAATAGGTATTTTCTACATACGTTCAACATCACATGCATACACATGCTAAGTATAAGAAATATTTGCTTGCTTGTAGATAGGCTACGTTGATTAAGATATTTGCATTAATACAACTGAAAGCAAAGTCAGGGCTGGTTCCTTTCTGGGATTCAACAAAAGTGGAACAGAAAGTCGACAGTGTTTAAAAAAACAGATTTTTATTATGTGTGTTAGGAAACAATTCCTGTTAGGGGATATGTTTATTTTACCTTTCCATGTCATTAGTAATGGAAAGAATTAAAGTTCATGGAACTAACTCAGTATATCCTGGAGTAATACAGAACCTTTATTGGATCATTTACCCTGATCCATTAAAGCAACCTCTCCACGTAACTCACAGGTGGTTTTGACACATGCTGTAGGAAGTCAGAACAACCAACCTTGGTCAAATAATGTATCCTCAGAGAGATCTTATGCAAGGTCAAGAAACTTACAGAAAAATGTTTTGTTATCTGCAACCATAAAACCTAAGAGTAGAAGGGACAACAATAACAAGCCATGGCTGTCTCTTACTGGTCTTCTTGCTGTACTGGTTTTGAAATTGCTCTCAAATAAAGACCAGCACTGAAAACCATTAGCTTCAGTAAAGATTAAGGACGTTACTAACATGTATTCCATAACTGGTTAAATACTGTCTTGCATAATAATATCTTGCCAATACTGAAACCATCTTTAAGATGGAAAAAGAATCAGGTTAAGGCCAATTAAAGTATTATCATGCAAAACATACACAACTAATTCAGCTGAAGGTGAGAAAACAGGGGTCTCATCAGGGGTTGTTCAGCTGTAGGCACTCTTCTCAGTGAAATCCACATGGTTTTTCAAACCTGGAAAAAGCCGTAACACGTAAGCAGACTGCAGAGAACAGTCCTTCCATGGCTGTATACCATGGGATCCCTCCCATCTCTCAGTGGCTGCCTATTTCTCCCTTGAAAAGCAAGACCTCATGACTCTGTACTGATAGCCTCAAACACAAAACATGTTCTTCAGTCTTCAGAAAATCTCATGCTTCTAATATTAGAATTATTTATGCTGTAGACCTGTTCTGAACAAATAAAGACCTAGTTTATGAAAGATGTGAATAGGCATGTTTCATTTTGACATTCTTAGAAAGAATGTATGCTAACAGAAGAGCACCTGGTCTTCACACCTCAGAGAGAACAGTTTCAGTATCCACATGGTTAAGATGTCTGGCTTCCTGCATTTGGACAGGAAAACTTTTTGGTTTGCATCTTGAACAAAGTTTATCTCCAATCCTTCCAACAAGAAGCAGCTTTCTTCATGCTGCAGTGAAGGAACTTAATTACTTTGTGATACAGTGAAATGTGCCTAATTATTCATTGAGACCTTTTCCCTTGATCATTCAATTGGCCTTAGATCACCTTTATTGGACTCAATTACATTTGCTCAGGAGGAAACTGCAACCCATTTAATATACATGCTTCCCAATATTTTAAAGATACTGGCTGGGAGAGGGAAGGTCTGAAGGAAAAAGCCTGTTGATTAGAAAGCTCCATTAGTTGCTACAAAAATAGTTTTTTTACCAGCTTCAAAGTGTTAGCATCAAAGATGCATTTGTGATAGGACATTTGTTAATATTCACAGAAGCATGAGGTAACTCCTGGGTCAAACCATTAGCATAAATTACACATATAATTGTGCTGTTTGATCAAACCTTCTTAGAAAGCTCAGGCATGACTATGCATATGAATTCTACACACACTTTAATTTTATCTTATGGTCTCAACATTAACACTACATATGATGCACTTTGCAGATGACATAAGACAAGGTTCTGAAATTAAAAAAATAAAAATAAACCCATGTTAATTCTGTAAGTTGTTCAGACATGCAGTTTTTCAGCTGAGATACCCTGCCTAACAAACAGACTCTTGAACAGTCAGCCAATTAAGCTTTTTTTTTTTCCTGTTGCATAATGTTTCCACTGTACTATCCAGAAACATTGTGCGCTGTGGTTAAACTTTCGTAAAGAGGAATGCACTTAAAATACTCACTAAGTCTAAAGAGCACATTGTAGCTTCTGGAAGTATCACTATATACTTCAGCAAACGGGCCAAACAGATCATTCTCTTGCACATTGCAGAAGCTCTCATACTGGAATTGAATCTTGTATTTCAATGTATTTTGCTTTTTATTGCGTAATAATAATAAAATTAAGCAAACTACATGTTTTCAAATTACTTAATTGGAAGCAAAAGGAGAAACAAAATATCCAGTTGGAACCTCACCTAATATTGAAGTCAACATATCTGGTGTAAATTAGGAGAAGCTCAATTTTACATCACCAGCTCATGGTATGAATAAGAGCCAAGAAGAGCAAATAAAAGAAGGAAGCCACACTCAAATACAATGTGAGAAAGTTGCATGTTGTGTTTCTCAAAGAGCTCAAGGAAAAGTTTTGCAGATGCATAAAGAAGGCATAAAGAAGCTCAAATCAAGACCAGGTAGACTTCTAAATCCCTGACAGCCATTTTCAAAATCTCCACCTATATTTACCTATATTTACCTATATTTGTAGATAAAGATATATCCATTGTGCCTGTTTGGGAAATAATGTCAGACATTTTAGGAAATAAGATTAAAGAAAAGATAAAGTAACTTCTTAGTAGAAAACAATGGTTATTTGAAGATGTGTTTATTTTTCTGAGAGCGAAGTCCAGCTATGTGAATTCTGAAATGTGATTCCTCTTGGATTTTCTTTCTTAGTTTGCGCTCCATACTATACCAGAAATGCTACAGATTATTTTGTCCCTGAGACTTAGCTCCAGCTTTGGCTGATGTCTAAATATTCAAACATGTACAGCGTGTATGCTGGATACTTGACCAAGTAACTGTTGTTTCCCGGTAGCTACGCTTCATTAAGTACAGGCTTAGCTATGAATTATTCAGGATGACAATGTTTCTAAGTAGACTTTCTGCTAAAAGTGCCATGAAGGAGTACAAGAAAACATCATTTTCTAGAACTAAACCAGTTAATTTTTGGAGTAGTAATGCATCCAAGCATTTGAAAGAAAATGTTTATTTTAATTCAAGAAGAGATTTTTTTTTTTTACCTCTCCTAGGTAAGAATATAGGTAGAAGTTATCAGCCTCTATTTTAAGATTAAAAATAATGATGTATTCTATAAACCCCAATACATTTTCAGGGTTATCTACTTCATAGCAAGCATTGATTTCAAATATGACAATTCCAACTATTAGGAGACAAAGCAGGTAGCTCTTTCTCAGACCTCTGTTGATTGCAGTGGCAGTCAGCCCTCATTCCCATCCAGCTTTGTCCAGAATTCAGTAGACTTCTTAGCCTGAATTATCAAGACTTTTCAGTTCTATTTAATTTTTGGTATTTGTTCTTGGCATTTTGGAAGTTCAGGGCTAGTATATACTCTGGTGAGCCATACTTCTGAGCTATTCCACATTAATTCATGCTTGGTTTAGACCTTTGTCTTCCCACCAAAAAAAATTGCCAGAACAGGGGATAAAACCTGAGAAGCCTCACCCACAATAGCCTACCGCCATTTTTTATATCAGTCTGAAGATCCAGACACAGGCAATTGCAAATCTGAAGAGTTACTGGAATGGGGACCATCCATGGGGAACAAAGCTGCTCCTCTTTCAGGAGAATGCTCACCACAGTGTTTCGCATATTCAGGACATTTTACTTTCAGGCTTTCCCAGACACAGATTTCCTAATGATACTTATTTCCTTAATGCATAACTAAAAATCAGAGAACACGGTCCTGTCAGGGTGGACTGTTCTGAAAAGCCCCAGAAAATCACCTTGAATCATGTACGAAGAGTATCAGGGATACTCTAGTCCACTGCTGCCAGGTGATAGAAACCAATGGCAGGAGAGACATGAAGTACCTAATTTTATCCAGTGGCCTTTATCTCACTTGCAATGAAACACATTTAAGCACTTTGTCCTTATGGCCATGTTAGTTTAGTCTGTATCAGAGAGGAGTAAGTCATATCTTTCTCTCCTTCCCTCCCTCTCACCTACCTTAGATTCTTACATGCAGTTATGCAAATAATAACCTGGTGAGACTTGTAAGAGCTCAGAGGGAATTAAAAGTCTCTTGTTTCATCAGGGTGTCCACTTCCTACCTAGTTAAGCACTGCATATGGGATCTATTTTAGAAGAAATCTACTGGCAATGGCATTTTATTAGCATGGTCTTAGGGAGTATTTACATAAACCAGCTAACATGGGTAATAGCCTCCATCACCAAAGAATGATAATATTACTCCCTTTATTTTCCCAAGAAAGTTCCTCAGTGCACACCACTAGCATATTAGTGTATTTTAAGTCTAATTTAATTCTTTATTTCCAATGAAACTTGTATATTCAAAGTACATCTATTGACCTACCAGAACACTGCAAAAGTAAAAAATAGTGATTTGTTTAAACATCTTCATGTAATCTGGCACCCAGGAAAATTAATTAGAACAATGTATAAGCTCACATAACAGATGCCTTCACAGATTCTGTTATAGACTTCCACAGTATCTCAGGTTAATGCTTTTGCCGGCCTTTGCTCCAGTGACGCTTCAAGCACTTTTGGACCAAATAGTTGCAAAAGTATCCAGATTCTAGCTGTGAGAAATCCTGACCAGGAACCAAGTCAATGTTGTTTCTATTGCAAGCTTAAATAACTAATCTCCTTCTCCATTACTGAAGACTGCCTAAAAAAATACTATATTCTTTACATCAAAAGAATCTCATTTGGCTGTATGCAAGGGAACTTGAAAAACATGATCAAATTTTACAACATGGAATAAAAAAGAAACAGACATGTAAGTTTAAATGTTTTGTTCCATAACTTTGAGACATAAATATACATCACAAACTTTTAGACTTTCAACTTGGCCTGGAAAAAAATCATAGAATCACAGAATCATAGAACAGGTCAGGTCAGAAGAGACCTCAAAAGAACATCTAGTCCCACCTTTCGTGGGAAAGGGAGCCTCGATGAGATTATCTAGCACCCTGTCTGTGTCTAGTTACACTGAAAGTGTCAGTGAAGTAGATGGAAATAAAAGTTGTAGGTGAAAATTAGAACAACTACTGCTTCAGCCATCTCAACTGGTAGTCATAAAGACCAAGTACTTGTGGTCCAGAGAACACATTCCTGAGCTCTGCCACTCTGACTGCTGAAGCTCTTCCATAACATTTGAGCAGAAGAGTGAGAGATGTCCAGTGAACAAGGTATCTAGAAAATACCATAGCCTCTGCTCCCACTAATATTTTAGCATTTTATATATATATAACAGGATACAAAATAAAGAAGCAAAGATGGACTTCTTCCCTAGTGGCTATTTGTTTACAGAGGTATTTTAGCTTGTCTTATTTTTTAAAAGACTGACCTTAAGCTCTGATCAAGAACCACAAGCCTCTGCCCAACCTCACATCTTATTGGGCAGTAAGCCCATCGAAAAGGGGGCTAATTCTAATATTAATAATCCCTTCCTTCATCTGCTCACTTGCTCATCTTCTCAGTGAATTTCTAACAAGTCAAAGACATTAAAAAATGAGACTTCAATAAAAATAGCAGCCCACAAGTTCCAGTTTGCAGAACGCAGCATGAAATTGCATTACTTGTATTTTCACTCTGTGCTTGTGCCCAGCTGCCATCCTTGGTTTGGAGAGGGCAGGGAAAGGATTATTATTTACCGGTAGTCTACATGGCAAACTAGAAAACAAAGGCAGTGGTCTTAAAGTGACTTTTATCTGAACAAGAAGTGTGTTCCTCCCCTTGTTTTTGATGCTTCTCTTATGTCCACATAGTGATTTCCTGAATGCCAAATCTCTGGTCTTAAAATTCACTCTGCACTCCCAGAAAAACATAGCTGAGGACCTCAAGACTCAAGTCTTGAGACTTTTGAACATAAAGGAAAGGAAATTAAAAGAAGTCTTAGAATGAGAGAGCTGGCCAAGCTGTAATTTAGACATTGCCAAAGACTTGCTGTGGAAGGATGGAGGCCCAGCTGCTGAGATTCCCGTGCTTGGCAAGAAGCAAAAAAATCCCTTGAGTATCTTCTGAAAACTGGGCCTGACCTGTCTCTTCAACCTTACTGACCTTTCTTTCCAGGAAGGGGTGCAGAGGGATGAGGGAAAGGGACCAACACATGAACACTGTGAAAAATAAAAGGGTTAGAAAGAATCTTACTCATTCCCTATGGTATTAACTACTGCAGCTTCCATGACTTCAGTTTATGAAATATGCATTTTGGCACAAATACTGAAATAAAAACTTCCTTAAAAATAAAACTGAAACTTAATCATGTGTATATATATTTTTATATGCACAGAAAAGAATCATATTTTATGAGGGACAGAACTGAGAGGAGAGGGGAAGATAAGGATTTATTTTAGATTCATGTAGCTGGAACCTGTTTATGTGGAACTGTTGTCCTACTGGCAGAAAAAAAAGCCAATACAGCACCTCTTACAATAAAAAAACCCTCAAAACTCCAAACCCTCTGTGCTGTTATTTGTGTTCTATACACTCTTATCTGCAGGAACCACAAATTTGAGTTCAAGATGTCTTTCCAAATTTATCATTTTTTCCTACAGAAATTTTGCTGACCATTTTCTTATTGCATAAACTATTATTAGATGTAAATATTAATAGCATATATAGCTACATTTAATCTCTGGGTATATGTTTATTTTACCAGACCATACTACCTGGCCCATGCACCAGTACAGGCTGGGGGCTGACTGGCTGGAAACCAACTTGGCAGAGGAGGATGTAGGGGTCCTGGTGAACACCAAGTTGCCCATGAGCCAGCAATACACCCTCATGGCAAACAAGGCCAACAGCCTCCTGGGCTGCATAGGGCAGAGTGGTACCAGCAGGTCGAGGGAGGTGATCCTTCCCCTCTGTTCAGCACTGGTGAGACACACCTGGGGAGCTGGGTCCAGGACTGGGCTCCCCAGTACAAGAGAAACATGTACATACTGGAGCCAATCCAGCAAGTGCCCATGAAGATGATGAAGGGACTGGAGCATCTGTCCTATAAGGAGCGGCTGAGAGAGCTGGGACTGTTCAGTCTGGAAAAGAGAAGGCTCAGGGGGATCTTATCAATGTGTATAAATACCTGATGGGGGAGTAAAGAAGATGGAGCCAGACTCTTCTCAGTGGTGCCCAGTGGACAAGAGGCAATGGGCACAAATTTGAATGCGGGGAATTCTGTTTAACCATAGGAAATTTTTTTACTGTGAGGGTGGTCAAACAGAGGAACAGGTTGCCCAGGTAGGTTGTGGAGGTATTCAAAACCTGACTGGATACAGTTCTGGACAATTTGGTCTAGGTGACCCTGCTTTTGGCAGGGGTGTTGGACTAGATGATCTACTGAGGTCCTGTCCAACCTCATCCATGCTGTGAGTCTGTGACGTTTTCAGCATACGTTACTTTGTCCTGACTTGTAATCATTCATAACTTTACTTCAACACATTTAAATTCTTCTACTAGAAATTTTGGATCTGTAGGCAAGTAAGCATTGTAAAATCCACTTTAACGTGTTTTTCCAGTCATAACTGTTAAGGTTTCAGAAAGTTCAGCATATTATATGCCTCCCTAAATTGATGTGCTTGATGTACTGCAACAAGTTTAAGATCAGTTTAGCAATAAGAGTCTTCATAATATTCACTGTTCTTTGTATGTCTCAAAGCAAATCATTAGCTAATAAAGATGCACTAGTCTATAAAAGTTGCCCTAAGTTTACATGGCTAAACCAATGCATTTTGTTTTCTTATTTAGTTAGAAATAAGTGGCCATCCTTCAATAGCTGCCATAAAAAGAAATAATGCCTGTAAGTTCAAAATTATTTAGGATCTTTCTGTAATGACTTAATATTTCCTCTTTCCAAAACAAGGCAGTATATTACAACAGCCAAATCTGCAAGGACCTGGGTTAGTCAGGAGAGTCTACCAGACGCCATCAGTCACAAATAATACTCAAATGACAAAATGTCAAGAATATGTGGAAAAATAATGCCACAAAAACAAAGGCAGTCCAAAATAATTACAGAAATCATCTAAAGTTTATAAAATCCTAGTTAAGTCAGGCTAAAAATTTGGTTTAACTACTTATTCAGGTGTTATTTTATTTCCTTTCAGTACTCTAACCTTAAGAGAAGGCTCATGCAGTTATTGATAGTGAATGAAAGACATTTATATTCACTGCTGGTGAATCTTCCTGCTTGTTTCCTTCCAAACTTCTTTAGCACACATTATAGCCTATACTTAGGATCATAACACTGCTCTGCTGCACAGATCATCCTTTTCTTACCACTTTGTACTCTGCTTAGCCTGGTGGGGTACTAGTCTATGAGTGGGATCTCAAAATGCTACCCTAACAATATTACCTAAATTTACTCAATATTACCCTAAAAATAACAATATTACTCAATATTACCTTAACACAAACATTAAATCACTGCCTTCTCTAGCAGGAGGTGTAATACCCAAATAGACATTAGACACTTACACAAGTCTAATGACATGCTGCTGCCAAAAGGACATTTCTGTACTGCCTCCTGCCACGTCTCATGAGCACGTGGTTGCAAGTCAAATGGGATAAGTTTGATGATCCAGTGAAACCCCGGATCCCATGCTTTTGTTAGTTAATTCTCCACAAGAGAAATCAATGTGACTCATCTGCGTGCTGCACAGGTGCAAAGGGGGCTGAAGCTGCAGATCCCTGGCAGGTGGGGTGGGGATTAGATCCTCAGTTAGTTTTGATCAGCTGTAAAAAGAAACCGCACCCCAATAGAGCTGAAAACAACTTTGGCAGAGGCGCTGGTTGATCATTAAAAGCATGAAAATAAACTGGATGATCTTGTACATAAATACTGTCACGTAACTGTATTGATTTTTTGTTTATCCTAATAGTCAGACTACTTATGGAACCAACTTTGCTGTATAGATATCCAATCGTAGTTTCAGAAACATGACAGTAAAATCATGCTTAATTGCAAAGCAATGCACTGACACCCATCAGTCAAACAAGCAGAGCAACTTAGAAAAACATATGCCACAGGAAAGAGTCCTTGATTAAAGTCCTAGCCTTGGATGCAGACTCAATTTCTTGCTCTCCCATAAACCTCTCAAGATAATTTACTGCTACTAAATCTACAGAGTGACCGAGAGTATTCTAACACCAAACATCAGAAGTCCAAAATTTAAAATGTCTGGGCCTGCATCCATAAAAGGACTTAAAAAATAATCCAGTAAAGGAATTACCTGTCTTAAATTAGGCATATCTAAACGGCAATGACTAAATAACGACTACTTTTTTAAACCTTGGTCAAAGAGCAGAATAGAAAATTCAGAGCTAGACACAGAGCAAGCATACAATGCATAAGGAGAATTAGAGATAAGGCAAGAGACTCATGCTCCAAGTGGCAAGTCATCAAAAGCCAAGCAGTGGGAAATATAATTAACAAGAGATGTGAGCTCATCTTCCTTGGAGCTTCAACTCCTGACCTGCTTGGAATTTGCAGCCCTGATTTTGGTGTGCCAAGCAGTGCCCACAACTTGCCTTTCCAAGAAACAACCTGGAGGCAGGGGAGGGCATGTTATTCCCCTTCTATAAAAGGTGGCAGTAACTGATCCCTAGGTGAACTCCAAAATTCATGTACTTTTCCTGGAGGGTTGGTGTTGGCCTCTGTGTGCTCCATAGACCAGGGACCAGAGTCACAGGCTGGGACTGGCCTGCACCACACAGCCTGTCTCTCCTGAAGCCCGGCTGCTGTGCAGGCAGCACTACCAGAGCAAGACCCTGATGCAGCTGCCTAACAGCTAGCCATATCCCAAAGACTGACTTCAGGGTCCTGTTCCCTAAGACAGTTCCCTAAACTACAGTTTACAAGAAACAGTTATCATATAAAATGAGCAATTTTTATCTTTTATTGGTGCTGGCAATAGAGCTACAATACAAAAAGAGCAAGTGTAATTGCAAGAAAAATATTTAGGAAAATGAAAAATCAGAACCTAAAGAGTGGATTTTCTCTTATCACCCAGCCCAACACATGTTCCAGGCCATGAAACAAGGGCAAAACTTTGCCACCTCTCCTAGTCCCCTTCCAAACTGCCTTACAACCAGCATTAGCTAGGGGTTAAGTTGTTCAAGCAGAAGCCTCTAGTCACACACTGTGAGAAGTCTCTTTAAGGATAGTTTTAGCGTTTTCAGCAGTTAAAAGGATTTCTTCTTTTGCCCCTATTCTCAGTCTTGACTATTTCGTGCATCTGGCAGAGGTTTTACTACATATGCTCAGCAGGTTGTTTCTTCCTCTCCTTTTGCAAGGAAAAATCAACCAAACAGAAAAAATTAACATCTGAGGGCCAGAGGAGAAAACCGCTTGCCTACTTCTAAAAGAAAAGAAAAGAAAAAAAAAAAAAGCTTAAGAAAGCTATGTTTTCATACGTGTTGTGTCTCACCAGAGAAGCACTGGTTTAAATTTAGATTGACTACATTGAAACAGCACCTTTGAAGGATTTAAGAAAGCCTAAATTCATAAACAATACAAAAGAAATATTTATTAAAAAAACTACACCAAAACCCCACCCTCCCTTTAAGAAAGGGCATCATTTTGGTTTCAATACACACAATTAAAACTGCAATAAAGGTAAATCTGGGAATTGATGCCATAAGCCAAGGTCACACTGGAGACGCTCGACCTCCAAGGAGCTTGAACAGCTGGGAAGAGCGCTCGCTCCTGCCCGCCTCACTTGCCGGAGCACGTCCAGCGCCAAGGCTCCCGCACAGCCCCTGGGCAGCGCCGGGGAAAGGGCGGCAGCCGCCGCCGCCGACCCGCCCAGCCCGCCGTGGCCGCCGCCGCCGCGCCTCTGCCGGCCGCGCCGCGCTCGTCCGCCGGCGCTCCGCTCCGCTCCGCTCCCCTCCGCTCCGCCCGCCCCGCCCCGCCCCGCACGGCTCCGCAGCACCGCTCCTGCGGGCACCCCGCGGAGCAGCCGGCCCTGCCTGCGGTAGCGGGCGCGACGATCAGGTCGCCTCGTTTTTACACTGGGAGAAGAAAAGCAGTTCTCTCCTCGTTCTCCCGCATCGGGTTTAATCCTACCCCGGAATTTAAAGGAAGATGCAGATCTGCTTCTCTTCTTGACTCTTAGGTATAATAAAACGAGGCTCGTGCGTTCTCCTTAGCTGCCTCACAAGCTGTCATTTCAGCGAGTTGCATCTTCACAAACATCCCGTGGTTTAGACCTAAGACATTCTAAAACCTTTTTATAACCATTAGACAGATCCTGAAGCAGGTAATGCCATGAGCCTCCCTACCATTTTATATTGTTTATGCAAAGATTTGGATAGAACAGATTCAAAAACGGCCACATGATGAAGCAAGAAACAAATAAGTATCACTTCGCAATTGACTCTCCTACTTCTGTTGACTCTTTCAAGTTTGGCTTTATCTACTGAAAGGTGCAAACTTTTTTTTTTTTTAAATCTCAGGAGGCTTTTTTTGTCAAAATGTATCTTAGCCTAGAAAAACAACCAGTTACCAGAAGAAGCTGGGTTTGCTCATTAGCTCATTACGCAGTGACCATTGCTGAGATGTTTTTCAGTAAGCAGGTGGTTCAGTCACAAAAAGTCTGGAAAATGCAACATCACTTTTTTTTTCCTTTCTCATTTCTCCATTACAAAAGTCGTTGATAATAGACTCTCTGTTCCTGAAGTTCTCAGGTATTTTCACATGCACACAGAAATCCCATATACTGAAGAATTTCAAGCAGTTCAATCTGGTTTTGAGTTTCAGTATGACTTCAAAGACCAATAAAGTAAGCAAAACCATTTCCAGCATCAGTTGCCTCTGACAACTTCTCAGTTCAGTTCTCTTGTTAGCACCAATTTTGCCTGTTAAACTATGCAATGTTATTGCCTTCCTAAGTATACACTTAGAAAACCCTCATCATTGATTGCTAAACACAGGGTTGGTTGTGAAGGAGCCAGGTCAGAACACTGAGCTTAGTACTGCAAATAACTGAAGAGAAGTTTTGGCTATAAATGCTATTAAAGATGAAATTCATATGAAAAATGTTCTGACGTTGTTTGAAGATTGCTGCACAAATAGACAAAACCCAGTGTAATCTAAAGCTTTTCACAAATTTTGCACCAACCATCTGTGCTACAAGAACGATCCTAGAAACAAAAGTACTTCAATGTCATCTGCCTCAATAATTAATGCCAACACATAAATTTCATACTACAATCATCAGTTAATTATTTTCTCAAAGATCTAAAGATTCCAGAAATGTCAATTCAGAATAAAGCTAATTTTCACTTACACTTCCCCAAACAGGAGCGCTTACGTTTGTAGAGTGTCTGGAACCTCTATTTAACGCAAGGTGACAGACTCCGAGAGACCTTATGTCTCTGGGTCACTGTAACTGTCAATGTCAAGCAGTCACTTCCAAAACAAGGGTGACAAAGGGCACAAGCCATATGCTGTTTATATTGCCACAGTCTTCTGAAAGAAACCTCTGTCTATAACTTACATGTGTGAAGCAGTTACTCACTTAAATCTCAAATACTGTTTTGCAGTGGAAAAAATATTCACTTTGGCTCTCACTTGGGAGTCCATCTCAAATTTAAATAGGGGTCTTCACTAATTTTGTTGAAGATCCTCCATGCTAATTGCACATACGTGTCTATATTTGCAAGGAAACTATGCTGTAGGATCCCAAGGCCCAATTTCCTTCACATGGGACTCAGAAGAATTTCAGTTTTCTATCAGAATAATTAGGAAATGCATCCACACTCTGGTCTTGTTAATGAGTCTTTCTGAGCACAAATGATGCAAATTGGTTAGTTCTTCCCTCCTAGGTAAATAAAGCAGGTCTTCACTCTTGCTAGAGATCTTAGGAAAACACTTCTTCCAAAGAATTTTACCTTTCATTGCATTCTGTGATACTCTGATATGAATTATTTTTTTAAATTCCTCACCAACCTTATGTAGGAAAGCTAAGTTCTAAAATATGAATTTGTTTCATACAGTTTGCTTCACTTGCTTTTCAGTCTACTCAGGAGATAGCTAGTTTCTTTCACTTCTGGGTCCAGCCCAACAGCAAAACAAGAAAAAGGGAAATGCCTTCTCTAATCCTAGAATAGGCTCTCATTGTCTTTTAAATCCGATTTCACAGGAGATGTAAAGTTAGGTCTTCAAAGCATTAACAACATTCCTTTGAAACAGAAAGCTCTGGTTTTGGGGAGAGATACCATCCCCTGGCAGCGTGAAAGCTTTATGCGTACAACACTCTCTCTAGAGAAAGGAACATTTCAGGCACAATGACAGTGAGATCTTAATAGGAGGAAGATTACACTTCCATTGGGTATTGTAAGTATAAGGCTTTTCTGTGTCTGAAGATAACACAATTTTACCAATTCTTCTAAGTTACCTTCAGACATGTTCATTATTTACTACCAGAATGGTAAATTCTGTCATATGAACAATGTTAATCTTTAGAGTTCAGTCTTTTGCACATACTCCTTTTAGGTGTGTTCAGAGTAGGCACAGTTCTCATAGGGTGAAATATTTGTTCATTAAAAATAATTAAATTCAAGCAGTATTTTACTTTGCAATAGTTAATTTTCTTAAAGTATTTTCAATAGCATTACAGAAGGCAGCAGACTAGAGAATTCATAGTATATTGATGTGGAAAGCACTAATATCAATTTCACCTAGGCCTTCAGCTAAAAGAGTTTCACTTTATACATTTTAATTTTTTCCCAGTCAGAATTCTTGGCAACTTTATTATTAATATATACAAAAATTTTAGACTGAATTAATTCCCTTGCTTACGGGATCTGTGGTCTTTATATGTACCCAGGTGGATGACAGGAACCAAGAGGCTGGGGGGCAGAGACCAAAACCTACCCACTGAGAAGAGAGTGGGAACACCCAACTGACCCTGCATACACAGACACACAGCAAAGCCCAGTACCTTCCTTTGTTCTAACTGCAAGATTTAGCTGATTACATGGATGGATTTACAGCACAGGTTTTACTTCTCACGCAGAGATTTATTGAGCTGTAACGAATTAGGAGAGTCCCTGGAAAGAGGTTGTTGGTGCTAGTCTGTGAGATTGCTGAACTCCACTGACAGGCTGGCTGAGATGAGGGCAGTGCCTCTGGCCTGAATTTTTACAGTAGCTGCCAGCAGATACACACTACAGATTTAACATGTCATGTTACTTGAAACTACGTACACATGCACACACACAAAAAAAACCCCTGAAAAGTGCAATTCTGGTATAAAGCTGTATGTGTCAGCAAATAACAGTTTCAATCCCAAACTCTCACCCTTCCAAAACTCCCCCTGCCAATTCTGCAAAAGTGTTAGATTATTTTGATAGCAAGTTATCTGTGACAATAATACAAATATGCTCATTTCTCACAAAGAAAGAAAATAATACATGGCTCAGTAAGTCTGTTTAAAAAAAATTAACACAGACTAGAGTACAGGCATTAAATGAAAACAGAGATCTAAACCAATTCTACATCAGCTGTTTTAAGACTTCATGAAGGAGTTATGACCATTCAACAGACTTGCTGGTGAAACACTGAGGAAGACTGAAAACCTCACAACCCTCCATTTCCAGGTCCAGTTAGCTTTCATTCTAAATCAAAACATTGTTCTTCTAAGGATTCTCTTAAAAAACTGAGTTTCAGCCAATATCAAGTTAATAAAAGCAGTCTAGAATCACGACATTGCTGCATAAGGACTGAATTAGCAGTAGCAAGCCCTATCAGAAGATCCATTCAAATCAGACACTGCTTTCCTTCTCTATCCCAACAATCTCAAACACAAAGTCTGCAAAATAGCAACAGGGAAAAAAGTTAAGTACCAAATCTAGTGACATTTCTGTCCAGAAAAAGAATGGTGTTTTTCAAATTCTGCAGTTTCATTAACATTATTTAATACTGACATTATTTCCCTTACTGCTGATATTGTCTTATTAGTGCAATGGTCAAACAATACTCACAGTTAATCTAGAAAGATTTTTTTTTTTACTTTTAGAATTACTTACCAAGTGTTTGTCAAAACTGGAAGAGGAATTTTAAAAAGCCCAGAGTTTGCTGCACATGTTTTATGTGATCACAGTTACTAGGTTCAATGTGAGTACAGTGGTGTTCTCGCACGCCTTATGTTTCCACTAACAAATCATTGAGGGAACGTATTCCTGTAGCCAAATACTACTTCAACAGCAGTAGTTGTCCAGCATCTCGCCAATAACATTGTATTAGGACAGACCATTAAAGGACCTGAAGCTGCAATGCTGGGAAACCAGATCATCACTCAGTCAACAGAATCTGGGAACAGATGATATAATTTGCCCTACTGCAAGTGAGACCTCTTCAGTTCTTTCATAAATGGTGTTGGGCTTAGAAAAGTGGTTGAATAGAGGGAGTTTTGATGAGCATTGTGTTGAGACGCAATCAGTATGCACAGGGAGAAGGAACAAGCCTTTTTCTCTCTCAGATTTGGCTGAACAAAGGAACGAACTATCCTGCAGGATGCCAGAGAAGGGGGAATCATCTGTGCTTAATGCTGCAGCATCCCCTCTTCATAAAGAAGCTTAATATAACCCATCATAGCTGGCAGAAAAAGGCAGTCATCTCAGGATCCATGCAATAGAGTATCAAAGAAGCTACCATATCTTTCTAAAAGTTGTTAGTGTATTCAGTGGGACTGAAGTGAAAAAGGCTGAAAACATTACACACAGGAAAAAAACAGGGAGGGGAGGAAAGTACCCTTTACATTACAGGTACTGGTAAACCAAATGGCTTGTGGAAGCTATATTTCACCAGCACAGCTAACATACTCACTACAGCCAAGATACAATCGGTTAAAATCAGCTTTTCTTAATTTAATATTTATCTAATAATACAGGAGGCAGGGAGACTCAATTCTGTCTGAAGCCACTCAGCTTCATTCCCAGAGCAAGTAAGTCACTGCTATGGCAAAAAAATATGATCTCACCACTTGCTTCGTTCGGTGTGTTTTGACAA
Organism: Mycteria americana; assembly: GCF_035582795.1. Lineage (NCBI taxonomy): Eukaryota > Metazoa > Chordata > Aves > Ciconiiformes > Ciconiidae > Mycteria > Mycteria americana. The sequence continues at coordinate 161,381,766 of NC_134365.1, read as the reverse complement.
ATTACTGAAGAACTCCAATTCTTCAGTACCGCATCTATTTGAGAATATTTATAGGCTCCCTCTACCTGCTCATCCCCTCCTTTTCACTAAAAAAGACACGTCTCCAAGGATGACTAACTGGAAAGGGGAACACAGGCGTCCTTATTGGTAATTACAGCTGCAGTAGACTGCCAGCCTCATGAGCTTGCATCTGCCTCCAGGGCTCCAGGCGTCACAAAAGAGACACAGAAATTGAAGAAAACTACTGAGGGACAATTACCATTCTACTTCAAGCTCCAATATATTATCTGAGGGATTGATGACTAACTTTATTGTGAAAGTAAAAGCTGAAATGAGACACTGGAAGGTTGGATGGGAGGTAGTTAGACCTGAGTGTGGGATCTCCTCATTAAAACCTGATGGAAGGTTCAGAGTCCTTGTACTGAGTAAAAGGCCATCTAACAAGTTTTAAACTGCCCAGGAGGAAAACACGATTACAACTTCTTAGCACATGTTGCTTCCACAGGGAAAATCGTTTCTTCTCTTGCTTATCTATCTAAGGCAACAACTTGTTGACCAATGACAGACTTTCTAAATTAAAACTAAAGCTAAAACATGTCTCTAAGTATGCTACCATAAATGCAGCCTTTGGCATATACTTAACTTACCTTTGTGTGTAAAAAGAGACAGATGAGCTTTTGGTGATATGAGACACTTGAGTATGCTTCTCTACACCATAAAGTATGCACCTCCTACTAAACATTACGTTATAGCAAAGCATTGAACCAGGGATGCAAATAAAAAATGAACATTTTACTGTTTGTGTGGCTTCATATTTCTCAGTTGATTTCTGTTGACAAGAATTTCCAAGTAAAAAATCTTCCACAGCAAAGATTCAACAAGCACACGTATTTTTTTTCCTTAGGGATAACAATTCAAAGGAAGAATCAGGTCTCTGTGAGCGTCCCACCTCTGAAGATCTTGAAATTTGATTTTTCTCCATTCCAGATCAAGAAAATAAAAGGAAGAAAACAACAGAAGAACTGAAGGCCAAAAATTTCTCTAGCAAACTGATGTTATAAACATTGTATGTTTAAACATACAATAAAACCAGAAGGCATGCTGCTTGCTTAGAGACAACATAGAAGTATGATAAATGTCTGTACCAATGGTTGTACAGGAGCAGCAGTGCCTGCAAAAGCAGCCAGCGGTTCATCCCTGCAGTAGCATCCCCAGACAGAAACGCACAGATAGTAAAGCCCTTCCAGAGAGTTTTATTTTGTCCATTCTGTTACTTACATCTATCAACTCTCTGCCTGGCATGAGATTTTCACAGATATCTGTAGACGAAGCATTTCAAAGTCATAGGGAATCTCTTTCTTGGTTGCTACCTGTCCATGAATGTTTTCAGGGGGAAAAAAAATCCTTAAAAGCCCCGAAGTGTTAAGCTAGAAAAAGTTGAATTAAAATACTTGTAATTAATTGTATACAGACTGAAGAAAAGCTCCAAAGGTAGCATACCACCATGAAAAAATAAGCCTTTCAGTTTGTGTTATAGTACATTTTCAGAAGTGAAACTGTGGGACACAGCAAGCACTTCAAATATTGCATGTGGCTGGGCATCTTAACAGCTTTTACAAATAGTGCTTTTGACATCCAGTTGAGCTAGTACTCCTAATGAGCATAAAAAGAAAAAAAATCCAACAAAATCCCAGCAAACTTTTCAAATGTAAATTTAACCTGACAGCAATCTTGTAAAAAGGTTGGTAATTTCAGAGTTTCCTACCAAGACGCAAACAGAAATAAAATCAAATTGGGAATAGAAGCACTGATGCATGGGTAAGCAAGGAGATTTCTCAAGCTTTTTAAAAAAATAATTTTGTACACACACAAATGCATTTCATCTGTGTAAGAACTTGAGCAAAGTAACTGAATGCATAATAAATTATAACTTTTTTAAAAGCAGCGCTGTTCATTCACCTTCATTTCTTAAAGACTGAATTACTGACAAATGGATTTCTTAAAAGAAAAGAGGAAAAAATTCCAAAATATTTATATTAGTCAAATGATAGAATATGATGGTTCTTTAATTCAAACAAATTAAAATCCTTAATGTAAGAGCATCAATATATCAGACAGATCTTACAAATTTAGCATGCTAACTTCTGTCTACTTTTGATCCACTATAAGCATTTAGTTAATTTTTTCTTGCAACAGCCTCATCTTGCAAAGATTTATAGGTCTTTAATTTTTACGCTGTAATACACTCGAGATCTCAGTGGAACTATTCATGTCATCAAACGTAGAGAATACACATACATCTTTTGCAGGAGTAGGGCCCAATTCTCAGACCAAGCTCCAAATTCAAGTAATAAGTCAATATTTAAGTAGGGGGAAAAAAGGCTGCCAATTGCCTGTATCATTCATTCAGTTTTCAGAATGTGTGCTCAGGAGGAAAGAGGGAAACCCCCTCCCCTTTAGCAAAGTCTCAAGGCAAACTATTCAAGGGAAGATGTATTCTGAGTAAAGATTGACAAGTTGCAAGTCTGTGGAAAAATTAAAAATGAATATGTAAAAGAATGTCTGACTATTTTAAGGTAATTCATGTTTTCACCTCAATATCTGAAAATACAGACGTTGTTCTGTTACTATTTTTTTCCTTTTGTAGTTATAGGCACATTTTTAATTGAATGGAACTGCAGAGAAACCGTTAAAGGCAAATGTTATAGTGAAAGCAGAGAAATGAGGGGACCTAAATCTCTGAGGAATGAAAACCTGAGCTGGGATTAAGGAAAAAGACAGGCTTGTGTTGTTCTTCTAGGCTTAAATTACCTTCATTTGGCTTCAGTAATTTAGAAGTTAGGCATCTATGCTGGGGTGCAGTTCTTGATTCAGACACCTAACTCTGGGTGCCTGTAGTCCCTTTGTAGTCACTTGAGATCTAGTCAATATCTTCAAGGGGGACAGAAGGAGTCGTCTCACCATAAGCAACCACCAGTGCTGGTCACCTGAACAGCACTTACTGCTCCACTGGGTGTATTGACTGCATCTCCATTGACCCTAAGAGGTGCCCAGGCACCTGCTCCAGACATGTTGGCATCTTCTTGGATGTCTCAGTTTGGAGCTGAATCGCATCCCGCATCAATGTCAGTATTTCAGGCTTCTTTTCTAAACCCAGGGAGAAAAATAAACACCTCTCAAGGAAAGTTCATCCTTTCCAACGTATGTATAGAATAAATAGGATGAACTGTCTTCCAGGGGTACCTGCCCTGCTCCCAGCACCACAAGGCAAGGTTCACTGGCTGACTTTGGAAAAGACGTACTGAAGGAGACTCATCACGCCTTAGAAATCTACAGTGCTATCATTTAAGCTTCAGACCAGCGAGTTAAATCCCCCTACCAGGACTGTCTGGAATGGATGTTCCTTGGGAGGAGTTTGCTCTTTTGAAATGCTATTTCCCTTAAACTGGAATTCAGTCAGGCCTGCTGGAGCCTGACTGAATGGCAAGACGAGTAGTGGACATGCAAGCTTGGCTCACTTTGGTGCCCACCTGGAGCCCATTTGTTCTTCGGTAAACCCAGCATTTTTGCCCACACCCCATCTCTTAACATGAAAGTTTAGTAACTTTGCTATAAAAGGGATGAGCTTCCCTTTCCGTTTTCTGGAACCTTTGTTTCATGCCCATTACTATTAACCCCTGCTACTATTTCACCTCTGCAAAACAAAGCTCATTACTGTTTACTGCAACTCAATCTATCAATGCTGCCTCCCCTCATTTTCACTGTACCCCTGGGTTCCCCATCCTACTCTGGGTCTATGACTAACCTCTGTTTCAACAAATCTGGCTGCCCACCATTCCTCCTTCTTTTATGGGCTTTGATAATAGTCGGTAAGCTACTTTTCCTCCCACTGATTACAGCTGCCCTACCTATTTTCTTTTCCCTACCTCCCTAGATGTACTGTCCATATAATCGCAGTCCCTGTGTGGCCATTTTTCCACCTTCTGTAAAATCGTCTTCCCCCTGACCTCCACTTTCATTGGTTTTACAGATTCACAGGTATGTTGGGCCTTTTTTTATGTCTCAAATCCCACAGCAGTGCTTCACGTTACATACTTAGAAACTAGGACTGAATACTGGCTGCAGTCGCCAAGCCACAAAACTAATACACTCTGAGGATTAAGTGCCTCAAGAACTGAAATTAAAAAACTGATGGAAGCCAACAGCTAGAACTGGTTTTGCTGCTTAGACATGGAGGCACACTGAAGAAAGGAGTGATCTCTTTTCTCTGTCTACAAGTAACTTTGTCAACAAATGCATTTACTCTGAAGGGCAGAATAAAGCTTATTGTATATGGAGCCTTTCGATAACTGTACAACATAAATCTCCATGTGGAGGTGCTAAGGCAGTGCCCGTTGCATATTCATACGATCAGGAAATCTAGGTCTCATCCACCATGACCCATCAGGCTAAGCATGCTGTTTTTCAAATGTCACGTCACTCTCAGCACGTGTGTGTTATATTTTTAGTCCCTGGCCTCTCTCCTGGACCTGCTGTTTCTCTCCCAGTGCCACGGATGCGGTCAGCCTCCGAGGGGCGGACAGGCAGCCTGTTGGCGACCCTGCAGAAGTGCTTTTGCAAATTGGCATTCACGTGTACCAATCACTTGTCTACTGTGGAAATGCCGCCACCTCCAAAAGAGAGCAGTGAAGGTACAGCTGCTCACTGCCGAATTCTTAGCAACTTAGGCAAAGCTGACACTGTCACAGGTATTTCGGTAGCACATTAAAGCTGGTATGCAGTATACTGTTACTCAGGCTAAAGAACTTGACCAGAACTTGACCAAAACCCCAAAGTCAAAGCTCTTACTCTTATGAGGAGTCCTATAGGACTGCTATGGCATTGCTGGGGGAGAGTCTGATGGCCCCAGGCTGGGGCATGGGCAGGATCGGGGAGGCCCCAGGGGAGGCTGGGCAAAGCCAGGAAGACCCTTTCATAGCCTTTGTGCCCTGACAGTGGATTTTCGCAGAGGAGGTTCATCATATTTTGGAACGGCAAAGTCCTGTTCCAATTATTGAAATCTGAGCAGATTGCAGTTCGAGGAGACACTGCTGCACTGTGAATCAAGCTGTGCTGAACATCACATCTCATCATATATTCTCATCTCCACATCTGTGCTTGAAAAGAGAGACTTTGTAATGAACTATGTACAAAAAAGGGCACACATCATCAAACTGAATGGGTGTGGATGGATCCTGCAGCTAAGCCAGCTGAGACCTTTACGGCATACCACTTAAACCATGGCGAGCTCCCTTCTAAAAGAAAAATCTTTCAAAGCAAACAGCATCTGCAGATCTTGTGCAGCCATCAGGGCCAGAGGTGTATTTCAACAGCCTGAAACCCTGCACTGCTGGCAAAGCTATGAATTTGTGGTGTGATACTGTAAGGCAGAGCTGAAACAAAGGAAATGTTTTTGATGTTCCAAAGTTAAAAAGAAGTTTTCAAGTCTTTCAAAGTCTTCACAGTTTATTATCACTCACTGATTAATAAACTAACAGTTCTAGAAATGATCAGCCAATGAAGTAGATAACTTGGAATATATTTAGTAAAGGGATGAAGATACATCTATCCTCTGTACATCATTTCTGAAGCTTAAGTTAAAGTCCGAGCTCCACTGAACTCATAGGAATTTTATAATCGATCCCTGCAGTGCAAGATTTCACCAGCTATTCCGTTTGTTCATACAGGTATTGAATTCCAGTCTTTGAAGTTGTGTTTTTCTACACTGGCTCAATGTGTTTCAAATGCACAAAAAAATTTTGAAGAGCAAGAATATACACTATATACACTGTGCCTGCTGCTGTAGGCATCCAAAACTGTGTGAATTACCGCAGTGCCAGTCTATAATTTCTAGCAATATTGGTAGTTATATCCCATTTCAAACTTGAACAGACAAATAATAAAATGCATACTTCTGGTATAGTTAGTTAGAGCACACCCCTGTGTCCTGAAATCTCCTTCCAAGCACAGAAACGATGTTTTTTTTGTTCTTATCATTCTTATGATATCTGACAAATGCAATATTCCTACAACTGCCACAGTCAAAAGGTAGAAAACTCATATTACAATAACATAAACAGCAGACTCTGACAGTTTGAAATCTCACACACAACAAGAAGTTATTTAAAGAAAAAGGACAAGCTGATATTGTAGATTTATGCGTAGGCAACTTGTGGTGGCTTAATAGTTCAAGTATACGTAACATCAAGAGAAGTTGTACGTAAACGTACTTATTTTACTGAATGTCCCAATAATAATTTTAATAAAACTTACACTAACTGTAATAAAAATCATCTTTGTGACTTTTTACCTGGTAAGTTAGTGCTGCTTAGTTGGCAGGCAGTAATTTGTTAATCCAAAGTGGTCAAACTATTGTGATTTATGTGACTGTACTCTTTTCATGTAACCACTGTTGAATACCGATTACTTCATATGTGATACTTAAGACTTGGGAGAATCAGCCTCTCCCACATGGAACAATTGTGTCTCAAAATGCCTGGATCACTTCATTGTTTTTCTGATCCCCCATGTCTTAATTGGGGGCAATCACCATTTCATACCATTTTTATTAAGCAATGTTTGCAAATGTAAGGTGCTTTGAACCTGACAGAGCTAAATGCTACTAACACACTGAAATTACAGGTAAGACAAAGATCTTTCATAAATCTTCATAAATGCACTCCTCCTTATCTCAGTTTAGATAAAAGTGGCAACTACTTGGATGCATAAAGGGTTCCATCTACAATTACTATATTAAAAAAATACAGACAGACATTTGTTGGATGTCTGTTGGATGTCTACATCCTTGAAAAATCACTGTCAATGCAATAGGTTTACCTGCTCTACTTGGATGAAGACCACTACTTGTAACAAATTCTAAGAATTTGGAATAGTAAAAGCAGAGCTGAATTCAGGACTCCAAGCCTTACATACCTTAGCGAGACTTTCGACAGACTGAGAAGGATTATTTATATCAATATCCAAAATATCTAATTTGGACTACAAATAGTCCTATTTAATAACAATATTTTCTCTCTCTACACTTGCAGCAAAGCAGCAGTTCTGACTCTTTTTAGCCTACATTTCCAGTGCTGGCAGCCATGCAAACACGAGGTTGGCCAAGCCAGTTCCCATTAGTTACACCTGAACTGCAGTGTAGGCTCAGGGAGCACCCAGTGCTCCCCACACTCCCACCTCCCCTTGTCCAAACACCCAGCCTGCTTCCCAGGGGAACAAACAGAGGGTCAGCCGGAGAAGAGGAGAGGGAAGAAAAGGGTAGGCATCCTCCATGCACCCCTGCCTGCTGCCAGGGTGCAGCTAGGAGGCACCCCTGGGAGCTCAGAGCTCCCACAGCTCTGATGTATGCCACAGTCAGAACATCAGATGCCCCATGATCTGTGATAAACGCATCCACTTAAACACGTAGTCTCTGTAAAATTCCACATACAGTTGAGGGCATAGGTTCACATGCGACAAGGTTACAGAACTGAGCCCTACAGGCAACTATCAGTTGCTATCAGTATTGCAGCAGTGATATTGACAGTGATCGGATTGGATCCCTTGCACTGCACTGTGTGCAGGTACACAAGATGGCAGTTTTCCACCCGGGAAGGTTTTGTGTTCTAAATTTAAATGAGATCCCATTTATAAATAGCAACAGAACAATGCGGTTAAATAGTCTCCTCTGCCAGCATCATAATGATTCCAAATTGCATCAATGGAAGCAGAGAAAATTAACAGCTTTGCCTTAATCCTTTGTATGTTATGTTGGGGAACTTGTCGATATGACTCCATTCCCAGCACTTCTATTCCTGTAACTTGCTGTAAAGAAAACAAAATAGAATGTCCCTAAAGACAAATTATCTAAACCAGAAAGGAGGTGAGGATTAAGGTAAGAAGTCCAAAGTTGAAGATACTGCCCATGGCAACTGCTGAGATTGACTTTGCTTCTTAAAAGAAAAAAAAATAAAAGCAAGAATCACACAAAGCAAAAGTAAAAATTAACTTTCCTATTTTCTAGTGGAATGCCCCTACAGTTTAATATTGATTTATTTTCTTTAACAGTTGGATACAGCTTGCTGTACAACTTGCTTTCAGTGTGTTGCTCAGTAGAAGTGTTGGTCTCCATTATATTAGTGAAGCTTACGAAGGCATAGTTAAATGCCATGTAAATAACAAGCCATAGCACTTTTCACCAGATGGCTGTTCAAAGGCTCATGTAGGCATCCAGAAAACCTACAAAGATAGCATTCATAATGGGAGTAGTTACTAAGCGCACCTCTAGAAGCAGTACAAATACGAACAGTAATGTAGGAAGACAGCTAAAAAGGGAGTAGGTCTGATTTATCACCACACTACCCTAGTTTCACATGACTCTAATTCCAGCAACTTTCCCAGGAATTGGTCCAGTCCAGTTTTGGTGGACAGAGTTAGAGTGGCTTTAGGCAGAGTAACACAGCAATTAATCTGATTTTCTACCAGCTGTTATTATAGATTTATCCCTATCTAAAACCAGGAGGAGATATGAGATATCTTTGAAAATAACTGCAAAATGATATCTTCGTAGTGTTCACCGCACATTAAGAAAGAGAAGTAAAATATTTCTCAAGGCCAAAAGAAAGTGGAAAAAGTTTCTTTCATTGCCAAAGTTGTGACATGTAGTAGAAATTTAGGGAGATAAAGCATTGTCTTGCAAAGCAACTGTGTGCACGTGCTCCGAGAGGCTGACAGCTCAGATGCAGAGGTGGATGCTGCTGCAGCCCCCCTGGGGGAGAGCCGCATTATATTAAAAACAACAAAAAACCCTACCCCAACCAATATGCCATGCAGGTTTGCTGTAAGCTGCTACAGGCTCAGGCTTGCTGGAAGGCTAAAGCACAGAGACGGGCTCAGTCTCTTGTCCAGCCGGTCATTGCCAACAGCAACTCAGAGGCACCTTGCAAAGACTAAGATTTCGTCTTCTTGTTCCCATGTGCTCTTTCTTTTTCTTTTTTTTTTTTTTTCTAATTTAATTTACTATGATAAGTATATGTCTAGATATGAGTGAAGAATATATAACAGTTTATTTCAACTCCATTACAAGTAAAAATTCTCATTTCTAAAGCATGCTCATGAAAACAAGTTTTAACTGGAATATAGTAAAGGCAAATATCAGAGTTTAAACAGAGAAAATATCATACAGGAAACTTTGTGGGGGACTTTCTGACTGGAAATCAAAGCCAAAGGAAAAATTACATTGAAAGATGCAGATCTGTGATGACCTTACATTCAAAGGGAGCGGACTTCTGACCATGGAGAACAGGAGCGAGACTCAAAAAAAGAGGGGTTTAATATAACCACCCTTACAGCTAAGTCTATTAGGGTTAACAAAATGGAAAAAGTGTGAATATGAAATGGGACACCTTAGAGTGTAGAAGGAAGATGGGAGGAGAGAGTCAGGTAAATTAAATAGGTAAACCTTAAGAAAAGGGAAATACTGTGGATGAGGGTTCAGAGGAATTAATTCTGGAAGCCAGGTGAATGAAGCGGGCTATCTGAAGAGGCTGTTTTTCAGGGGGCTGGTAGGGGTGCCATCCAGCTGCCCAAAGTAAAAAAAAAATTCACCGCTAAAGGCTCAGTTGTAGCCATACACATTCCGAACATTGCTTTTGGTGTTTTGTTTTGGTTTTTTTATGTTAAACCTTAACCAGTGGGAAGTCAAGCATTCCATCCCCAAAATCATAAGCTGCCCTTTCTTTTCTTCAGTTTCTTGTTTTGGGCTTCCGTTTGCCCAGAGACATGTTACATATCATTATCTAGAGAACATGTAGATGAGATGTGTAGAATATAGGTAATAGCTAGATACCTTTAAATAAAATGAAATAAAATGAAATAGTTATTGCAGCTGGGGAGGAGTGTGGATGATATGAGATAATATCAAGGGCTTGGATGGAATATGAACACCCTGGCAGTGTTTCTATCTGTAATCAGGACTTGTTCTTACACGTCCAGTAAAGTACACTCGAGTAGTTTCTTGAAGTTCTCTTTGGTTCTTCCTCCCTTTCCTGGTAGTTCTGCAGGAGGAAACTTCCTGCATGTTAAATTTCTTGCCTTTTTTTTTTTTTCTGGATGGCAAAACAAATATTAAATTAAAGTAGAGCTACTACAGTTTAAATTGATTTTATTTAGAGCAGTAAGAATAATTTTTGGCAAATTTTAGTTTAAGTTTTCCTCATTTATCAAAAGCTCTCCTTCCCCATTCTACACCCTCTTTTCTCCTACTTTCAGGGATGCCTCATCATTTTAAGGTTAGCCACTGTGAGGTTGGGGGTGCCATGTAAAAGCCCTGATTAACAATAACAAAACTTCACAGTCGATGCAAGGAAACATTGCGGCTCTTTGCCAATGCAAAAGAAGCAAACTAACTAACAAACCAAGCCAAACCAAACCAACACAAAACAGAAGAAGTGTGGGGTTTAAGGACATTAAAAAAAAAAAAAAGATAAAATGAACTACTAGAGGAGTTCAAGTTATAATGCTCCTAATAAGCTAAGCCAATGATGGCAGCGTACTCAATGAGCAGAGGCTCACAATGCATTGATTAGATGTACAGCTGTATATCTTATGAAGTGACAGCATATATTGTTGATGTAAAGGCATATTATCATTGCAAAACTAAAAAAAATAATTTATTTGGGTGCGAATCAAATTGTAATCTGTTTTCAAGGAAAGTGTTTCTACGTTTGTTGTGGTTTAAATTTAATTGTTTGATTAATCTGAATGTCACCAAGGTATAAGAAAAAATCTAAACTGCAAAGAACTTTTTTTTATTGTACTATGTCAGCCATCAGTGGTTCTTAAACAGTCTCAAAACCAACATTGTGTTAAACCACAAGTTTCTAAGATACATACTTCTACTTATTCCTATCTAGCAGCAGCTGTGAAGAAACAAAGTCCTTCGTAATATTTCATCTTTCTCAGTGAAGCACTGAATTTGCTATAGTACAATGAGACAGGACGTTTGAAGCTAAGACATCAACTATTCTTAAATACAAACCTATAAACTATCTGTTTACTGTCATTCTAATATACTCATAATTTATCAAGTACAGTGATATATGTTTTCAACAAGGATGAATAATAATATTTGCAAACCTAAATTTGACTTGGCATACACGTATTGTCAAACATACATCCATAACAATACATACGTGTATTGGCGTAAACGTAAATGTTGTATTCTTTGCACAGAGGGCACAAACATTTCCAAATGAAAGCACAGACTGTGAAGAACGAACATTTTCTAACTGCCCATCTCTCAGATAATTGCGGCCTTTTATTTAGTCCTTTTAATGTACATGTTTTTGTCTTCCAATCCAGTTCAAGAAATGTTACAAGCAATTCAATGGCTAGGTCAAAGAAGAGGAAAAACAGAGAGCTTAGCTCATTTTTCTCATCTGTTAAACGCACCCTATGCCCTTACACTAAAGCACTTCATCTTCTTGTAAGTCCTTACCTAAAAGTGGGACCAGTCAGGGTTAGGGGGTTTTATATCCTTCTTTGGTAGAGTACTGTTTCTTTACAAATCTGAGTGAAAGGATATTGTTTGTTATACAAATTTAGTACAACAATAAACAGGTGACATCATAACTGAATATGAATTTCCTGTTCTTTCAAAATGGCACTTTCCAATAAAGCAATTAAAAGATATTAAAATTATTCGGTACTTGAAATAAGAAAATTGACAGGTCATTGGCTATCAAAACCAGGAAACACATACCCCTTATCTTCTAGAAGGAGTTGGTTTTGGTGGGTGTTTTATGGTTCTATGATCTAAATTCTATCTGAAATTCATGCATTTCAGATAATGACTGTCTGTATGCTGTTTTTTTGTATGTGGGGGAGGTTTTTTACATGTTTTAAAGAAAAGAATAATCTGACCAATTGTAATAGCCAGTTTCAGTTTTCAGGACAAAGTCCCTGCTAGCATCCTTTTGAGTTATTTGGTTTTTAGGTAGATGCATAATGAAAGGATCTCTTTTGTTCTCAGAATGTTATCCAAAATCAAACAGGAGTACAAGGTACAAAATAATCCAAGCTTAATTTCTCAGTGTCCATACTCATTTGTGTATCATGTTTAAAATGTATAGGTTGGGGAGAGGGTTTCAGTCATGTTGCTACATACATGTGTGATTTTGCATACGATAAATCCTAAAAATTTTCAAAGCCATCTTCAAAAAGAATCCATGAATGCAAACCATGCAACCCACATGTGGATCCCCCCAAAAAAACACCATAGAGGAGGAATGAAGATAAGAATGTAATCCCTTGTATTTCTTGGGATATCTCTGTGCCCAGTCACAAGGCTCCTTATAACCTTATAACTTTAACCTTTATAAGGAAGGCTCAGTAGAAAGAGGCATTCTGTCTTGAGCAGGGACAGAAAGGAGCACAGGGAATTCACAAGGAATAAGCTATGTTAGTGTTTTCTACCTTTAGTCTTTCTGTTTTCTCTCAAAAGAAAGAGGTAGATTCCAAGTGAACCTGCCAAAATTGCAAGGGAGGTCAGACACTGTCTGCTGGCCATTCCAGCAACAACAGCCTTCTCCAACAGCAGCTTTACATCATTCCTGATCCTAAGAATTTTAAATGGCCAGCCTCACAGATTAGCCAGTACTAAACAGTTAAGGAGTAAACCATATTAATTTCAATATGTGCTATTATTTCATACCCATTTTCATTAACAAAATCTTTTTTATTCTAAGAATTTTTAAAAACCCTATAGCTCGTGAAGATGACTGAGTCATCTGATTTGTACCAACTTCCCTATTCCTTTGTAAATCCTAAATCAAATGGGGTTAGCTGGTAGACTTTGGCCAACATAAATCAGAAAGCTCTGGTAAGCTGGGACATGTATTGCAGCTTCTTCCTCCCACAAATGCCAGTAAGACTCCTGGGGATCCTACAAACCAAACCTGCAAGGAATAATCTCTGGTGAGTTATAACCAATATTTCAGTTGCAAGTGGGAAGAGGGTGTGGAATAGTCTAAGACTTCCAGAATTGCATATTTGTCATCAACAGGAAAAAAGAAGAGAGACGAAACCAGTTTAGCTGACCAAAGCATGTGTAAAATACAAAACAAATGCTGTAAATCCAGCGTATATTCCTTGTCAAAACTGACAGTTCTGACAAGAGAACAGAAAACACTGCCTTAACAATTTTAGGTCTATTAGGAATATCTGAAAGCCAGCACATTGCAGAGGGTATTTGCTAAGAGGAAGCCAAAGACAGTTGTCATGGCAAGTAATAAAAAACTGACACCACTTCCATGCATGGGAAATTATGTACAATTCATTAAGTCCATAGGTTTGCTCAGTCTTGATGAAACTGAATGGGAAACTGAACACAGACAAGATAACAAACACAATGGAATTTAATTTCATGTGTCCAGCATTCACAACCAGGCCCCCTGTAGGGCTCGTTATAGGACTAATAACCAATAGACAACCCCCCTCCAGATTCACTAAAGAAAACCTCACCGCAAAACTTAAAGTAAACCCAACTTTTTTCTTCTTACTTTGGAGCCTTTTTACTTGTAGTTTCTATCCCAAGCTTTTCCCTGCTAAAGAAAGAATCAGTGTAACTCCCTAATAATTTTAGTGACTTGACAGATTTGTTCATCTCCGAAAGCTTTAAATGAGGAATGCAATTGTAATTCTCATGATACAGCTGAAAGAGCCCACAAACCAGTTCCACTTAGCTTTTCCTACAAGTGGACAATATCCAGCACAGAAAATCCTGGTCACTGCTGCTGACCATGACTATTTCCGCTGCAGAACACAGCTGCCATGGACTCTCAGGAGCTTAGCAGATTAGTGGAAGCTAAATGCTTTGCAACATGAGTAGGTTGCAAAGCTGCTGCAAAACTAAGGCCACCTCACAAAACAACATTTCATTGATACATAATGTAGTTGTGTACACATGACTATCTGCAAAGTGAATTGTGTGGGAAAAAACCAAACTCGGTCAGACTACATAGTGTTTTTCTGGGAAGGCTCACTATATAGAGAACAACATGAAGGTGAAATAGCACACGGACACCACAATGAGCATCGGACAGAAGAGTCCACCTACCATGCGAGATTCCGGGTGAGGACTGATTCCCCTTTAATCGTGTTCTCCCTGTGACTTCGTTCATATTGCACAAATACACATGTAAGCGATCCCCAAAAATGCCTAGCACAACAGAAATGCTAGCAATTGCCCGTCTTTTTCAATTTTTTTTAGTAAAAGTGGTAAAAAATCAGTCCTGTTTTCTTTCGTCCACTCTGCACCAGGTGGGTCCTGCAAGCAGCAAAAGGTGTCGTTTTTCTTGTAACAGGTTGGTGGAGAATGCAGGCAACTCAACAACCAAGGCTATAAGAGCAAGAATGTGAGAGCCTGAGTGGAGCAGAAATAGAAATTGTATCATTGTCACATACAGCGAACAAGAACACTTGAATACCAGGTTGGTAAAAGGGTCATAACCCATGTATACCAAAGCAGGATGACGAAGGAGTTTTCAAATCCACCAGCGAATACAGTCATGGTCTTTGAAGGAGAGAGTCCACTCTGGCTTCTATGGTAGAAGCACAGGCAGGACAGTGAGATGCTGACCCCTGGAAATCTGAGGCTTTTAAAGGTCTTTTAGTTGTATGAGTTTTTGAGGGCCTTAGGAAGAGTGGATCGCTTATGGGAAAGGAGGAGTTAATAGGGAGGGCGGCCTGGGCTGGAGGAATGTTGGGCAGCAGGCTGCAGCTCGTGAGAGCACGTGAAGATAAGAGCAGGGCATTAGGGGAGGAAAACAAATGCCGTGGGGATCATGCTGGGGAGTACAAGGCCAGGGAATGTACCTTTGCTGCAGAAAGGCTAAAAACAGCTGCTGCTAGGAGAGGATGGTGAGGGTGGGAGGAGAGACCAAAGAAAGAAGTTTCAGATATAAAAAAATGGGAGGAGAAAAAGAGCAAACTGTGAGTTGGCTCAGGCTAAGGCAGCTGTTATAGTGGTGTCAGAGAAAACACGGGAGAGGAGATGGGAAGGTGAGGAGCACAGCTCTTACAAGAAGATAACTGAGAAGCTTAAACAGGAGTGACAGGGTACAATGGGTAGAGTGGCTGCAGTACTAACCAGAAGACAGATAGCAAACTGGGGTCCTGAGGACTGGCACAGAGACATTTGGGATGATCCCAGTCCACCTGGGACTACACCTTGTGAAAGTAAATCACCCCCACGATCCTGGAGTCCATATGGCCCTTTGCATGATGAGGGACAGGCATATGAATGAACAAGGGCAACCTGTAGTGGTAAAAATAGCAGGGCAGGTAAAAATACAGGAGAGAAAGGCCACTGAGACTATGACCATTGAAATACAAGCAGTTACTACTCAGATTTAAGCTTTGGCTAAAGAATTGGGACTTTTGAAGAGCAATACCTATGTGGGGTGGCTGGTGGCTTAAGAAGCACAGCTTGGTTTGACCAATGATGATCAAAATCACCTCGCTTAGAAAGCCTGTGTGGCCACCAAACGGGCCATGCGCAATGCTCAACCCCCAGAAACACCAGCCGTGGGGAATTATATGGTTACAGCCAGTGTTGAGATGTATTAAGGCAGCTGGCTTGATGTCTGTAGGGCTTCATTTGGAAGAACAAAAACCAAATGGCTCCAGAGTCACATATTGTTAAAAGCAGTTACTCTCCGTAGTTGTTAAACTGGTGCTGGAGGGAGGTGGAGCCTAGTTATAGTGAGCTAATATTCAAAACCATTGTGCTGGAGGACTCACTCGTCCATTGAACGTGGTTACGGGGCCTCTGAACCCTGTTAACCAGAACTGTCTGAATTTGGAAGGGCAGGCTGGCAGGGCTGGGAAATCTCTGCAGGAAGAAGAGCCTAAGGAACCTAATAAAAAAGAAGGCGGCAAATAAGTAAAATAGTAAAAGAAATACAAGCAGTTGTTATGCTTGCTAATACAGGCCCTGAGGGCAAACAAGCCAGGCTCCTGGAAGGGAAGGACAAGATGGACCCCTGTGGTTCTGGGTATGGGACTTGCCTCCAGGATGGTACGGAGGGTTTTGTTTTTATTTTTCCAGGAGTGCTGGAGGAGTCATGAAGATGGCATTTGAAATAGATCAATAATAGTGTTTGGAATAAAAACCGGAGCGCCTGGGAGAAGATACAGCCAAATGGATTAAGAAACTATTTACCACCTTTATGCATAGGTTGGCAGAATTGTGTGCTAGCAGTGAAAGAGCAGATCCCAAGAGTTAGGTGGTGAAACCAGTGCAAGTGATCTCTGGCAACATGAAAGCAACAATTTCAGCCCCACTAGCAGTCAGATTTTAAGACTGGGCAGGTCCCCTTGCTTGACCCTTTGGGACACATTATTAAAGTATGATCAGCCAGGGGAGACTTACAGTACCAACCCTACTGGGGTAGCTGCAGATGTAATGAGTGGTCCTGCCGTGTTCATAGAGTCTGGTGCTGCTACTGACGTTTTGAAACACACCGGGTGCCTGGGGGACACAGCACACCGGCAAGTCTGCAGAGAGGGGTGGTGGTATTGTATTCAGCAAGACAGGAGAAAAACAGCACTTTAGGAAATGGTCTGCAATTAGGAAATGGTCTCATCGGGATCCAGCTAATAATTGTTTGTGCGAGGGTAATACAAAGCCCTATGGTAATCTTGGTTACACAGTGGTGAACTGCAGTGAAGCCCCGGAAACCCTTGAAACACTGCAGGGGTGAGTGGCAAGACAAATTTGCACACGTGTGTCCTCAAGGTAAGTTAGAGTGTGGAAAGACTAATACACTTGTATTAATACCAAGACCTGATCCAAACCCACAGAAACCATATGAATGTCCAAGTGAGGCTGAGGAAGGATTGTGACCCACTAATATTAGTCCTGTGGGTTATGGAGTGTTAGTCCAATGACCCGGTTTATATAATCTACCAGTGTAAAAGAGTGATGGAAAGAAGTGGAGTCCAGATTTAAGGGCAGCAAACACTGTAACTCCACAAACAGTACCTAGTGCTGTTAAACTGCCAAAACCCATGGCCACAGAGGTACAAGGACTGAAGCAGTTTTCAGTCATGGACCTAGAAATATTTTCTTTTCTTTTTTTTTGTTGTTGGTTTGTTGGGGGGTTTTTTTGCCTTTCTCCCAGAAAGGAGTGCTGGTATAAGTTTATTTCTATATTTCAAGGGAAATACATATTACTTCATATGAATTCCTCACAAGTTTCACAATGGTCCTGCAGTCTGCCAAGCACACATCACCTGAATGTGCGATAAACTAATCCATGAGCTAAGGAAAGATAAAATATCATAGATGCTGTAGTAAATTTCAGTTGGTTTTGTTCAAAACCTTTACATTTTTGGTAACTAAGGAACTTAATATATTGTTCAATACACACAAAGTTATGTGTTAGGCTAGTAAGGAACAAGTGATACAGCATTCAGCTCTGTCCATAACTCCTGTGACTGCTAAAGGAGTTTAGCGTATGATTTAAATGAGGAATAAAAACCTTAACAACATTTGAAATCTACCGGCAGCTGAAATATCACTCAAAATTACTCTTCTGTGTTAAAGTGCATGAACAGACTAAGCTTTTATATAGTGAATTGTTTAAAACTCCTTTTTCTAAAGTACATACATCGTGAAAAAAATCCATTTTCCAGATCTTTTTTCAGTATAACAGACATCAGACTTAGATCACTTTTTATCACTAGGCGTTGATACCAGCAGGCGTATTGTGCAGCAGTCAGTTATTGAAAATAACAATTTAGCTTTTTGTACGGCAATTGGTGCCGCAGCTATCTGAATGGCTGCTTGACAGGAACCGCTTGCAACCTACCCTGGTTTCTGCTTCCCCAGAACTGATTCCTCTGGAGTGCCAACCCAAACTTCATCATTCAGTGGTAAAATTAGACAGGAATATTTTAAGAATTGTAATGTTAGTGTAACTGTACAGCTTAAAAATCAGTAATAGCACCTGTATTACAGCATTTGACGTTACTAAGCGTTTTAAAAATAGCACAGGACAAAAGCCTGCTTAAACGAGACAGGCTAGTAGCAATATTAGAGTGAAGGCTGAACTTAAATTGCTGTTTTACGTCTGTATTTTCATTAAAGTTGACAATCTTTCTCAAAGGCTCTGTAAATTGCTGGGTCACAGAAGGGGCAAGGACAGCAAAAGAGCTGAGCCTGCCTGTGTAAAAACGATCCTGCATTGAATCAACTGTAACCGATAATCTGCGAACCGCAGTTTCTCTTTCAGGTTGATCCCGGCCCAGCATTTACGGTTTCTTTTCTGATGTCTGTCACACTTGCTTCTTTAAGGGAGCGATAGTAGTCTTGTCCGAAGACACCGGATAGATCGCTGCAGCGAGATGGCGTTACGGCATCCCTCTGGCTGCACGCGTGGGTCGGGGAAAGGAGGAGGAGAGGCGGGAGCCTTCATGCTGTGGGTCGGAGCGCTTGCCGGCAGCCCAACGCTGGGCTGCGAGCAGAGCGTTCGCCCTCAGCACGGTAGATCCTCGTGGGCTGTGGGCGGCTTTCTGAAGCCCACCGTGGTTTGAACCAGCGGACTTGCCTCCCTGCCCCCTGCCTGGGGGAGCCAGTGAAACAGGAGGCTGACAGACGACTGGCTAAATAGCTGCTGCTTCACTTACTTGTTTCAAAATCCACATACATATTTAGGTTAAGCTTTAATGAGCAATGTTTCCCTTTCTGCCGTTTTTCTTCCTCTGCTAAGGACAGAGGGGGTCTCTGCTAAGAAGTGAATGAAGCTGGGCATGGCTGGGGGAGAGGGAAGCCAGTCTTGGCAATTCCCCGCATCAGCATCTTAGAGGGCTTTCAAATGTCAGTATTCTCATACATAATGACGGCCTCTTTGAAAGGCTGGAAAAGTCTCGGCAGCAGCTTACAGTCATAAATCAAAACAACAGCTCGATGCAAAGCGAGGGTTCGTTCCTATTCATCTAACACCTTACAGTGCCACGCTTTTTGAAGGCAGAAAACAGTTTTCAGTTACAAAATAATTTTCCTTCTATATTTTTCCATAACAGAGACAAAGGAAAATTCATAAGCCGCACCCATCATTCTGCATATTATACAAAGAAAAAAATCTTGCAATGCAAAGACCACTGTTGATTGCAACAGTTGATCTAAGATCAGGTACAGAACGTTTGGTTTGTGTTTCTTCACCCTTTTAAAATGGAACTCCTAATGTAATTTTAATAGCAGTGGCATAATCGCTACAGTTTAATGCTGTCTTGCTAATGAATCAAAAGAAATGCCAGCACAAGCTGCACCATCAATTCTAGGGACACCTTGCTTCTCCAGTGGTCTTAAGACTCAAAATCCACATGCATTAAATTTAGTCTAATCTGTAAGGCAGCACTTCCAAGAGCAGAGTTTGTACTGGAAAAGGAAGTGGCATCTTTTTTTCCAAAGATATTAAACTCAAATTATTCTAGAAGATTATAGCAACTGATAGCCTAAATAATCTGTCTGTTCAACACATTTTCTTGAAGACTACCACACAAAAATTTTCAAGTTGTTCCATCCCATACAAAATAGCACTTTAACATACTGAAAGAGAAAGAATGGTTTAAGTGCATTGAATGTCTATTCCGACTTATGTTAAGAGCACCTTCATTAAAATCTTAATTATTTAGAATATATTTTATTTTCATTAATTTTCTCTGTTAACTATTGTGAATTTTATTCTTTAATTACGTTTAATTTCATTCTTTAGTGCTATGTATGTGTCACTGATTAATTCGTACAGCTTTTCTTGTGGTGGACATAGGTTTAGGTGGGCACAGGCTCCACCGCACAACCAGTATCTTTACCTGATTCCAGCTCCGGTACTGCTCAACAGGCACCATTTTAACTGTTGTGGATCCTAATGCTTAGCTATTTAAACTGTCGTAGGATCATTTAATTAAATGGTCTCTGGGGCTGTGGTCTAGACTAATAAGCTTTAAAATAATCTCGATTCTCACATGCACCGTATACTAGCAATGTAATGGCAGCTTGGCTCCAAATATCTTCATGCACAAAGCAGAAAGCATTTGATGAGCTCAAGTATTTCCACCTCCTCGGCGATCTTGAGCCTTCACACTGTGTGTGTACACAGTGCAGGCTTTTATGCCAGACAATTATAAAGATTTTCAATAGGCCCCTGTTTTAATAGAGCTGCAAGTCCTACATCAGCAGCAGAAGTATAAAGTCCAGTGTAACGTTATGGCAAAGTCCATTATTTAACCTTAGGATTTCATATACTGCACCACTTGAGCTTTACCCTTGCAGTCTATAAGGTAATAATAGTCATTTCAGTGAAATTGCAGCCTTGCAAAGCTCTGCTACATACACAGCCTCCTTCACTGTAACACAAGATTTACAAGGCAATATGTAGGAACTGGAACATTTTAAAACCTGATGCGGGTATTTGAAGTAGCAAAGCACTTTACAATGGTTAATGGTAGTGGATGGACAAAAATGAGTCATGATAATACTATTTTTCTGCAGAAGTGTGAGCAAAATAGATGTTAAGTCTCCTTTTTCTTGTTGCTCAAACAGATTTTTTTTTCAGTATCTTCTTTAACTTAAGTCAGATCTCTTTCCATTACAAATTCCCTGTGCTCCTGTCGCTCTCTGCACAGGAGGGCATACACCACACCCTTACTCCCAGCCTGCTCGCTGCTAAGCAGGTTGGGTTTCTCACAGGCTTGCAGGTTTCCATATGTGCACAGGCTACCCAGCACGGGAGCAACAGCCCGTGGTGGTGGCCCAAACCACATGGCACACTTTTGTGTCCTTTCTTGTTCTCGCAGCCTGAATATTTAATAGCCCCGTCCTTGCCTGCCCAGGAGCCAAAGCCCCACTGCCTAGCGGTGTCACAAGCTGACTCACCAGCATCTCCCTCACCTTCTCTCGCAGACGCTTTATCTGACCAAAGAAGATCTGCTTTCCTTATTCTATAATCTCCTCTGCATATTAATACCTGCAAGCCACATTTAGATCGGCAATGAAAGGAAACAACTTAAGAATGAAGAAATGGCTGACCCAGATTTTCACACTCTCCTTGAGGAAAGTGGGTTTTGTTCCCTTAAGGATCATTGTTTTTCCTTGGGAAGCAAAGCCCTTAAAATCTGTATTTTGTATTCCGCACGTCTGATGTGAAGTAACGGTAACTTGATATGAAGGACATCTTGAAATATTCTGCCTTTGTGAATATGAATGTAGGAATCTGCAGAAACTGTGAATGAACATTTACAACAAACTGTGAGCCTCCTACTGATGCACTCAAATACAAAACAGGAGGCGAGAGAGAGAAGGAAAAGAGATGAATTTGTTTTCCTAGCAAACAGCTGTCTTCTTTAACAGAAGAAACTAAAAAGAAAACAGTGTGCGAAGAGGCCAAAAGCTGCATTAATTACAGTATTTTTAGATGTTACAAGCACAATTTTGATAAACACTCTAAACTGTGAAAAAACTGTGCTGTCAATGCAATTAAGTCTTTTTTCTTTGTGCAGCATCATCAATGCATGTGCCTGCTGAGAATATATTGTGGGCTGTGCAGTGCAGTTACCCTTTGATTAATGATTCAAGGCAATCAGTAGGGACCACACAAACTCCTGGGGGATGCCACAGTAAGCAGCACAATGTCATCATTTAATTTCTTCTCTTGACCTACATTAGAAAGAGTGAAGACACAGTCACTATTAAGGGCCAAATTCCAGCTGTGGTTACAGAAAAGCAACTCCCACAGAGTTAAAAATAATAGGTACACATCTTAGGAGCAAAATTTGGCATGGAGAGATTATTTCTTGGATATTTGGAGGGATGTTATTCATTTAGATCAACTGGAGGATGTGGGAAGGTGTCAGACTAATTCTTATGTCAGCTTTAACGGCTGGGCTGCCGTGAGATGCCCATACCAGAAAAAACAATCCCTCTAGCTGGAAAAAGCTAGATTTTGTTTCTCAGCTGGTTAGTATTTCTATTTAGCCAGAACATGGCATTAGAGGTGGTATTTTATCAGGATAGACCTAAAAGTCAGCCTGAAATAATCTTTTTGCTAGAGGCACCCACAACTAGTGACATCAGCCTGTCAGTTGGATTGCTTTTCTTCACTGACATAAGTCTTCCATTTCATGCCAGTGGGCAGTGATCATATTCTCTCATGAAGTATTCAGAGCTGAGCAAGGTAACACAGCGTATTTGGTTTTGTAGCCTTCAGCACTTAGAAAACACCAAGAAGTTCAAAATGTTGTAGCACCTCCTTCAACAACGTTGTCTACTGTTTGGGTAGCAAATCTGTCCTCTGCTTCCTGAACCGGCTTTCTGTACAGTATTTATTATTGCCCAAGGTCTCAGTTATTATCTTCAAGTACGTCATTGTTTCAACCAAGGTTAACTGAAAAGCCAACATTAGCAACGTTGCCAACAGCCCTGTTTCTCTGACATGCTGAAATTTTCTACAGTGAGGGTGAAGCTCATCTGCACTAGAGACATCATTTTCTCCAGGGCTAAGTGTTTGGAATGTATTTCCTGAATAACCAAAGGGCATCTATGTGCAAAAGTTATTTTCAGCTTTGACTTCATTTATAAACACAAAGCATCTCCACTATTCTCATTTTTCCCATAGGGAATAGATGCAAGAGTAGATATGATGGATGTTATTCACATTGCTTTCTACACTTCAGAAAGTTGCTCAGACACTACAGTGTGAAAATCTACATGATATGAAATGTAACAAAAGAATATAAGTGCTTAGATATATGAGATTACAGATAAGGACTAATTCTGGCTGTAGAGGGAGTTGTCAGTTTAAGCGGCTTCCCTGGGTTGTTAAACAGGAGCACACATATCAGTGGAAGATCAATATTTTTCCTAAGTAAAAGTACTATAAAAGTTTCTACTTTTTTTTTTAAAAGGTAATCATTAAAATCCCTATGATGTTGCTCATGAAATGTAGTCCACAGGGTCATATACACTGAAAATTGACTTGAAATCTACAAATTGTCACCCATTAAATACTTCTGAGTACGGTCGTAAAAAAGATCCAGAACAAAACAGCACACTCTGTGCTTAAGAAGCCCACAAGGAGCTGCTTTTAGCCTAGCATTAAAGAATTTAGGCAGTAATATTGCAACTTCATCAATTGTCTACTAAATTTGAAATTCACCAAAACTTGTGAAGACATTCATTATTTGCGGCATTCACCAAGAATTTGTCTTTTTATCTTTCAATGCATAAGCAAGTTGATTTTAAATTTGGTAAGTCGCAGCAGCTGCTGAAACCATCTTCTATGTATTTATAGGCAGTTCACCAGCTGTCATGGGCTGCCATAGCTTTCCTCACCTTCAAACCAGAGACGGTTTAGTGCCTACACCTTTACAGCTGGAATGGCACATAAAGCTTGCTGTCTCATAGAAATAGTCTCAGATTAATCACTTAATGGTTGCAAAATATTAAGCTTTACGTGTTAGGCAAAACCATTTATTTCTATTGCTGAATCGATATAACTGGTATGTACCTCTTAAATTAATAATGTATCTCTCTGAGCTACTTAAGGGAGGTTAGGTTCTTTTATATGCATCAGGCATAAAAATACAACTCTCACCCTTTTTTTTCCCCATCCTTGTGTATCCATCTCTCTTTATGTAAAGAAGTAATCCATTCTCCCTGAAAAAAGTAAAAATTTTAACCTTCAAAATCTAGACTTCAAAATCCTTCAGGTGCTTGGAACTGTGCTTCCATGCTTAAGCAGAACTAGCCCCAGACTGAGAGAGTTGAGGAGCAGTTAGTTTATTGGCAGACAGTCTCCATTCCAAGGATATCTTTTACCTATTAACTATTTAATATAAAAATAGGTCCTTGGACCAAGCACCAGAACCACTATATCCTATTTCTGCTGCCTCCCCTTGCGAGCCTTACCAGCTAAGAAGCTCTGTCCTCAAAATGTAAAAGAGAGTTAATTGGACCGATTTCAGCAGGAGGAAGGAGGGTAACCCAACCAGTGCACACCACAGACTTATATTTCCCTGGTGACACACTTCAGGCACTTAAATCCTTCCTCAGTGAGACCTTGAATGTGTACTTTGCAAATGAAAAAATAACTTAGAAGCAGCCAATCTAACTTTAAGAATAAACTGCCTAGTCTTATTCCAAAGAAAGTGGAATTAATTGTTCTTTAGAAGAGCCCCCCTCTCTCCACTGACTGTGGAGAAAACCTGGGTGAATCCCTGGAAGAAGAACCCCTTTCCTTGAACACTGTTGCTGCTCCCTTCCTGCCTCGCGGTCTCATGTCTATACCCATCTTCTTAACAGTCACTGGACCAGAGAAGCCCAACTTGGTAAGAATCAGAACTGACAGACTACCTACCTGATCAAGTGCCTCAGTGTCCTTGGGGACCAAAATTCAAGGCCTAAATAGGAAGAACGTAAGACATTACCGACCACCCAGATAGGATGGCAGCACTAACTGCTATGCCATGAGAGATTAGAGGCGGAAAGAGCAGGAAACACGAGAATAGTAGGAGTCTTCAATTACCCTTATGAAGATTTACTGGTGCATTACACAGAGATCACATTTTTATGAGGCCATCGATAAGTACATCTTGAAGCAGCTGTGAAGGCAGCCCACAAAGTGGGATGCCTCCCTCAACCTTGTCCTGTCTGTCACACATGGCTTGGCTCAAAACTGCACATGTGACTCTAGATAAACTCTGTATCCCTGCAGGAGCAACAAAAGCCAAAGAGATATGCTGCCATTTTGCTCCGTTTCAAGAGGTAGAGCCACACAAAGATGAAAAAACTTGTTTAAAATGAGCACCTAAGAGAATTAAAACCTTACAGAGATTGTGGAGATTATTGAAGGAGCAGCATTAATGAATGCATACCACAGATTTTTTTTAAAAGTATTTTTAGAAAGGGTGGAAAAGTCTTGAGGACTGAACAGCAGGTAAGGGAGGTTATTAGAAACAAGAAGTCATCCCTCAGGAGGCTGAAGCTGTGTCAAACCTAAGGAAAAGGAAATGATCATGAACCTTGGCAGATTAAATGTAAAAACGTAACTAGGAGAGTGCAAAAGAGAGTTTGAAGAGCAACTGGCAAAAGGAATTAAAACTAAATACAAAATCTTTCTTCAAACACACAGTAGCAAGAAGCTTGGCAAAGTCTGTAACACCAACTGATGATCAAAGTACACAAGAGAAACCTGAGAGAGGACAAGATTGCAAAGAATAAAATAAATTCTTTGTGTTTGGTTCTGGTTTGGTTCACTGTAAAAGAAACTGGGCAGATTTCCATGCTGAAATCCTTATTTTTGGGGCACTCTGTAAAGGAGACCTCTGACTTCTGTGTCGTATTTTACAGTTACTTAAAAGTGACTGGTAGTAAACTGCAAAAACCCTCTGGCATTCAGTAAGCAGCTCTAAGAGAAAGCAGGGATGAAATCAGTAGTTACCAGCAGTGGTGGGTAACCTCTCCCTACAAGCTGTCAAAATAGTTGAAGATGAAATGCAAGTGTAGATATGCATGTCCAAAGAAGAGCAACAAAGCTGGTGAAGGGTCTAGTGCACGAGTCCTATGAGGAGCGGCTGAGGGAACTGGGGTTGTTTAGCCTGGAGAAAAGGAGGCTGAGGGGAGACCTTATTGCTCTCTACAACTACCTGAAAGGAGGTTGTAGCGAGGTGGGGGTCGGTCTCTTCTCCCAAATAACAAGCCATAATACAAGAGGAAACAGTCTCAAGTTGTTCCAGGTGAGGTTTAGATTGGATATTAGGAAAGATTTCTTCAGGGAAAGGATTATCAAGCACTGGAAGAGGCTGCCCAGGGAAGTGGTTGAGTTGCCATCCCTGGAGGTATTTAAAAGATGTGTAGATGGCATTTAGGGACATGGTTTAGTGGTGGAATTGGCAGTGTTAGGTTAACAGTTGGACTCAACGATCTTAAAGGTCTTTTCCAACCTAAATGATTCTATGATTTTTTTGATTCTCGATAAGGAAAATTCATAAAGTTTGATGCAAGGACCCTTATATTTCAAGTAACACAAATATTGTTTTATCTTCATCAATAAGAAGATGACTAATTTATTTGTCAAAACTTGAAATAATAGTTTAGGCTGTGGTGCAAGAATTTCAGACCCCCGTTCCCTCACAGCACACTCCTCTAGACACTAATTTTGGATTATTAACTCAATGGGAGATTGAATATGAGTATAACAGGTTTAAAAAAAAGATGCTTTTTGTTTTGGATGAACTGTTTTTCCAAGCCAAAATATGTTTTCACTCAAAAACACAAAATAAAAATACTGTAATAGACAACTCAAAAATACCTGCCTGAAAACAGGTCACTCACAGTCTTTGAGGCAATTTTAATGTCTTTCCTTTCATGTATCGAAGTGCCTGCCTCTAAGCTTCTTGCTCTTTTCACTGATGCAGATTTACCTAGATGACCTGATCTTTGAAGAAAATTGACTAGAAATGACCTAGCAAAGAGATAATTTTATTTTGTGTTGTACTTTGTCCTTGTTCTCAATATGTTGAAAGATCCTATTTCTCAGTGTTTATACAGTCTTTTCAGAGCAGTGCTTTCAAAATAATTATGGTGCTCACCATTTGTACCCAGATATCTGCTTGTATGGACAAAGGTGATGTCAGAGCTGATGCATTTTCCAGGAGGAACCTTTGTCCCCTTTCTTCCCCCTGAAATACACATGTTGGACTTTTTTCCTACCTCTCAGAAATCTGAGTGAGATCCATCTTGTCTAATTCTAGTGATCTATAAGTTTCATTCTTATATTGCCTCATAAAAATATCAGTACTGAGCAAGCCCAAGGGTTCATCTGATTTGGTATTCTGTTTTCATCAATGGCTATAGCCATCTGCTTAAGGACAGTAGAAACAGGGACAACCATATAGAACCATAGAATCATAGAATGGTTTGAGTTGGAAGGGACCTTTAAAGATCATCTAGTCCAACCCCTCTGCCATGGGCAGGGACGTCTTTCACTAGATCAGGTTGCTGAAAGCCCCATCCACAACCTTACCTTGAACACTTACAATACTTCCCCTGAGTACTTTCCTAGCTTCCAGCTGTTTCCCACTCAGCTGATTTCCATGATGTGGTTTCTGTGTTTACTAACCCGCAACAGATATTTCTTCCAAGTACTTGACCATTCCTTCCTTGAGCCCATGTAAACTTTTACCATTCACACCATTGCCTATCGGCAAGCTCCTTGGTTCTGATTCCCACTGCATGAAGAACTGTCTCTTTTGTCTGTTTTGTAACGGGCTTCTTGTAGATTCATTTGATGCCCCTAGTTCTTGTATTGGAAGAGGCAGCAAACACTATCTCCTTTTGCCATGGCATTCATGATTTTAGAGTTATTATATCCCTGTCTCCTCCATGCTCCTCATCTCCCTGTCTGTTTTTCATGGTGTGGTGGGTTGACCTTGGCTGGCTGCCAGGTGCCCACCAAGCCTCTCTATCATT
Organism: Mycteria americana; assembly: GCF_035582795.1. NCBI lineage: Eukaryota > Metazoa > Chordata > Aves > Ciconiiformes > Ciconiidae > Mycteria > Mycteria americana. The sequence goes on along the minus strand of NC_134365.1, from coordinate 161,354,201 downwards.
CCCCCTCCATTAACAGGACAGGGGGAGAAAATAAAAAAAAAAGCTCGTGGGTCAAGATAAGGACAGGGAGATCACTTACCAATTACCATCATGGGGAAACATATTCGACTTGGGGAAATTAATTTAATTGATTGCCAATTAAACAGAGTAAGATAATAATAAGAACAAATCTAAAAACACCTTCCCCCCACCCCTCCCTTCTTCCCAGGCTTAGCTTCACTCCAGACTTCTCTACCTCTTCCCCCTGAGCAGTGCAGTGCAGGTTGCGGTCAGTTCATTACACATTGTCTCTGCCACTCCTTCCTCCTCACACTCCTCCCCTGCTCCAGCGTGGGGTCCCTCCCACAGGTGACAGTCCTCCATGAAATTCTCCAACATCAGTCTTTCCCATGGGCTGCAGTTCTTCACAAACTGCTCCAGCGTGGGTCCCTTCCACGGGGTGCAGTCCTTCAGGAACAGACTGCTCCAGCGTGGGTCCCCCACAGGGTCACAGGTCCTGCCAGAAAACCTGCTCCAGAGTGGGCTCCTCTCTCCATGGGATCACAGGTCCTGCAAGAGCCTGCTTTTGCGTGGGCTTTCCATGGGCTGCAGTTTCCGTCAGGGCACATCCACCTGCTCTGGCGTGGGGTGCTCCACAGGCTGCAGGTGGATATCTACTCCACCATTAACCTCCATGGGCCGCAGGGGAACAACCTGCGTCACCATGGTCTTCACCACGGGCTGTAGGGGAATCTCTGCTCCAGCACCTGGAACACCTCCTCCCCTCCTTCTTCACTGACCTTGGTGCCTGCGGGGCTGTTTCTCTCACATCTTCTCACTCCTCTCTGCCAGGTGCTGTTGCGCAGCAGTTTTTACCCTTTCTTAAATACATAATCACAGAGGTGCTACCACTGATGCTGATTGGCTCAGCTTTGCCAGTGGTGGGTCTGTCTTGGAGTTAGGTGGCATTGGCTCTGTCTGACATGAGGGCAGCTTCCAGCGTCTTCTCACAGAAGCCACCCCTGCAACTCACCCCACTACAAAAGCCTTGCCACGTAAACCCAATACACATGGCCAGCCCACCAAGTCACAGCTTGTACGGAAGCTGTTCCCTGCCTTTGACTGCCCTCACCGCTTTTTCCTGAATCTTTTCCATTTCTGCAATATGTCCTTTTTGAGATAAGGACAGTACAGTGTTCAAGATATGGGTGAACCACAGACTTACAAATGTTTATCTTGTTCTTTTTTTTAGTTTTCTATTATTTTCCTATAAATTCCTAATACTTGACATTTTCTGATTATTACTGAGATGGTAGGTCTACGAAAATAACTGTCATAATCAATAATGTCTCTGTGAAACTATTCGTTCTCCAGGAAACAAGAGTTTTTTTCCAGGCTCCTTTGCCAAAATCTCCCATCCTCTAACTTACTATATCTCTGGTTTTGTTTAAAAATATATTTGCTGAATGTGTGGGATGAAAATTAGTACTAGCAAAAAGTTGAAAATAACAAGAATGTTAAAGTCATTTGTATGGTTCTTGCTTGTGTAAAGAAACCCTACAAGTAAAGCACCACATTTTCCTCATGTATTAATTCAACTTCTAACTCACATGGCAAATAAAGAAGAAAAGGGAAAAATTCTCACAGAGAAAATGTTGATTTGCCCATGACCGAGCCGAATACTTGCTTAACGCCCTGATTAGGATGCACTTACTGCTGCCCTGAACCTAGAAGAGGCTCTCAGTAAGCCAGGTGACACTTGGCATGCCAACCAGCTGGGCCCAGGGATGCTATAATGAGTCTGAAGTTTTACTTTTCCCTAGGGAAATATAAATCCTGCATGCATTCAACTGTTTTATTTCTGATACACGTGTTTGCATAGAGAAGATAATGAGATATTTATAAGTGGCATGATACATTACCCTATAAAATTGATGAGCAATCCATGCATCACGCTCTAAGAGAATCAAGAAATTAATCAGTCACAAAGTATCCTTTCTTGCTTCCGAATTTTAATTTTAATTTTTAGAGGAGCTGTGAAAACTGTAAACTATTAAGAAGTCAAAAGTTAACATTCTGCAGTAACACGATTTCTGCATCTGATTTGAAAACTACCTAATAGAAAGATTTAAGTACTTATTTCTTTCATTAAATAATGCAGGTGAATAATGCAGTCAGTGATGCTGTTGATCTACCAGAACACAGGCAAAGGGAAAGAAAAAATCCACAAAAAGGGCATATTCAGGAGGTTTTGGCACGGAGAAGAACTATCAAAAAACAGGAAGATACACAGCTTAGGGCAGGAAGCCTTTCATATGAATTATACAGGCTACAGGATTATCTTTCAGAAGTGGCTTCCAATAGCTTATGAAGAACTGTTCAAGCACTGGAATAGATGGATGACTGGAGAGAGCATACCTCCACCATTACAATATAATAGCCAGAAACTTGGCACAAGTCTTTGGACCTAAGAGTTAATTTCACTTTCGGGCTGCTCCAGAGGCCATATAATATTACCTGTTCCTTGCCTGGAGCTGGCTATAATTCAGTCTTAGACAAGATGGACCATAAATATTTTCAGAACCCTGCAAAGTTCAGAAATATTCATGTCAGAGAGTTACTCCACACTGATGCAATGCCTACTTTAAGCAAACCTACAGTTTATCAGCTAAAAACACCTTCGGATATTTTCAGCAAGAGCCATGATATTCAAGAGATTGTTCTTCAGTTCATTGATTCCACTAGGTTTTGGGTTTGTCAGTAATCCTTAAACATTAAGAATAATACCACAGATGGAAGACTTAATTCTGTCAGGTGAGACTGCGAGTCCCTTTGTTGAGAAGGAAAAGGGACAAAGTAAAAGCAAGCCAAACCACATTCAACTGAAACCGCTGAGTTAATCTGTTTTGTTCTTTTACACCCCTTAGAAAGACATTTGCTTCCTGTTCATTTAATATCAGCCTTCCATCACCGCTATTTCATTCTTTCTTTTGGACTTCAGCTAAATGACAATTGAAAATCTTAGCAAATGTCTCTTAAGATTCTTGGAATGTTTTTTTCCAAAGGGAAATAATGACTTGACCAATTTATTTCAGATTGAAAAATAAGAATCCTTTGACCCTGTCAGGGCAGGAAAAAGGTTTAAAAAATTACTTGGAAGCGAGCATCAACTATATAAAAGAGAAACATGTGACAAAAACTTCAGCAAATTACTGTCTCACCAAAAGGCATGATGTTCATCTGATTAGTGACACACTTAAATCCCTTTGAAGACATTTACCTTTCCCTCCTGACCCCTGAACTGGAGAAGAAAAAACCAGCAGAATACAAGTTCCTCCAAGCTGCAGAGATCCCCATTGAGAAAAAGAATTAATTTTAGGGTTAAATTCAGAGGCATCTAATCACATACTGAAAATGAAATTCACACATATAGTACCCATTCAATCACAAGAGTACACGTGTACTCTGCAGCATGTATGTTCTAACATCCAATCTAGAATTTAACCTTTCAATAGCTCTAGAAGACTCAAATGGATATGATAATGACTTTTTAATAATATTCCATTTTCCATTTTGAGAGAATTGCTAATCCATTTGCTTCTTTATTTCTGATTTTGTATTAGAAAGGGATAAATTATACAAATAGGGTTAAATTTGAAGTAATTCTCAATCACAGATCAAGTGACTGGAAAGCAAAGATTAATTTGTGGTGGAAACAAGAGAAAGAAAATTAAGCCTGTGCATACAAAGTATAGGATAGAAAAAAATAAAACAAGCCAGCTGGGTAACAAGAACAAGTAACACTGTGCACAGAATCAAACGAAGCATCAGAATTTCTTGACTTTTTAGACACCATTTTTTCTTACCTAAAAGTAAATTACAAAAATAACTAACATGGTAAAGGACAAGACTTTTCTGAGAAGTACAAAGATTATATGCTGAAAAACTGAAATAACAAATGTCAGTACCTTTCTGATCTGTCTATTCTAGATTCCCTCTAATTTGCAACAACTATGGCAATGAATAGATACCTTTCTTTTAACCTAAGCTGACTTATTTATTTGCATATTTATGTATAGAGTTCAGCAACTCTTAGAAGCGTTCCCCTCAGTCCCAACCTGTCCCCATATCCCTCATCCATTTCTTGTTTGAATTTTTCCTATTAACGCCCATCTTCTCTAACTTGACTGTTCTCCGTGTGATGTTATAAAAAACTTTTTCCAAAATAATACTACAAGATACTTATTAAAGTGGCTCATCTTTTCATAATTAATAGTCTGGGGTCAACTACTAAAGGATGATGTTCAAAGTTCAATTCCATTATTTTTTTCTTAGGAGGCTTGGAGTTTCTCAAACTTACCTTTATCTCCAATTCTTCATTGGCAAGGGGTTATGATTCCCTCCCTCAACAAGATCAAAAATTCACCCTCATTCTCAGAATTGTCCTTTACTGGACCTCTCCACTGGCATTATTGACACATTTGAAGGTAGATGCTTTGCAGTACTCTCGTCCAGAGAGGCAAAGACTGCCTGTGAAATTTGAATGACATCACTGTGGGCAACACAAAAGAAACAAACAAAAAATATGAACAACAAAACTTCACTTTCAGCCAGCATCATTTTCTCCTCTTCCCCCTGACCTTTTCAAAAGCAGAATAAAGATTACTTTAAATGAGGTATACAGAATGACAAACACCAGCTAGTTGTCCTAGTAGTTTCCTTTGGGGAAAGCCTCTATTTGAAAGAAGTGACTCATTAGTTTCTGTGCTTTCCAAATGACAAAATGCCGTCACTGCACTTCCCTCAAGCACTGTACTCTACTTGCCTTCTGTAGCATTGAAGAGATGTTGGCAACAGTAGCTGGTTTTTGCTTCAGGATTGGATTGCCCTGTGAGACCCCTACTCCCCCTGAAAACAGGAATCAGGCTCCATGGAGAAAATACGAAACCATAAGTAGACTTATTTCTATGAAACACAGCAGAATTTCTGGGAAGTTCTAAAGTAAACTAACAAAGTGGAGAAATTAAAAGCAGAAGCAGTTCTGCTCTTTGTGAAACAACTAAGGGCAGCTACGATCATTCCTGAAGCTGGAGATTTGCTCAAGCCACAACGCTTGCACCTGGGCATGCTGTCAGATATTGGGTTCCCTAAGACAACCGGTCCGGACAGGAGCAAGCAACCGATACGTTGCTCCCACAAGTCAGAGGTAACACAGTGGAGCCCAAAAGGGACTGCAGGGACCAGGAGAGCCGAGTTTGGATTCTGGCTCTGCAAATAGTACCAGCCCTCACTGAAGCCAATGAAATGGAGTCCAGGTTTAGGAGATCTGTGTGGGAATCAATACAATGAACAGAAAGAAGAGCAACAGAGTGTATGGGAACAAGATACACCTCATAGAAATGTAAAAAATAATCTTAAAAATTAATTTTAAGGAAAAAAAAGAGGCAAAATCTTTGTTTTCCCTCTTACACACACACTGTTTTAAGTGTCCCATAGTTTTATAATTTTTTTTGGATCTACAACAAAAAGTTGTTATAGCCTTGCAGTGCTCAGATACAAAACTCTCAACAACATGAATAACTCTGTGGAAGTATTTAGAGGAGTATTCAAAGACTAAAACTTAGCTGGCAAAGGAGAAGTCAGTGGGAACGTAGATTCAGCTTTCCTTCAGACAACATTACTTTCAGTTAAGAAGTTCTACTGTGGCCCTTCATCTTGCCCTCTGCAGTTTGCAGGTGGCTCATCAGAAACGTACACCGCTGAACACTGCTGTGTAATTACTGTATCTGCACTGATGGTTGACTATGCCGGTGTTCAACCCAACCTACAGCTACTAACCCAAGTGTGAAGACCCCCAAGCCCTTATTAGCACAGCAGGCTGGGGACATCCTCTGAGCCAGGAACGACGGCTGCCCACAGATTGCCTGTCAAATCAGAGACTTTGACAGACTCCCATGGGGTCCTCCCCACATGAACAGCGCGCTGCCCAGGCTATTCCTAGGATAGCACGGTAACTCACTGCACCCTTGCCTAAGCACTCGGGACTTTGCCATGAAAACAGCTACCAGGCAGCCTTCACGCCAGGCTGCTCCTCACATTTTTTCCCTTTGAACCTTTGTCACAGTCTTTTTTTCTCTTTGCTCTGAAGGAACTTCTTTCAAACACTTTCATGCCCTGAATAGAGAATACCCAAATCAGCTTCCTAATGTGTTTTTAGCAATGCTTGCACTGAGGCTCTACTTCGAATGTGAGAACAGGATGCCTTGACAAAACAGCTCCACATCCCAAGCCCAAGTGTGGAGTCTGCCACCATAACCGTTCCGATTAAAATAGAAAACATTACTGAACGCAGACAAAAAATGCCATGAAGTACAGACTGCTAAGCTCATAAGGATTCTGCAAATGGGTCATCAAGGTTTATATTTACAGTACAGATGCTAAACCCAATGCTGTAACTGCAATATCAGTATGTTTCTCAACAATTTTTTTCAAAGTTTTCTTCCAAAATGCTCACAGGAAGGTGAATTCTCAGCATGGACTAACATCATCAGAAACCTAATTGAAAGGCTTTCTAAACATAAAAAGTAATATTCAGCAGCACAGACCTAGTAGAATTTGATGTTGTCCTTACAACTACAGCTTAAATTTATTTTCAAATGAAAATGAAGCATTTTAATAGGAACCATTTCATGAATACAAACCTTCATTTCATGACTACAAACCTTGGACTCTTAACTCAGGATTTTCTCAATTACTTAGAGCACCTATAAACTTTCGCCCCTGCCCACAATGTAAATGGCAGGCCTCCCTGGGATTCCTATAGGGCTTTGCGTGGATTCGCCAAACCGAATTTTCAGTTAAGATATAATGTATTATATCTGTTATATATATAGATTTCAAAAGCATAAGGCTACAAAAACGGAAGAAGCTTTTAAAAGCAATTCATGAAGACAGTAGCTTCACTGATCAGTTGTGCTAGCTGAGAGTAACCTGTTGTCATAAATATGAGAAAGCAGACGAAGTTTTCCACATTCCCAACATATTTGCACATCACATAACTTGACATATGAAAATACACCACCTGCTTCATCTGCTTGCCTTTTATTAATAGGGTAATTTATTTACATGTTGAAGTATATGTGGGAATTTTCTTCCTTAACAGCTATACCAGTGAATAGAGGGATACTGCCTACAAGGTAACATTTTAATGGTTCATCTTACCTCTCAATTTTCCTTCATGATGTGTACTTTCTATCATTACTATTTTCAGAGAACTTGGAGGAAAGCTCAGGACACGTTTGTCTAGAACTGAGCAAATTAATAAATAATTTGTATGTATTTAGTTCTTTAAGAAATGCCTACTAAATTTGTCCAAATATAAAGCAATATTATGCACAGACATGCTAATATTAATCTTAATTCCCACATATGAGTTCTATACAACTACCTCCTAAATTACTGTCCTAAAATGTATTTGTCATCTTGAAACGAAACCCTGGTTAGCAACAAATGAATTCACATTACTGCAACAGAATACATATAGCGCTGTTAGGTGAGGGCTAGAAACACAGCTAGTGAAAATGCCAGCCAAATCTCTTTTGACCCACATCGTACTCCTGAACCCAGGAAATGAAGTCCAGGCTCGACTCTTATCAGCACGTCTTGGACTCCGCCAGCGCCGCGGGGGTAATCACGCAGCAGTGCCGCAGTGTCACCGCGCTGTCAGCCAGGGCCTCGCTGCTGCAGAATAGAGCCCTTGTCTGTCCAGGGATAACATCTAGTGTAGGCTTGGCAAAGCACAAATGAAGGGCTAATAATCTCTGCCCTAGAGAGCACACCCTCTGACAGTTCCATGCTGCACTGAAATTTATAAGCACAGCTCTTCAGTCCATGCCAAAACCCTGAAATAGCCATAAAAATCTGCATAGCCTGTCGTCTCTGCTCCTGAAATTGAGAAAGACTCAGTGCTTTAAAAGAAAAGCTACAGATGAAAGGTAGCAGGGGGGGAGGAATGCAAGTAAACAAGTGCAAGTGTTTAAATTTTTATTATTATTAGTGGAAAATTTCCCATTTCTTCTTTTCCTTCTCAATCAGCTTTTTTTTTTTTTTTTTTTGAAGATGCTGAAAAGACCTTCAGCTCTGGGTTTGTTTCTCCACCTAATTCATCCTACCCAGGATCTATGAAACTGGCAGCACGCTATATAATTTCTCTCTTTGTTCTTTTCTTCCCCTAGTCCTTCAGGCTTCCAGATGGTGAATTGACTGCACCAGAGAAAATATCATTCAGATCAAATTTTGATAAATAGTTCAATATATTTTAATAAGGTGATTTATTGTTTTTAATTTGTAGTCTTTCTTATGATGTTTGGATCAATCCATTATCTAGCAAATAAAGGAAATCACAGAAAGATATGTCTTAATGCGCTAAGGAACACATTTTTATTACAACATTTGGGTGTTTTGATATAAAGAACTGTGATTGCCTTCAAAAAAGTTATTTCAAGTGGACATGTTGGTATAGTTTTTAAAATGGTACACACTAAATCATTCTTCAAGCATCCTTGCTGGTTGCTCTCTTCCTGTCCTCTCTTTGTTCAGCAGGTTCATTGAATCACAGCTTTTTTGCCTGCCTGAGTTTCACCCACTCGTTATCAGGAATGAATCACATCTCCGTAGCATCTCCTCTCCTCCCAGCCAGAGTCTCCAAACAGAAGCAGCAGCCCACAGATCAACTCCTGATTTCAGTCATGCGAGCAATTCTCCCACCCCAGTAGATGTGGGCGACCACCTGTGGCATTTGCACAGCACAAGCGCTGGCTGGATACCGCAGGGCAGCGGGGCTGCGCTGCATCAGGGATGCCAGGGGAGCCCAGTCCGTGGCAGTGGGAAGTCATAAACCAACAAGAGCTGCCACAGTGCCTTCTGCAAAGGCCCTTTCCCTCCCATGCTGCCTTTTCTCACCTGTGAAATGCCCCACTACTCCCCTTTCCTCCAGGAGCCTCCAGGGTCTGAGTCAAAGTTTCTAACCCAGATTGTAGTGGCACCACCCACAAGCAGTTGCTTCTCTCGTCACTCTATTCACCCGTGCTGGGGTATGCTTTATCCTATTCCTGCAAGTGACCTGGCTTATTGACTGATAGATCGTTTAGAAAGTAGTTGGTCTATCTTTTCCTTTCCCCCCCCCCCCCCAAAAAACTCTTGTGAAAAAAGCTGACAGCCTGGAGTTCAGATTGTCCAATATTTTCAAAGAGAAATAAATGTTCTACTCATAGACATTACTGAATATTGTAGTCCTGAAGTGCTGGAGCTGATTCAAGCTTTTCCGCTGATGATAAAATAAATACATTGACACTAACAGCTTCTTTTGCCAGTTTTTGTTATTTTTTTACTTTATGTACGTGTTTTTTTTAAAAAGAGGCTTTATTGCCCAGAACTTTCTCTCCAGAGCCCATTCTTTTTTATAATAACATGTCAAACAAAGTAACAGAAAGAACACAGTGGGACAGGGAAGCAAAAGAGGGGGGGAAGAGAGCAAGTGGGGGGAAAAAAAAAATCGAGGTTTACAAATCCATTGAAGGCTTCATGTTCAAATCACAGCAATATGGATGGATGAGCTTACATGGAGGAGAGAGGCAGGCACAAGAGCTGTTCACAGACCAGAGCCTGGAAAGAGATGTTAGTACCAACCAGCTTTAGGGTTTTAAGTGCCTCCTTATGAATATGTAATTTAGGAAGATCATTTTCTTAGGCTTTTTATAGAATCAGAGATAACTCAGAAATCCTCCAGATTCAGGGTACATCTCTCTTGACCAGAAGGCCATCTTAGATTCCTATGTTAGGTGTCTATAACCGGGTGGTATGGATATCCCAGCTGAGATATTCACATACTTGAAGTTAAAAACATGATTTCAGAGGACTGACCACTAGAACTTTATGATACACCTAGACAATATAAGCATTACCACATTACTGGTTCTAACAGTATGTATTATTCAGATTGCACGTTGAAAACTGTGTGAAGATTCATAATGCATCCCAGTACCCTAATGTTACTGGATTAAAGCACAAAAGAGGAGCAGAAAGGCAGATATGATCTAAAAAAAAGATTTAATATCTTTGACAGAAGGAATAAAAAATGTGGCAGGGTGAGCAAAGGAACAACAATAAAGGATCCAAAAGAATGAGAAATAAATTGTACCTTATTTTAGGTTAATTTATCTCTGTTTTGGGGGTAAGAGGAGGGGTGGGAGAAGACTTTCTTCAACCCCTTCCAGGAGGGGTGGGGTCAGAAGCGAAACAGTGGAAGCAAGTGGACTCAGAGGATGAACAACCTTCACTGCTACCCCCCTCACCATTCCCCAGAGTCACAGACCCATTGGGACAGTGAGGAACCTCCTACTTTTTGAATGTTGTCCCAACAAGACCCCGCAGAGAGACGGCTGCAGATTTTACTGCCATGCCCATCACCTCTGGCTAAATTTTGAGCAAGTCCTGGGAGACATCTGTTTTCTACTGCTCCCTATTTCTCTCTTCTTTGAGAGCCTCACTTTGACATGCAAGGCCATCTTTTCCACAAGGCAACATTTCTGTGAACTTGTGACAAATGAGGTAACTCAATAATATTCTCAGCAGCCCAATCCTGCTACAGGTTTGCCACGTCGCAGAGCAGCTGATGAGACCATGTGTTCTGCCTACGTCTTTCCAGCACCTGAGACAAGAATGGCTTTTTCTATTTTTGTTACTTTTTTCTAGTACATTTTGTCTTAAGAAAAAAACTTTAAAGCAGCAGTCCATCTCAACTTTTTCTCTTCCATCCTTCCCTAGTACCTAAGAGAGTGGTCATTAGTTCTAAATGTAGTAGAAGGTGGTCAAGCAGGATTTTTCCCTGTTAAAAAACAGAACAAAACAAAACAAATCCATACACTTTCTAGAAAAAAAAGGGAGTTTAAAAAGCAAAACAAAAATTTAAACGCTGCAGAAATGAAAGTCTCGGTTTCTGTTTAATGTTTTCATTGATTTTCTTCACTTGTTCTCCTCTCTCTGATCCATCCTGCCCAGTCTGTGATAAAGATTTGCTAACATGAACAAAGCAGCCCGCAGTACCCATTGGCATCTACATTAGCATGTAGCCTACTGCAGTAGGAACAGCTCTGTGGAGAAAGCAGCTGGTGCTAGGGACCTGGCATCCACTAAAATGCTGATACAGATGCACTCCCGGTTACTCAAAACTGCAAATGATCTCTGAATTCATCACCCACAGTGAGAGACACATTAAGCATCTTTAATTCTCTAGGTTTATTTATAGAAACACAGCGTAACTCTGCTTTTTCCTCGCTATAAAAAAGTGTTACACTAATATTAGTAACAGCAAACAAACATTATATGGATTTCAGAATTATCCCTTCTAGCAGATGAAAGTACCAGGGTAGTGAAGTAGCATTTTCTGACACTATATAAGCCTTCCCATCGTTACAGTAAAGTCAGAGAAGACAGTCTTCTACTACTTCTCTGCCAAAAAGGTAGTTCACCTTAGCAAAAGCTTGCACATCCACTATTTTGTTGGGGAGGGCGTTGGAATCTTACTGCAGCTTCTTCTTTGAGATATCTTTGACTATCACTTGTTCCTGGATCAATATTTTACTTCCAAGTTTGCTGGATAAATACCTTTTGTTCAGTTCTCCTTCAGTCCATTAAAAAATATTCACTCATTTCCAAAAAAAATCACATCATTTAATATATACAGCGAACAACGAATAGGAATTCTAATTAAGGTGCCTGTGCTGACAGGCACCTTGTAACCAGCAAAGCCAGCTATTGTAACCAGCATGCCTTTCCAAACGTGCCATACCCTGCTTGTTTTGGAGCTCCATAATCAAGTGGTATTGAAGATTCAGGCTTCTAAATCGACTTGAACATTCAGCAGAAAAGGGCAAAAGTTAAAACAAATCTTCTTTCCTTTCCAAAAGATATAGAGGAGAAGGAAAAAAGCAGCAGCTGGGTTAAGCAAAATGTTTGTGACCAACCCTTACATGGATGGGGCTCACGGAAATTGCCTGTCTCCAGGCTTGCCATCACCTGGTGTGGAATTGTTCTTACAGAAAGAGGTCGGGTTTTCTCCAAGCTTTCATGTTGTTTTGCTTAAAGTTCAAGAAGGAAACAAAACAAAGCTGTCTCTAGAGGGAGATCTGGTTTTGTGCACCTTCAATCTGCGCTATACGTTTGTGACCAACCTACAGGGATAAACAAATAATCAACCCAAACTGCTTACATAAAATTAACACTGCAAATCATATCAGAATGTGCTAAAGTTGCAAACAACAAGCGTTTGAAAGTCAGAGTATTCAAAAAGGAAACTTATCTAGAAAATCTTAATTCAGTCTTTTCTGTACAGGCAAAATGTATTGGTCATTAATTGTACTTTCATTTCCATACATAAGAGTGACTGCACGCTATTAGCAAAATCATGGGGGGGGGGGAAGGGGGGGGAGAAGAAAAATAAAGCTGTGCTTGTCCATTTCAGATCTAAGATGAGTCACATTCAGCTATGGATCATCAAAGACCTGCCAGAGTACATATAAATTGAAATTCCTCAGAATTGCATGAGTTCTGTTTCCCTTCAACGTACTTCCTTTGAGGTTAAAAAAAAAAAAAGGACAAAAATCACTAAGCCAACCAAAGCCATTCTGAGGCAAACACTCAGCACCAATAGCTTCACTTCTATGTTTAAATTTGGCAAAGTTGTAAACCATTCAAAATAGGGTCTTCCAATGCAAAACCAAACCAAAACAAAAACTATTTGTTTTCTTAAAAAAAAAAAAAAAAAGTCATCATTTACAGGATACAAGCCATCCTAACTGCTTCAAGAAAAAAATAAATTGAAATGTGCTTTGCAGTGTTCTGTTTTTGTTTAAATAATCTTTTGCAAGTGCCTGACTGCCCTGTAGAGAAAGATTCCACCTGAAACACTTCTGGCACCAGTGAGCATTCTTCAAAATCTTATCGGATGTCTGTGGGGCTCTGGGTGCCTGCCTGTGGCCTCAGCTGAGGCTCCTTTTGAAATACAGAAGCACCTTCTGTACAGAGGTACAGAAACCTCATCAGCCCACTCCAGCCCTGGTTCCAGAAGCGACTTACAGGGTTGTTTAAGCTTGTGCAGCTTAAAAGGATCTTTCCACCCCTGAAGGTAGAGTGATTGGCATGCATTGCTAGCTTGCCATTTCTTCTCTTCTAGAGGTGAGGTGTGCCACATGATCAATCATAACAAATGCAGGGAAGAAAATAATGAAATAAAAACACTTTACTGTGTATAATGAGCAGTTTATTCATACAGTATGGAAAACATTTTGAAACAGTTAAGATTAAACACCACAGGAAGCTGCTGAGGCACATTATTTATCAATATGATCTGTACAAGTATTTGGCCCCCTCATCCTGCAAATAATTTCCCCTATGCAGTGCTTTACCAGGCACTAATCGGTAGCACTGTAGGTAATCTTAAAGTATATTTTCCTTTGCCTTCAAAAGTCGAAGAGTGAAGAATAATGTTCTTAGGCTGATATTTTTATCCTTTTTTTATTCCTTAAGGAAAGACTACAGGAATAACTGCTAAAATTTGAAACATGGAACATGTGGTCCTCACTGACTACTAATTTGGGATTTTACTTCATATTTTAAAAAAATGGGTTTTCACATGAACAAAGATGTTCATAGCTTTTGCAAGTATAGCAGAAAATTTGTTTTAGCATTTAAGTGAATATGTTTTTAATTTGATTTTACAAACACTTTAATATTGCAGTAACTTTAGGCACATTATTCTGTAACTTAATGGCCCTTGCCTGTCAAATTAGCCATGAATACTCATGCATTTGAAGTGTGATTCAGAACCAAGAAGTAAAACTCCTTTGTGACACAGTATCTTCTGACAACTTCCATTTACAGATCCAAATGTGCTGCTGTCCAAAGGTGATGGCCAACACTTGGTGTCCTATAAGTGGCTAAGCTAATCACTTTCACAGCATGAAGGAAGCAAATTTTGGACTTCTCAAGCAGCTCATTCTGATGAACACCAAGGGAAGAGATGTTCCATAGGTTACAATAGTAAAACTCCTCTGCGGTTTGCTGAGGTTTCTTTTTCCAGCAGACCTATGATCTGTTGCTTACATAAAGTCTGGGAAGCAAAGAACCTATTTCATGATTAAGAGTTTTAGGAAGCAATCATGGGATACTTTCCAGTGAAACAAGCATCCAGAGTTATTGCTTTGCTTCAGTGTTTTACTTCATTTCCAACAGCTCAAGGTAAGTCAAACTATTCAGCTGTCTAAGCATTTCTATGATGTTATAGTTAAGGCTTTAATTTTAAGTGACTATGATAGAAGGCAGTTGGAAAGAAGAGGAGAAAAAAGCAAGTGAAGGTAGAAGATTACTAATTTGGGAGGGATGCCAACATCACCTCAGACCACAATGTTATACTACAGGCTGGGTAGAGTTCCCCCAAGAACCATGGAGCTGGGTATTTGTAGGAAGACTTACAATGACTCCACCTTGTCAAAATCCATGCTGAATGTGATTCTGGGCCTTGAAGATGTAAAGCATAGATGTATGCACCAGTCGCATACACTTCTAGATGTGATGGATCATATTCTGGAGTTATAACTAAGGACTTGATCCCTACATTTTAAAATCAGGCTTATTTCTTCACAAATGTCCAAAATCTAAGAGAACTGATAATACAGGATATAGGAAACTAGTAATATATACATATTAGATATGTAACCTCATCATTTTCAGTTTATTCATCCCGAAACACAATTTCTAAAAGAACAAATTACAAATACACGATACTGACCTGAATCTATTTTCTGCCCATTCATCTGTATAGGAGAAGCTTTAACTGTTTGTCCGAGCACAACTATTTCACAGGATACCGTACTCCTCACTGGAGGCAGCCTTGTTATCGCAAAAAGTTTATTTTGATGACACATCCGCAACAATCAAGGCATCAAAGAGCATTTCTTCTACTTAAAAGCCTCTTACTTGGCTGGAGCAGCTACCTTCATGACTCTGATACCTTTTTGCATACCAGCTGTAAACAAGGGCAGGGACGGGGACAGAGGAGGTACAGCAGACTGCTTTCTCGACTGCCACCAGCTGGCATTTGCTCTGAGCAAGCTCCTGTCCTCCCTCACATGTGCATGCAGCACAATGTCAGCTCAACACTAACAGCTTCACCAAATTTTCTTCCTCCCTGTCCAGCGCCTCATGTATCTATAATACCGTGAGGAACCTGCAGACTGGAGGTACCTTAATTTCCTACAGTGCACACCTACATAATTTTTGTTCACTTTTTTTATTCAGTCAACACTACAAATGTGTATGCTAATGCCAGCTGCGCCGAGGGTATTTGAAAAGCTGATTCAGCCCTCTGCCCCCACTCCAGAAGATGAGATACGTGGGCATGTACGTCAAAGTACAGTGCAGTCCTATGCCTGTAGACTGCTGCTACGCTTTATCATTTCTGTACTTTGCAATGTTTGTAGCAAAACGTTCCCTTCAAGCATTAGCCATCTGGCAAGGTTTGCTTATCAAATCTTTCCGCCTGCCTCAAGGGAGAGCTGTGGGCAGATCTAAGGCTGTAACAAATACACCAGATTAGGCCCTTGGTCTTTTTAGATTTTATCTATTTTAATGGAGAGTGGGGAGAAGAGGAATATTCGACATACCTTGTATTCTCCATAAAATTGCCCTGTATTTTGATAGCACATACCTTTCCTACACAAAGAACAGTCTGTGCTTTCAAAGCGCTTGCATAAATGTAGATTGGAAACACTAACCAGAAAGGAACCACACAGCCAGGCTAGGTATAATTATCACTCTAATATTCAGATCGACTAGAAATATCTTAAATTGTTCATCACATCATAGCCAGTTATAAAAACCTGACACCTGAGAATATGGCACTGGCTTACTTGAGGAATATTTGTATGACTAACCAGCCATGTGCTTGAATTCAGGTTTCAGAATCAAGCCAATAGTTGGCAATTTATTCTATTTCACAGATTCTCGTATTTGCAAAACACAGTTGCAATTTTTTTTCTTCGCTCTTCAGAAGATATAAACTCAATCAGAAGAAAATAACATCAGGCTTAAGGCAAGAAAAAGCAACCCAATTGTGGATTTATGATTTTGTTGTTTGGAAGGCTGCTAATTCAAGCTCCCTCCCTCCCCTTTTATTTTTATATGACTAGATAAGAAATTTCTGTCAGAACAATCAGTCAAAGAAACATTAAACACTATACTCAATGTAATACATCCAGTAAATAATCATACTAGAATCAGTTTATCTCCAAGAAATTGAAGGGTATGGGCTCCAGCTCTTATGTAAAATACTTTCTTTCGACTGAAACCAAGTGAAGACACCACCAATTCAGAAGATAAATCTCCCTCTCTTCATCTATTCTGCCTCTGCATACCCAGTAGTTATTAATACTGATGTTCAAACTCTGGAAAGAACACACGTTACAGATTAAGATACCTCAATCCCTCACTTCCCAATTTAAAAATCATGTCTGAACACACAAAAATCACTATATTACCTGACATTCTGTGAAAACTAAATATAGTTTTATTTCTATTTAATCACAGAATCCCTCAGGTTGGAAGCCTGGACCTCAGAAGGTATATAGGCCAACCTCCTGCTTACAGGAGGGTCAGCTCTGAGATAAGACCCGGTTGCTCAGTGCTTTACCCTGTTGCATCTTGAAACCAAGGATGAAGCCTGCCCAGCCTCCATGGACAACCTGTCCCACTGTCCAAGTGTCCTCCTGAGGTGAGAAAGTTCTGCTTTATAAAACGTTGTAACCTCCCATTTTTCAGTCTGTGGCCACTGCCTCTTGCTCACTGCTACAGCTCAGAGCCTGGCTCAGACTTCTCAGTCCCCTCCCTGTAGGCACCATGGTCCTGCTGTTAGGTCCTCTGAAGCCATCTCTGTCCCAGGCTGAACAAGTCCCTCTTCCTCAGCCTACCCCAGCACTGACCAATTTGGTGGCCCTCTGCTGAACTTGAATTTATCAATATCTTTCTTGCACTGGAGAGGGTCAAAGTCACAGGCAGACTCCAGGTGCTGTGTGGAGCAGACCATGGTCCCAATCTCCTGGCTGTGCTCCCACTGATGCAGCCATGGATACTGTTGGCCACCTCTGCTGCCACAGCTCGCTGCTGGCTCTGTCCAGCTCGCTGTCTGCCAAGACCTCCAGCTCCTCTCTGCAGAGCTGGTCCCCAGCCTGCATCATTGCAGAAGGATGGTCCATCCTTCTGCAGGACTTTGCATTTGCCCTTGTTGGATTTCATGACTGTTCTGTTGGCTCACTCCTCTTGGTTGTCTAGGTTGCTCTGAATGGCAGCCCTACCCTCAAGCATATTGAGGGCCTCAGTCTGTTGATGGTGCCTTCCATCTCCTCCTCCAAGTCATTAATAAAGGTATTAAACAGGATAGGACCCAGGACAGACCCCTGCAGTACTGCACTTGTAACCGACCTCCAGGTAGAGTACAATCACTGAACTTTAGCCCAACCATTCAACTGTTTTTTCACCCATCTGGTAGTCCGTTGATCTAGTCTGTAATGTCCTAACTTGGACAGAAGAATACTGTGGCAGATGGTGTTGAAAGCTTTGCTAAAGTCGAGGTAAATGACATTCACTGCTTTCCCTTTGTGCACCAATCCAGTAATTTTATCAAAACAAGGCAGTCAGGTTTGTCAGACATGATCTATCCTTGGTAAATGAATGCTGGCTGCTCCCAATCACCTTCTTTATGTGCCCAGGTACGTGTTCCAAGAGGACCTGTTCTACCATACCCCCAGGGCCCACAGTGAGACTGATCCCCTGTAGTTCCCCAGATCGTCCTTTTTGCCTTTTATGAAAATGAGTGCAACATTTGCCTTTCTCCACTCATTGGGGACTTACCCTGATCTCACTGACTTTCAAAGATGACAGAGAGTGGCCTTGCAAGTGCATCAGTCAGCTCTCTAGACAGCCTTGAATGCAGCCAGTCTGATTCCATGGACTTGTACGGGTTGTGCTCTCAAAAGTAATTCCAGTCCTCATCCACTGCTGGTCATTCTCCTCCTCGCCTTTCACTAAGCACAGAGGCCTGGAGACCTTTCTAGTGAACACCGAGGCAAAGAAGACGTTGAGTCTATCAGCCTTATCTGTGCCTCCTGTTACTAAATCACCCAGCCTATTCACCAATGGGCTCACATTTTCCTTGTTTAGCCTTTTACCATTAATGTAGCACCAGAAATTTTTCTTTCCCTGGGTATCCCTTACCACTTTCAACTCTAGCTGAGCTTTGGCTTTCTCAACACGATCCCTACAAGGCTGTGCAGTGTTTCCATATTCCTCCTTTGTAACCCACCCTTGCTTCCATGTGCTGTGTACATCCTTTGTGGGCTAGAGCTTATTCATGAGTTCCCTTTTTAGCCAAGCTGGTCTCCTGATATAGTTACTAGTTTCCTGAATATCAGGATGGAGTATTTTTTTGCTTGGAGGATGCTGTCCTTAAGGACCTTTAGACGCTGTCCTTAAAGACCTGTCAGCTCTATTGAGCTCCTCTGCCCTTCAGAGCTGCCTCCCTTGGGATCCCACCTACCAGTTCCCTGCAGAAGCCTGGGCTCTCCTGAAGCTCAGGGTCTGTGCTCTGCTACTTGCCTTCCTCACTCCCCTCTGATTTTGAACTCCAGTGTTTCATGGTCCCTACAGTTAAGGCTGTCACAGAATTAATTATCACATCCAGTTGAACAAAATGCTTTCTTGTTTTGCATAGCAGATCCAGGAGACTATCACCCTTCGCCAGCCAATCTAGCATCCATGTGATGTAGTGATATCTGGCATTGGTTCCAAGCCTCCTGGATTGCTTGCACCCCATCTTGTTGCCCTTCTAACAGTGCATCTTATAATGGTAACATTTTTTCCCCATGAGGATTTCTGAGCAAATCAGGTAATTTCTTTTACATTTCTCTGATTTTTTTTTAATTTCAGCATCACAGTTCAGCATCCTTTGAATATACCTCAATCTTGCAATATTCCACTCTGGTTTTCATCCTACATATACCTTCATGGGTTGTTAGATCTTTTTCACACTACAGTGAAAATTTTACACAGATCTGTACTTGAATCCATAGGAGCATCATTACTTCCTCAAAGTGAGCTCTCCTTCACTCCTTAATTTATGTAAATCTTTCCAAATGGTCCATGTGAATAGTTTTCCTTTGGTATATACATTATTGAAGTTAAGCTTACTTGTTTTGTTGCTTGTCCCAGAATGAAAGAGATCAACCTAACTGCCAGATCCTCTCTCTAAGTCCATAAGAGCGCAGAAGATCAGGATGATATAGCTATTTCAAGCCAGAAACATTTCGCAGAAAGAACGAAGAGTGGTTTTAGCTTCCACTAGGCCAATTTGGTAACTAAGGTCCAAATGCCTTAAATAACAAGGTTTTTTTCCTATTTGAAAATGACATAATACAATCCTTCACATACAACAAGGCTCAGTTTGGGAAAGGATTGGCAGCTGGGGAGTTTTGTTCAAAGACTAAAGGCTTTGAGGTTTTATTTTAGGATTACTGCTGGCTTCCGAGACTCAATGTGTCAGCTTATTAATTAATTCTTTAATATACTTATTTTTCTATATGTAGCCTTAAACACTAAGCAAACAAGTGGGGAACTGTGTAACAACTCAAGGAATTATGTTTCAAATTAACCCTTTCTTTTCTTATACACCTGTACTGTGCCTGAATGCAAAGATAATTTTGTTTTAACTAACATAAATTGAATCTGACTGCTCTGTTAGAACAAGTGTTGCTTGTTATTTTGCATATGCCAATCTTCAGTACAATCAATAAGCAACTGTATGGCAAAAGGGGAGTATGGGATGATTTGTTTCTCAGTTGTTGCTCAAGGAAAGGAAGCTCGTCCAGAGGAATGGTGTAGGCAGCTCTGCTGAAGGCTGGGAAAAGGACCCAATGCAATCAACAGACTAATCCTTTACATGCATGTTTCAAAATTTCACTAAACCACAGTACACGAGCTGAAAAGAATAATGTTAAGAAATGAGAGATTCCTCAAGCAGGCAGATTCCAGATGCAGAAATCAAAGAAGACAGTAAAAGGGTAATCAGAGTTTAATGCTGCAAAATACTCTGTATCGTGAACATACATGAATGTCAAAAGCACTTTCAAGATTTGAGGATGTCACAGGATCAGCACCTTGGAGAATAAATGTGGCAAATATTGATTTGAGCAAAACGGTTTGCAGGAGAGGGTGATTGGAGAAAATACTAATTCCAAACAAACGAGGCACGGCACACATTACTTCAAAAATAAATCAATTTTTGGCTGAGAATTTACAAAGAAACAGGGCAAGTATGGAGTGTATTTTTTCACAGCTGAGTAATACTCTGATCAACCATGTGCTTTGTAAACACCTGCCTGAATGTCAGGTCAGATGAATCAGTCACATCTGAGTTTCTTCTTCAAATACAATTAGTTTTGTCTTCTAGACAATGAGAAACCTTCTAAAAGGTGACTCATGTATGTGTCTGTAGCTGAGTTTCTATGATGTGAAACTTACTCATTCTAGGACTTGTAGCTTGGTAAGAAATAGCCACAGTGCTCTACCCTGCAAACATCTACCCAGTCCGTTTGAGTACAGTACTGACACAGCAGTCAATATAACCCCACTCAGACAGTGTACAATCACATTACTGTAAGGGCAAGTCTTGAGTCAGCCTTGCTGAGGCATGCAGACCTGAGAAAAGCAGCGGGTGAAGCACTCAGAGAGACCTCCTCGAACCGAGTGGCCCTGATTCAGGCCCTAGTATCAGGTAACACCCTGAAGAACTGCTTGCTTCTCTTATTTAAATGGATAAGAAAGGAAATCTAAGGGCTGCATACACACACACACACATATAATATGAGAGTAACTGCATTTGTGCTTTCCCAGACACCACTACATGAAGTAATTCTTAGCTGTTAGGCTTTTATTATTATTACTACTTTGTGTTGTGAACCCAACCCACATCTAAAGTGCTATAAGAATAATCATAGGTTCAGATAGGTTGAAATCTTGAGCTAATTAATTTAATGCTTTATTGACTAACAGCAAGGAGGAAGCACCTAAACCAAAATCCAGTCAAAACAGACAAAACCCCTAAGTAACTTGGGGAAAGAGATACAAAGCACACTTTTAAAAAATGTCAGTCAGCCTGAATTTTCAACAACCTCTTTGTCTATTCGTACTTGGTAGGCATGGAAGGGTCACAGAGCAGGTCTGACCCCTGCTCCTGCTCCCCAAGGACAGTGCTCTCCATATAATTATTTTGGGTACAGCTGTTTCACACAAAGTGCAAAACAGATGCTCCAGCACAGATTGCAAGCACCGTAGCACTTAGCCCTGGGGTACCAGGGAAGGCGGGGCTGTGTTGGTGGAAGAATATGCAGTCCTGCCTCTCAGCAATTCTGCATCCTTGAGCACTGAGGCAGGGATGCAATGTAGGTAGGAGAAATGCAGCACCCAGAGTAGCCTGCTTCATCATCCATCACAGAAGTTGATTGTACCCATGTGGCTTGGTTGCTCTGAGAATTTGGCAACACCTAAGGAAAAAAGCCCTTTCTGGGTATCAAAGTCCATATCAACACAGAATCCTAAAAAGGCCTTTACCCTCCTGTCGCTTGGGCACAGCTTTTCACAACGCTGCACATCTGAGAGAGTCTTCTGCTCCTGGCCATGCTTGGCGTACTTTTAGTCTCACAGTGACCTTCCCAACACCCCTTTCTTAGGACCCTTTCTCTAACCACCTGTATTTCAGCAGTTCATCTTATTTGCACCTCACAAATTTCCATCTATAGATGTGATTTTCCCATTACAGGTTTCCTCACCTTTTCCTGGCTGAAAACTCAAATAAAAGGACCCCGAGCATTGCAGCGCTATGCCATATATATTCGAACAAGATCTCAGCCTCCACCAACCCTCAGTATGATAATTATAAGTGGAGTCCTCTCATCCTACTTGAAAAAAATCCAAATCCCCTTGGTTTTAAAACAAAACAAAGCATTTTCAAAATAAACCAACAGCATGTTTAATACAAAATTACTTTCAAACATAGGGTTTTATTGTTTTGAGGTAGCTTGAACAGCCTACAAATACCTGAATGCTTCTCAGAATCTCAAAACTTGAAGAACAAAATTAGTCCAAACCTCAAAGTCAGAAGTGCTAAAAACTTTGTAATTGTGTACAGTATTAACTCAGCAATGAAGCAGAAGCCAGAGTTCAGCCTGGCTGTTGATTTAATTTATGTGGAAAAGTAAACTCATTCAAAATACACTCTTTTGCCTCACTGATTTATTCACATGTACAATTTCACTAATGCTAGCTAGAATCAGAGAAGTTCATTAATGAGAGATTAAGCCTCAAAATCCTTCTCCTGAAAAATTTGAAAAGACATCAGTGACATTTAACTTATCACAGAGTGCTGTGACTGAAGCCTGTCCTCAGTACTACAGTTAAAAAAATAAAATTGTATACCTACTCAAGTGCCCAGTAATCCAAAACAGAATCACTAAGCTGCCCTGCTACCTGAAACTCTGTCCTTCAGAGGCTGTTAGCCACTGCAATCGTTTTTTTCTGTCTGAAATGGAGGCAATTATCCTTCCACTGGTATTAAAATTATGTAACTACTGTGGGGCCTCTTTCCCAAAAATTGACACCAAAAAGTAGTTAAAAAAAAAAAAAAAAAGAAACATTTGGTGAATGAAAGTTTGATAAAGGCTTGTGATTCTTACTCAAGAGAAATAACAGCTTTCAATCATTCTGACTGGACTACTGTGTTTTAGTAAAACAAAACTAAGCTTGCCTTTATCGTTCCAGAACATTTAAAACAAACCTTCAGGATTATTGGAATGTGGTAAATTATGAGTATTCTCTTATACAAATTCCAGGTTATTGAAGAATGGGTGAAAAATGAACGTACATCTCTTCATCCACTTCATGTTCATTGCAGAAATAATTAAACTGACACACATCTAATGAACCCATTTCTAGCAACCGTAAGAAGTGCATATTTTACAAGGCTGCCTTCTGAGATATTTGGGGCAGATCTGGTAAGTATAGCACCATCCTAAAACTCAATTCACTAAAATATTAATATCCTTCCAGCCTGTCAAAAAATTTTATATCAGGATATAAATTCTGACCTTTTTTTCCTAGAAAATCTGTATTATAACAACTTTATTTCATGTTTCATTCAAAAAATGAGATTTTAAACATGATTATTCAATAAATCCATATAAAACAAAAATTTTCATCAGCTTGGTCTAATATGAAAATATTACTTGGCAACCAAAATTCACTCCTTTCTGAGAGCATTCATTTTCATACTAAAGAAACTGAGAGGTGCTATCGCATTCCTTCAAGGCTGCTTCGCAGCTGGACCTTCCTTTGGAGATGTAATATCTGCACTATGCAGACCCCCATTAGTTACAGCTCAGAGATCCTCCGGCGGTGCATCGTTCGTGCCTTTGCAACTTACCAAAACCCATTCAATCTTTTTAGGGAAAAAGTGCCACCAAGCACAGGCAACCACTCACCAGTGACAGTCCAGTTATTGGACAAACGTGATAAAAACACATTTCTCCCAGCCTTGTCACTGTTTCATGGACAGTCCACTCTCGGTCCCCTAGACCTGCATCCAACATCTTCCTACCTCTAACGTTGATCTGTGTCACCGCTTCATGATCGCGGCAGACATCCCTTGATCACTGCCTCTCCCAGAGGTAGCCGCTGTTGGACTCTCCCCACTGAGGGACGGCCGTGGGCGACCGCCTACCCACCAGCTACCCCTGGCTAGCAAGGACGGAGCATTTGAGGTTTAGCTTTGGGTCTGCGCCTCACCAGTGTGCTCACCCCAGCTGCCACGCTGTCAAGCTCGAGCTCAGCCCTGGCCATGCATTCGGCACACCTTTCCAACAGGGGCCTTTTGCTCTGGTCTTAAATATCTGGTTAGGAGTTACATCGTCATCCAAACACATGCCATAAGAGCAAGCATTTATCTTCTGGTTTTGCCTTTGAAAATCTATTGTGAAAACATCATGTGACATCGTGTTTAAAGCAATCAGCTCTCCTTCTCAACCTTGCCTATCCTGTCAAAAAAAAAAAAAAAAAAAGAAGCAGACTTTGATTTCCTTTCTTGACATTTCTATCTAAAGTGGAAATAAAGTAGAATTAAAAATGAGTGGCTTTCTCTTTTTTAAACAATTTTTCTTCCCTGCCAAAAAAGGTTTTTTCAACAGTTTACTTCACATTAATTTCCTATTTTGACAACTCCACAGAATACTAAATCAAGAAGTTTACCCAGTTTGATACTATGAAAAACGCTGAAAGGGGAAACAAAAAATCTTAGGAAATGGTTTTTCACGAACGGTTTCATATTTTTTCATCTATTCTTTTTTCATGTGATATTTTTCAAATTTATTTTCATTTTAAATGAGCTCACCAGCACTCACTGTACTTATGAATCAGGAAAAGTTACCTTTTCAGATTTTCATCTGGCAAAAAAAGATTAATTACACCAAAACCTCACTAAGCTGCCATCCTATCCATGTGAACAAAACTGAAGTATGTCAAATATGTCAGATGAAATTAATCAAGAAAAATCTATTACTTTGTATTCTATGTGTTCATCTATGACCAAAAAACTGAGACTTGTGATGCAAATATCAAATTAGCAGGCAAAACATTAAAAATGCAGGCTTGGGAAAGAAGAAAACAACAGTTAAAGGGGAAGAATAGGAATACAACTGTGTTTAATGCAATTATTAGGTGCACAGTAAAACATCAGCTTGCAGCAATCCTAAAGAAAAGACATACTCCCAGGTGGTATTATTCTATACAGCTTTATGCCTCATCCTAACAAAGAGCCTTGAATTATGCTTCTCCACATCCAGCAAACACCCATGGGCTCACAAGAAGAAAAGGACAGCATTTTCAGATTATTATTTTCGGCTCCTTTTACATATTGCTGCAACTGCCACTTTTTAAAATATTAAATACCCTGGAAGAAACATTGACAAAGCCTGAGATTCGAAAGAAAGAGCACTAAGGTGAGCCCACCAAGCAAGTAATTTATCGCTACAGCTTGCATTCAATTCACCTGCTTGGCAATTTAAAGATCATGTACACTTAATGAAGTCAGCTACCCAGGGGAATTATGGCATTACCCTTTACAAATAACATAAATATTAACAAGGATTTTACTACCTACCCATTAAAAATCTGTAGGTTGTAATAACTCCAATTAGAATAATGGTCAGTTCTCACATTAATTCCCACCTTCCCCGAATCCTCAGTTTTATAATCAATAAGCTTTTTGTGGATTTAAAATTTACTTTTCACCCAACATTCAAAAGTCTTTTCAGATGTAAACTTACGACACACCACTGAAGCACACATTGTTCTCCCCGCTCTCAAAAAAGGTGCTGTAATAAGCTTGAAGGCTTGTCTACAAAAGGGAGCTGATGAGGCTGTTGTGAATTTACAGCTTCCCAGCTACTTCAAGGCCACTCATACGCCCACATCGTGCGGATGAGGTAAACACGGCCACCTCATGGCACATCTAACCAGGATCGGCTGCCAAGAGGTCCCACTGCAGATGTATCCATGGGGCAACACGGCCACCAGCAACCAATGTCCATCCCCATTCTGCTCAGCATTTTCAGCTGGATCCGTGAGGTAGCCTTACTGGGCCACACTGGTTTTTGTTTAAGTGGGCACAGGTTGCATGCCTGGGTCGGAGGATGCCAGTGGGCTGGGTGGCCACGTCAAACAACTCCTTTAGCAGCAATGTCCTCTTAGATATCCATTTAAGCTACACATGGAATTATACTTACCCTATTTTAACATACTTCATGTTAATGCCTCTGTGTTACAGGCTCTGTGCAACTTGCTCAAACCCAAGAGAATAGGTATATCTGTACAGGTACAGTTACAAGAGAAACAGAAGGTAGCAAAGCCAAGTCCGGACAGAAACAGACGGACTTCCCTGGGAGAGTAACTGAATTAACTCAAGGTGTGATCTGATGACAGCTCAAACTAATCTATGGTGGAACTGCTACGGCTCCTCCCTTCCTTCAGCCCCAAACCTAACAAAAGCATGCTTGCAGAAAGCAGGGCTCCCTACAACTCCAGCTAACGCTACTTTATTCCACCACTAATATTGCAGCTGCAGGTTATTTGCAATAAGTAGCCAAATGACAGGCCTCAGCACAAACACAAACCACTTGCTTCTCCCCCACACCAATTTATAACTCAGATAATCCTAACATAACACATGCCCACTACAAGACATACTGCCTACACTGGGCTCTAGAGTTCTGGGAATGTAAGTGTGGATTAAAGCCCAGGAAGCTTTCCAAGGAGTATGAGGAAACCAAAATCTGTATTCATGAGTGCTGCTATATAGCTTACTGCTTTGAAGGGTGTGGCAGGTGGGAAAAAGGCTTTATTAAGATGGTAAGGATCTGCACTTAATCCTGGTGCTTCATTACAGACTCAATATTCTCTGACTCCATATGGTCACCCTTGTAATCCTTTCACTCATGCACCACAAGAAACTGCCCTACTAGGAGGTAAGAGAGCAACTTAAGGCATAATTCAGCTCAGAAGAGAGAGGTT
This sequence comes from Mycteria americana, assembly GCF_035582795.1. NCBI lineage: Eukaryota > Metazoa > Chordata > Aves > Ciconiiformes > Ciconiidae > Mycteria > Mycteria americana. The sequence continues at coordinate 161,327,501 of NC_134365.1, read as the reverse complement.
TCATTATAAGCTAATTTGAAAATTAGCCACTACCTAGAAATTTAATGGCTTTGTACTCTTCAAAAACTCTTACACTCAGTTTTGCAATTATGCTCATGTATCGCATTTTGTGAACACAATGGTCGGTATCCAGAAACTACTTCAATATATAACTTCTTGTAGGAAAATTCGTTTACTGATTTTGGGTTAGGTGTCCTTTTTTTTCCTGTCTACGCTACAGCACGTTTCTGAACAAGACAGCAGACAGCCGTTCCATCTGGGTTCACATTAGTTGGTGAAATGCCAGCTGATCCTGTCATTTCCCACCAAACTTTCCCTCCAACTGCAAATCTAAAAGTCTGACAGTCACCCTCTAATTTTTCTTCTAGTAGCATCCATTCAATTTAGAATTCACTCCAGCATTCTCATTACCCTCCTTTCTACTCCAACACATTAAAAAAATTATTAAATGTGTAATTAGGTTATAAAAGTGATACATATCTAATAACTAAAATATGCTATTTTCCCTGTATTTACTTCAGCTTTTACTTCAGCAGTATAGCACAAGTACAATCTTGTGCTATACTGCTTTTAGCATTCCAGTAAATTAAAATAAATTGGAATAGTCAGTAAGCATACATTTGTATGAAAACTATATACCAGCTTTCATGCCAACTATTCTCTAAGTATTTACAAGAGAAGATTCAGGTAAGCATGCCACTTGAAAAGGACAAGCTGCCAAATACTCAGCTCACAGAAATCTTTTTCTTCTAATTTTGTATATGGTAACTCCATTTTTTCCCATCTTATATTATGCAAATTTACTTCTCAGCCTCTACACAATGTTATTTACTACACTTCTGTCTTAAACTTTCTACAGTGACTATGATTATGTCTGACATTCAGAAACTAAAAGGCATTTTTAAATTACATTTAGAAAGGATATGATTTATGTTATCAATTAGAATCTATATTTTTACTTATCATACACAGATCTTGAAATTACTCATATACAACATTATATGCACATGTACCAAGAATCTCAGACTTCAGCTTAGACTCCTCACACTTCTCTACACAGTAAATTTGAAGGAGAGAGGTGATCGTCAGGTAAAGGCTATCAGCCTGCACTTGAACCACCTCTGTCAGGATGAAAAAACCTTTGTAATTTTCTTGTGTCTTGTAACCTCATTAGCAAAATAATAACTATATGACATTACAGGTCAGCGGTGCATAATAAAACTACTAATAAAGATGATACAGACAGCCGTGAGTTAGCTTTGAACTAGCTAGCGTAGTTTCTGCGAGCCATTATAGCCTTGACCATACCGGGCGGCAGATCAGACACTATTTGTACTCGGGATCTGTTTTGCAGGAACCCAATTGCAGGAGCCTAAGTCATCCCCACGACCTGCCCAACCCCTCCCCACTGGCCCGGAAGAGAAGATGCCCGGAGAGCCACCACTGCCGACCGTTCGCCACCCAGCACAGGGAACGGGACTGATGGGTGCTGGCGTGGCTACCCAAATGTCAAGACAGGGGTTACTAGTTTTAAAGTGGTGCCAGCACCTCTACATGTGATACCTTTCCACATGGACAACTTCTGCCTCTTGTGGAGATGCTTTTGTCAAATATTTGCAGGTCAATGTTTGTGCTGTGGTTGATGAATACTTTAGAAATGTATAATCATAAGTAACCTCACAGGACAGATACACTATCTAACAAACCTCTCCTACTTAGAACAGAGAAATTGCTTGTATTTAACGTTTTATTTTGATATTTCAGTATAGATTTAGGATACCTTGGCTTTGGCTAGCCTATTGCAAACAGTTTCACTTCTGTAGAGTACAATATAATCTATTACCCCCACAAAAATAATTGTCTCAGATGAATTCAACAGTGAAACTTATCTTAGGAAAAAATATGTTTATGCTTTACATAAGACAATTACCAAATCATTATATATTACTAATACATGTAAAAGCCTGAGGTAGAAGACTTTTACATGAAAAGGAAAATATGGCAAAGCATTTACAACTAAAATTTCTATGCATATTCCATGTGAGATATTGTAACAAGCTTTCAAGTACACTGTGGTCATTGAATCTCTGGTAATACATATTTTCACCTTTCCACTCTGAGTATCAAATCTGCTTTACACTGATCACTGCAATGAAAAATGAAACATTTTAAAACTGCAGCAATTATATTGAATTAGTATTACGTAGCTGATGTCCCTCCATGAGTGACTTTTTTCCTGCATGTATGGGTCTAATTGCTGATGACACAAACTAGAGGAAAGCCATATGAAAAAACAGAGAAACACCTCTCAGCTTATACAATTTTTATATTCCAATCCTTATCAACAATCTCTTGTCTGGAGATTATGAAGTTGATATAGTGCTGGGTTATGAAGTGCTGTGTAGTTTCAGCCATGTGAGTATATTAAGTCCTGTCCTTACTGGGCTCGTATCCGGGTATGTCCCAAGAAATAAGTCAGGAATAGGAAAAGTGTGACTGCAAAAACTGCTTCAAGGGACAGGGATAAATTAGGACAGCTGTCCCTCCCGAGCACCCAGAGGCCAGGGTGTGCAGAGGACAAGCAGAAGTGAATAGCCACTTAGACTTCATTTCAAATCCACCTGAAGTGTCTGTCTCCTCCTTATTCTTGTGACAGCACTGTTGAGGAAAGGTGAAACAGCTCTGTGAAATGTAGCTCTTTCAAGAGTACTTATCCGCTATCTAGTAAAAACCTGTTCTGAAAGCAAGCTGGAGGCCCTCTTGATGCCTTTATATAAAAACACTCCCTTCCAAAACAGACAAGTTTACCTTTGCGTAATGCTAATAATTACTTGTTGACCTCAGTGGCTGTTTTTATCTCCCTGCCTTGGGCTTTATGGGCCACGTATAATGCTAGCTGGGAACTAAAGAAAAAGAAAGAAAAAGCCCACTGCCATGGTGCATTAACTTCCTAGTTAATGCATGTTTGCTCTGCCTTATTTTGGAAAATACCTTAAAATTTTACATTTGTATGGAATACATTAATTACATATAAGGGGAAAAAGTTACCACGTGTCATATGTAGGTCTTTATGTAACAAGACAGAGGAAACATAATTCATCAAATGAAAATAGCATATCCAGACAAACTTAAAGCCCTGAGAATACAGCAGTAAAATTGAATATAACATCTCATCCTAATTTTTCTCAGACATAAGAAAAATTGTCTATTTATCATTTTAGGAAAAGAATTACAGAAACAATAAGCTATTTTTCTGAAAGCATTAGATATTGTAACAACACATTAAGGTTAGTATACTACTAGTCTCCAGGATTGTTTTATTCCTAGATGTTGAAAAGTTAGGAATGTTAAGAAACAGCTGATGTTGCCTAGCAGAAAATATTCCTATCTATTTCATTTCAAGTTTTCAGGACGTATTCCCTCCTGACCCTTAGCAAGTGTCTTGTCAGCTTGGAAGCATAAATGGAAAGCCTCCAAAATTTTGACTACTGAAATTCGGGATAATTAGTTAAAAGAAGGTTCACAGTATGCTTGTCCTGTCTCCAGCAATTGCTACAGCTGACTATTAAAGACACGAAACTGTGCTAGATGACACATTACATGGATTTCTCATGTTACCAAATTGATCTTCAAGAATGCCTTCCTCTCCTAAAAATAAAAATATGAAAATTTGGATCTGAACTCTTCACTCATAATAAATGCTGCAAGCCACAGGGATGATACATCAAAGACAACAAATCACTTTTGCTAAAACAGGAGAAATGTTCTAAAGTGTAATTAATTCAGCAAAAAAAGGTAAATTGTCAAAACAAGCTGAAATTAAAAAAAACAAACCAAACATGACCACTAAGTTTAAAAATAATGTTGTGGGACCAGCTTTGTAATTCAATCTGTATATACAAAAAAGAAATTCCTACTGGCTAGCAGCTAAACTTCCTCTGGAATTTATGGCTCAGTCCTACTCTCACAGTAATGAATGCTTATGAATCTTTTACTGAAATGAATGCTTATGAGCCTTTTAATTTTATTGGAAGACATATGGATCTTCCACTCGAGTAAAGTTATTGCTGAGTCTTAATGATTTTTTTTTTCAACAGTACAATATTATTACTTTCTAAGCATTCAAGATATTTCATTTTGGCATTGATTTCCAGTACCTGTTAATAACAGTACTTCTTCTGCTTCCTGGAACCAGTATAGTCATTCAGGGGCAACCTGCACTGCCCGAGGTACTTTGGCGACGATGCTGCACATGCATATTTGGATTATGTGTCTCCAGCAGTTAACCTCTCCTACGGCTTGTCCTGTTTGGACCAATGTAAAGCCTAATCTGGCCCAAACAAGCATTTTCAGATTTCTAACAGCTAGGTAATACCTGTTTCCCCTTACTCGTAATTTATAGGTGCTTGCAGTTTGCTGAATGCTGAAAAGAATGTGTCCTACAGGTACAGGTTAGAGACATAATCACACACACAGTTCTTTTAAAAAATAAGTAATCAAGGTTGGTCACTTTTAAAATATATGAAATAGCTTCTGTATGTGGGATTCATCTCTGCAGACTTTATCAAGATAAGGTTTAGGCCTCCAGTTATTAAAGATGGAAACATAACTTCTATTTCTCTCTGTTCCTTAATAAAAGCAAGATTCCTTTCTGATTTCAGTAATTAAAAGTTCCGACATCTTTAAGAAGTACTATCCTGGCTAGTAGCATATTTAAATCTGTATATTTGAAAGAAAGAAAACCATAAAAATGAGACTTATATTTTGTAGAAGTAAGTATGAACTGGAGAAATCCCCCCATTAAAGAAGGCTTTGACAATAAGGGGAAGAGCAGTATCAATTTTTAGTAATATTGCTGTTACACAAGTTTGTGATCCAAGACGCAGAACTAAAATCTGCCTTTCCAGCTTTTGACTTCTGAAAGTTCAGAGTCGAGTTTCTGATTTGGATTTGGGTCATTGGTATTCCTGTTACCTGTCTCTGTGCTATTCCTGCTGATTATAACCTAAAATGACACTTCTAGAAAGCGCTTATTTAGTTCCACGTTGAAGCTGAAAAGCACAATCTCAAGTCTTTCTCTTTGAAAGCCGCAAACCCTAAAACCCAGCTACAGTTGCCAGTTCCCTGTACTCCATAGCCCCACACTACCATAGCTACCACAGCAAGACTTGAATACTGTCGTGGAGAATTCCACGACAGGTATGGCACAGTGCTTTGAGGAAAAAATTGTCTTTGTACTATGGAAATTTCTCATTACCGCTGTAGAGATGTTTGTTTTGGGTGTGGGATAGAGGGAGGGAGGAGGGCCTGTTCCACAACAGCTATCACAGTATAAAACACCTCTCACAGGAACATCTAAAGACATTTTATAAATACTGATGAAGTCTCCCGAGACCCTGACAATTTCAGAAATAATATGCTTGTATTGTGGAAAGTTACTCTGCTGTCTGGAGGAGTTATCAAATTGCACAAGACCATAAATGCGTAACAAAGCTCCCAGTAAATGTAGGTTATTGCAGAAGAACTGTGAGAAAATATTGTAGCATAAAGACAGGGCGGGAAGGAGGGAAGCTGATTCCTCCTGGGAGAGATGCTCCGCGTTTCCACCTCCAGATGTTTACAGCTACCGCCTGTCACCAGCCTGCCACCGCGGACACGCAGCCCCTCTGGCAGGACAGTGCTGGTCAGCGGGGCTCAGACCTCCTTTCCTGTTATTGAAGCTTTTTCTTTCAGAGTGCCTGGGGCAGGCACCCATCTTACTTCCCCCTTGCTACAGCTCAGTGCCTTGCCAGACTGCAGCAATGATGGCAGAAGAGATGCTTACCTTGCTTACCTTTCTGTGTGATAAATTTGTGGCTCAAAAGACATGCAACAGAAAGTGGCTTTATTTTTTAAGCGCACAATTTGCCTCCACAAAATACACTTGTCTTAATGTGCCTTTAATCTTGTTAGTAGGCAAGTACTTGAAAGCAAACTGCAAAAAGTCCATTAAGAGTCATGAACGCTCTCAGCCTAGGTGCAATTTTAATTTAAGTAATGTTCTTTAATAACATGGCATCTGACAGGCAAAACTATTTCCATTCAAAAAAGAAAATGCATGGGAAATTTCAATGACTGTTAATTTTGTGAATACATAACATTAAGCAAATTATATTATTAAAAATCAGGTTGTTCCACACAAGATCCAGTTGCCAAAACAATACTTCTCAGCACTAATAGCATTTTGATATTTATACCTATAAAGCTATTATTATGCACCCATTGCAATACAGTGATCATAGTGATTACTCTCATAACCAAATGGAAACACTTCCGACCAACTGGAAAAAAAAACAAACAAAAAGAACAAGAGTTGTTCCAATGCACCGCAAAAAAGGCAATTAAAACTTATGCTTCCATTTACTGAAGTTATGGATCTTTTTTTAAATGAGCTCTCACTTTGGCCATTTGAATCAAAATGGAAAAAGAGGACTGGCCATCCATCAGTGCCAAGTCGGAGCTGTGACTGAAATCTGCATAATGGCTAGTATTTATTTTCACAGATATTCCTCTTCTGCTCCTGGGTCACAGCTGCTGACTCTCAGAGAGATTTAAGCCCTGAATTGTCTTCCTACTCACTAAACTCACCACAATGAATTTGTAAGCATGGTTGTTCTTGAGCACCTCAAAGTACCACTTAAGTACCAAAAAGTACACATTTCTCTGGCTGGATTGTGTAGGGGGGTTTTTTACCATATAGAGATACAAAAATGCCCTCATATTGTATATTTAATTGAGAATGTAACCACTCAAAAATCAATTGTGATTGGACTTCTTCAGGTGAACGCCCAGGTGGACAGTGACTGATTTAACCTGTTTTGCTTGTCCTTAGTGATAACAACTGCTGCTCTAAAAAAGTGTCACAGGAGAGTGTATACAAGATTTTGACAGACAGGCCATACACTTCCTAGAATACAAATTATTAGGACTTAGCTCCAAATCTTCAGAGGTTTTAGGTATTACTTTTTTTTTTCTTTCATTGGAGTTTTTCTACTCCCTCAGCTTAGTAAGCAATATCCTGCTTCTGGTTTTGTTACTGACAAATGCACAGAATATATTTATTGAGTGAGTTTTTAAAGTGTGTGTCAGAACTGTTTATCAAGTACAGGGCAGACTTATGCTACTGTTTCATTCTGGAAAAAAGTTAATCAGCAATCGCAAAAAATCAATCTGTGTGGACTAAGCCCACTAGACACCAAAGATGAAGACCCTTTTCAGATACAGTATTGAAAAATCCCAGCAAAGGGAAATAAAAATTTGATGTGAAAATGAAAGAAGTCTTAACAGTGACCAAAAGTTCCATGTGAAAAAAACGCAACATCTATATATATATATATATGTAAATATGAAAACATCCAAGATCCCAGATAGGAGGTTTACTCAGCATCCACATGTTTCTTAACTTAATGCAGGAATAGTTCACAGAAATGAGGATAATACTGAATTACAACTACTTGTTCAAACAAAGGCATGGGAAATAGTAATCTTCTATATTTATTTCACATATTCAAATCACATCCTAATGTGACGAATAATAGTTAAATAGATCAATAGTAGTTAAAATGCACAGATACAGTACGCACAGCTACACTGAGTCAGAAATGTCTATCAACAAAGAGTAAGTTTAGAGTCTTTGCTTCAGAGAGGCTCACCCCACATAGCTTTGATGTTCTTCTTTTAAACCTCTGCCTCAAATAATAGATTTTTAACCAAAAGCTATTAAATGTGATTAACAGCTCAGAGCAGATAAAAATGTACTTTACTTAAAATACTTTTAAAAGGCAGTGTTAGCTTTATTAGCAGCACTCCTGGCTTTGCCTTTTATTCATACAAAAGGAAAAGAAAGTAAACTAATCTAAGACATTTTTAACTGGAGCTCTAGGCAGTCTTGTTAAACTGCTTGGGTTTGGCTGGATGTGAGAGTACTCCTCTTCGCTAACTCCTCTTTCATCAAATAATCTCATCTGTTTTACCTGACTTCTGTAGTGTGGCGTGACTTGTAATTTTGGAGGTTTCATATTTTATTTCTAATAATGAGATAATATCAGCTAAACATTGCTTGTCTTTTAAATCCAAGCCTGAGGTCCTTTCATTGAACTTTGGAATGTAAAGAGACCTTGGCATACGTGGCAGATACAATAAGCAGTGAATACAGTTTTGGATCACCCTGAAATTTTCTCCTAATCAGGTTTTCCCCTAATTCTGTTACTGGAATAGGAGCTTAGAGCATGCTCTTTTAGCTGTAAGAGGGCTTCAGTGTCCATACGAGCGTGGCAAGAGAGCAGACCTCATTTGTGTCACTTCAGTGCTCTTCTTTCCTTATCTGGGAGTATCATAAAAACATAGGACTAGAAGGATCATTAAAGATCATTTAGTCTAACTTCCAGCACCTAGACAGAATAAAATATACACAAATAGATGTAGGTAAGATAATAATCTAAATTGGCCATTAAGGCCAATTTTCTTTTAAATTCCAGGTGAATGTATAGTTAGTTGACAAATAGTTCTTGATAGAGAACTATTGGCCACTTCCTAGGGCCAATTCTGCAAACATTCCTGTGTACTAGTCGTTAAACAAAGACTTAATTCTCCTTGAGTCAATTGAACCGCCTGTGAAAGACAAGCACAGTATCTGAATATATGCAAAACGCCGACTGAAAGCCAAAAAATGTCGTAATGGTGAAGGCACTTGCTTCTTTGTGCTTTGGTTTGTTAAAGGGGAGGTTTAATGGAAAATGGTGATCTTGAAAAATTATCTTTTCTGTACTTTGAGTATGAAATAATTGGAAAATTAATATGAAAAGTATGCAGAAAAAATCTAAATTATAAAAGAATTATCATTCCATTAATTTTTAATTCAAATATTGCCATCTTTAAAAAGTCACTGATGATATCAGCTTACTGTAAACGTAAAGAATAAATATAGAATATAGATCTTTATTCTGACCTAAATTTGTTCACTTCCTTAGCCAGCTCCATTGTGTTGACACATATCCAAGCTCCTACTGTAGAAAAAGGAGATATACCAAATTTGGCTTGTGCTGAGCTTACAGAGAAATTACAATGATTTTAAGCTTGTGCTCAGGAATCAGAAAAGACATTTCAGTTCTTAGCACAAATATTACAAACAGAATAATAACAGACTCAAATGTATATTTCTAAAGACTATATCCATGTTTATAATTACAGTGAACCTTAAAAACCCTATTTTATAGGGTTGCAAATTTGCACATAAATTGTTAATTTAAAGAATGTTATTATGTTTGCAGAAGTCATTTGCTCATATTCAGCCTTTAGGAAATGCCAGAACTAAGAGTGCCCTTTTCTTTGAAATGTGTTTCTATAATGCTTAGGTCTTATTAGGTACATCAGCTTGACAGTGCTCATTTGATGAACAGCTATTCAACATTTCATTATTGTTCGAGGCTTAGCCCAATATCTTATTTACTACAAATGATTCAAATCCTAGTCTGAAAGAACAATCATTAATTTCCTCATCAGCTTTTTGAAGGCTGCCATCATTTATGCTAACTAAAGGCCTCGGGAAAATTCATCTCCTTTGCAGGTGAGGGCCATAACAGCAATCCTGATTTCACAGCCGGGAAGCTGTGACACAGTGACATCATGTTCGACGCATCCACAAATACTGAGTGACAACTGACAGTTTCCCACCAAGCTTATGTGAACTAAGGTACATGGAGGCTCACCATTCAGACAGAACTGAGGATATTTCCATGGGACCGACAAATAGCTGACATGAAGATAACCTTATCCCTCCCACCGCAAAATGTCACAATCGTCCTCCTAATCACTGAAGCGCTGCAGAGCTCGTTTACAAATGGGGTGTGAGGTAGTTTAGCACAATAGAGAAACTCGGTAGGTTTGCCAACTTCAATTCTTGGGAAGTATGTGGGGTGGGTTTTTTCCCCTCTCTCTCCTTTGTGAATTTTCCCCTGAAGCTCAGAGGGAAGCAACTCCTGAGAACCAGCAGGGCTGCAGAATGGTTGGGAGGGCGAGCCATACACTTCTGCAGCAGCCACCAGACCTCAGCACACAGCCAGTGGCATGAGGTGGCTGTGCCTAGGCCACCACCTCCCACTGGCTGCATCCTGTATAGAAACAAAGCAACAAAGTAAAAGGTAAATAATGAGAAACTGCTGTAGTGCTCATGCCCTAGAGCTGTCACAATGATGACATTCAAACATTAACTTCAGCACTTACATGGTACTCTTTGGGACCATTTATATCTGGCCAAGCCAAGATATCTATTATATAGGTGTTTAAATCTAAGCTAGTCACCCTGGGCTCTCTTTACAGTCAATGGAGAGAAAGAAGCAGTTCTAGGGCATGATTCATCTCCTCCTAAGGCAGGTGCCCAAAATAGGTCAGATGATTCATGCCCTAAAAGCATCTGTTTCTTTCCATTGACAGCGAAGGGGCACCAAGGAGCTCAAACGCAAACTGCTACCACATAGAAGACGTCTGAAGTTTGGGGAGCTGAACCCCACCCACACCCTACAAACAGGTTGAAGTGCCAGCACTCAACCTTGCCAGGCACAGCCTTGCTAGGAAAAAAGGCTCTTTTCTACTCATCTTCAAACCCATTCCCAAAAGTGCATCTTTATCTTTTCCCCTTCACATAGGAGCTGCTTTCCTATTTCCTTCTTTCAGAGACCCATGTCACCTTGAGCTTCACAGCATGCCCTTCTAGCAGCACTCCTCTAAGTGCTCTCCCTACTTCCTTAGGCACTTCCCCTCCCCTGCAGCCTTCTCCTGAGTGCATTTATCCCTTGCAGCTGCATTTCATCATCCCATCTGCTGTCCTGCTAGTGCCTGCGTTAACCATTTCTCTGCTTGAAAGGGCTTGTAAACCCTACACTACGCTGTGATTTCAGATATTTTTATTAGCATTTACCCATACTGTGCACACTGAAGAGCATGTATGCATGTTAGCTTATTGCATTCGAAGGAAACAATCTGGAGAAGCGATAAAATAATGTAAAAATTTAAGTCTTCTGGCCCCAAATAAGAACAAACTTGTGTTTTTCCCCTCAAAAAGTATTCTACAGTATTCAAGCACCCTGTGCTGTAATAATGAAAATATTGCAGCAGCATAGTAACGGTGATACTATAGTTCAACCATAATGAAAATAAAACATGCACGTATACAGAAGCATGTTGCATGAATGAAGAAACCACACCTTTTTTCCTTCCAAGTGGAACTACAGTCTATACACTTCAGGAAAAAAATGTTAACTGTGTTTCACACAAGTTAGAGGTTACATTACCATGCACTAACAGAAAATAGCAGCAGCAGCTCAGACAACTCCACAAAAATGGAGATGAAGACAGTGTCTCATGAATTCTTAATTCATTAAGGAATGAATACACTCCTACAATTTGTAAAGGAATAAATCTGTTCTGAAGAACAAGGCAATTTGGGGAAAGGAGGAGTATCTAATCATTTTCCTTTTGATCTGAAAATACACCTTTTAAGCATCACTATGTGCAGCTGAAAGAACAAGAAATGAAGGTAAAAATAAAGCTATAAATATTAAAGGCTCTGTAAAAAAAAAAGTCTCAGTGAAGTTTTCCCAGTTCCTAAATGGTAGCTATCATGTGAAAGAGTGAAAAGCAGATAATAAACAGAATAAATTTTGTCTTTATAATATATGAATTTTTCTGTGTTTCTAAGCCTTATTTTTCCAATCCCAGTCATCAACTCACCCAGCTGTGAGGAAAACAAAAGCATTGTGTAGTCTTAGGTTTAAACAGCACAAAATAAATATGTAATTTTAATTTTGCGTATATGAAAAGTATTACTGAATGAAAAGGAACTATTAATTTACATTCAGCTAGGTGTATGCTTGTAGGATTACAACCTATTTCATGACTAAGTGTATTTCAAAACCTGCCACTCCAATGAATTTTTCATATCGAACAATTTCTCTTTTTTTTATGCAGTTCAAAGAAGATATGCAAGTACGAGTATAAGGTAGCAAAAATGATCATCATTTGGATTCAGCATTCTTTTCTCCTCTTGAAGAGGGAGAAGAAAGTGTCAGATATATGAGTGGAAGGATAATTTCAATAGAGCAAGAATGCTTGAGGGTGGCTTCATGGAGAAACTACGTTTTTAACGTGTCTCTACACAGTTTTAGCGTTCATCACCAAGGAGCATGAGTGCTGCCAGTCATTTGCATGATTAATAAAAAAAATCATACCCAAACCAAACATATGACTTTGTTAAAACCCTGTAATTGGCACACTGAGGCTGTGACCTGGCAAGCAGTGCTCCAGTGGATATGGGGGAATTGCCATGCCTACCTCGAGATCCGCTATGGGAAATAGTAGTGAACCTAGAAGCAGCAGTCTGTCCCTGCAACCCAGCCGCAGGAACTGAAGCTCCATCTCTTGTCCTGACTTTATGAGAGTGCATTTACTCTTTAGCCTTAAGAAAAAGGGAAGTGGTTGAGTCACCATCCCTGGAGGCATTTAAAAGACATAGAGATGAGGTGCTTAGGGACATGGTGTAGTGGTGGACTGGGCAGTGTTAGGTTAACAGTTGGACTCAATGATCTTAAGGGTCTTTTCCAACCTAAATGATTCTGTGATTCTATGATTCTATTATTCTAAATATGGAAATCTTTGTTCTAAGTTTTATAGTGGCTGTAGCTTGGAAGACAGCCAATTATTTGATGGGGTGTCAGGGAGGGGTTATTAGGTGCAGTTACTGTCTCTAACTTTTAAAACAAACTTTTCAAAAATTTTAAATTTTAATGGCTCATTTTCCTTGAACAAGAGCACTTATTGTCTCAATAGTACACTTATATACTAATCTCAGTGATGACACCATTGATACATTCTGAATGGGTCAGAGATATAAAGGCATGCTGTAAATTTGAAAATCAGATTTTCAATGGCATCTTAGTGCCCTTTATTCTTCACTTTTTCATTATAAAAGAGAAGATAGCAACCTAGAGCTAGGAAAAAATAGAGAAAACTTTTCTAAAGGTATATATATAAAATGTTCTAAAGCCTTCTCAAGCCAAAAATCTCAAACTGACCTTGATAAAATCTCTTTAAAAATTGTTCCTATCCATTCTTTTTCTTTCCAGTTCCTCTGTTAAACATTGTTCTACTATTATTCAAATTGAGCAGAACAGATATGCACTAACAGATCAGACATCAAAGTCTGAAGTGAAAACAGTCTTCCAAGCTTTTAACGTGGCTTCTGTGAACCAGCTTTTTTTTTATTCCCTTGAAAATAAGACACGTACATTAAACAGGTCAATTTTTTTGAATTAAATCATGCTGTTTGCCTGTATTTTCCATGACAGAATATTTGTAATTCTAACATTACTAGCATTTGCTAAAGGTCCATTTTAACACGGAGGAAAGTGCAAGATAGCACTCTCTTCTGAAGTTGCTCAGTCATGCCTGTTCGAAAACTAATCATACTGAAAGTCAACAAACGACTGAAAGAAGTTCACAGATTTACACTCTTCATATCTGTCTTAATCCTGCCGTGGTACCCATGGAAGCAACTCTCTGTGTTGTTATGTCCTTATGCATTTTTACATCACCTTCTAAGGTGCTGTCTTTCAGCTTGATCTCCTTTGCATTGGGCTATTATTTTAGGCTCCCAATTAATTTTAACTGCTTTTGTATTGCACAAGCTGGCCCACACACAGGTATCATGGCTGAAGTGTCTCCTGGGCCATGGGGAGGGACGAGAGTCCCCGGTGAGGCTGGGCAGGGCCATCAGGGCCCGTGGGTGCACTCAGGGCACAAGTACAAAATAGTAAATACATTTCTGGGAGAAGGACATACTCCGTTAAAAAGCGGCAGCTGGTTACATAAAGGGGAAAAAATAATTTCAAGAATCATAATATCTCAGATGCATAATGGTACCAAAAAGAATTAGTTTTACATTTGTTAGGCCACTTCACTAATGAAATGATTACCAGTAATGGTCGCATTGTCGTCTTCTTCCGGCTACACTGGTAGGTTTAACAAAAGGTATTAATTCTACCAACATACCTTGGTTTGCCCTTAGACCATCAGGACTAGAAAAACGCTACCCACAAAGAGTGTTAATGACAATCCTCTTAAAAGCTGTTATCGTTGATACAGCTCCCACCCACCACTTAAAATGAAAGGGAAACAGCGGCGGCAGAAGTCTGTCCTTAGGCTGTGCAGCTCTGCCTGACTGCCTCGCACAGGCTGGGTTGTGTTGCACCAGGCTGTACAATGCGACCATGTTTCACAAACGTCCAGGACAACGTGCTTGGTACTTTTCTGCAGGTTTCAGGTAGGGCTATTACACTCTACTTCTTTATCATTTCAGAAAACAGGAAAAATGAGCATGAAATTTACCGAACTAATTCCATATATGCAAATTATTGTAGCCTGGGAGCGTGCAATTCTCATATGCTAGTTCTTCCATGTTTGTTTTTCAAAAACTCGTATCTGCATGCGGTTTGTTCAGTTGAAACCGTTCCTGAATGTCTAGCTTATTCATGTGCATTAAGCATGGTGTCCTCGCTTTGGACATAGCACATGCACCGTCTCTTCCTCTTCAAACCTCTGTCCATTTCTTCCCCTTGTTTAGGTAGCAAACCAGAGAGAAAGGCTTGTAACCTTCTACACTTAATGGGTAGATACTAGGTACTGGTTTTACCTTTGATATGGCAACTATGTCTAGCACAAATAAGGTGCAACTCGATTCCATACCACTCCTCAAAGCCTGACTGTTACACGTTTTTTAGACAGTGTAACTTAAGGTCTCTTAATTCATATGGGAAAAAAAAAAGAGTTCCAACAGACACCTTATCTAAATTAAGTTTATCCATCAGGAAAAGTACCTGGTATAGCTAATGCTAGAATACCATAAATCTATGTCACAGTCAGCATCTTCTTTTGCAATGTGGTGGAATAGGACTGGTCTGTAGATCAGTTCAGTAAGCCATGAGGAAAGAAAAGGTGCAAATTGTCCAAAAGTTTTGAGGAGATAATTCATTTCTGTCCAATTTCTGAGTTTCCAGGACAACCTCATGTTTTATTAAGTGGGAAATTGAAAAAAGAATGAACTGGAAGGATATTACTTTGCAAGAGATTGCTTAGATGAGATTTGTTAAGGAGATTGACATTTACAACAATAAAATTTATTTATGGTTCATGCAGCCACCAGAAAAAGTAGATCAGATTGCAGCTGATTTAGGTTGGCCAAATGCATTCTTGGGAAATGAAACACAGTGTCTCAATATCAGCATACCAACTGACAAGTCTTTTAGCAAACTGATACTGTTAAGTGCCCTCCAATGGCCATGTGCCAATACTTTTATCCTGCCTCTATGTAGCTAGCTATCTGTTAAAGATATCTGTCCAGAGGGAATATCGGCAATGATATTCTGAGTTTGTTTTGAGTGTCTTTTTAAGTACTGTCTTGGTACTACCAGCACCTTGCCAAGGAAGTCAAGATACCTTTCTTAGGCCTTTTTAGCCAGTGCTTTTGGTTAATATTCTTTGCTCGTAAATGTCAGGAATAAAAACATACAATGGATATGTATATTGTTGTGAATTAGCATCTCTCTCAGATTTCTCCAGTAGTTCTTCAAGTCTGTTTGTGCACATGTGCAAGCCTCAACATAATCAAATAACTTAGATAACTATTTTTGTGCTTTGTCTCCCCATTCACTTGCGTCTCTGAAGCTGTACTGAAGCCATGCAACATCCAGTGCATAAACTCACAACCAACAAGGGCATAGTAAAAATATTCAAGAGTTAATAATTATTTTTAAGTCTCCATATCGATTATGAATGACATTGGGAATTGGGGTGCGTGTTCAAGATTTCTGGCCAATGCATACCTCTTCAATGCCAGTATGAATCCTCTCTGCAGAAAGTCCCAGGAGCAGGGATATTTCCTCCAGTACTAATTATTTCTTTTTCTCCTTCATTTATTTTATTCTCTTGAGCAAGCAGCACAGTTTTCTCATTCTTTCTACAGCATTACAGTCTCAGATGCCTACTCACTATCAGCAACTCCCCCACTCCTGTGATATAGCCTTCTTTATTGCTGAACAGGAAATTTATCAATATATTAGGGAAAAAAACAAACAAACAAACAAAAAAAAAGCCGAGGCTTTCGCCACAGCCTTCACATTATTGCTGATGCCAGACGTTCACAATGCTTGAACCAGGTCCCCACACACTACAAGGCAGCATTTAGTGCGGGTGGGAGAAGAATGCCGTTTGGGTGCCTATATTTTGCTTTTTGTTTTTTGAGCATTTAAACAGCATTTTTGAATTGTTTCCTGGCTTTTTTCTTGCAGGGCCTAGAGCTAAGAACATATTAAAAACTATAAACAGGTTTCTGATATTTATATTGCTCCAAGAACTAGAACCTTAAGAAAACTTCCTAATCAGTGATACGTTCAAGGCCTACGGGCAATGTAGTCCTTTGCGGTCTATCTAGAGTTCTTTTCCAGTATATCCTAAATCTACAGTCTTTGTACCTACCATTTACCCAAACAGATAATTAAAAAAAAATTTCATGAAGCTTAATCTGTGTTGAAATTAATATCTACAGAGCAATTCTTTATTGATCATGAAACAGCAGCTTGGAATCAAGGGGGGTATTTTCTGATGGTAACTATTTGCAACAATAATTCTCATTTCTCATTTAAGCAAAAGTTCTTCTAACCAGCATGTCAATACACACTTGAAAAATGGTTGGAGATATGCTGTTGCAGAGGATTAAAAAATAGCGCTTGCTACTGTGAGCACGTGTGAAAGCGCATGTACATGCGTCTTCAGTTAGAGTTGTGTTCGTTCAGCTGTTGTTATTCCAAAAATAATGGATTGGATATAAAATGTTAGGCATTTCTGTGTGGCTTTCTTGTCTGGATACAAGCCAGAAAACAATTTTAAGCTCAACTGAAAGACTTGTTTAAATTGTTTTCACAGTTTTCCGCACTAAAATGTTATCCCTTGTACCATTCTTTAAATATGCGTTGGGCTTAGCCAAGCTATAAAGAAAGGGCTCTGAAATTCAAATGAAAACAAAGACAGTCCCAATTGCTCTGTGACTAGGAGATTTAATTCCGTCTTCGTTCACTTCTTAGATAGGGCAGTCTGCTTAGTTTTTTTTAACATAGGTGCTTGAGCCATGTATAATTCCTGTATAACAGCTGGTATACAAAGGGCTGACCTGGAGCTGAGCAGAAATCTTGAGCAATCTACAGCACAAGTACATGCTCTTTTTGCGATGCAAATTATGCTTCTTTTAAGCAAGACTTTATGCTTGTGCTGAGCCTTGTCGGCTCAATCTGCCAGACTCCAGGAGCTAATTTGTACTCAAATTGTAGGTGGTGAAGCAGTTATCTAAGGAAATAATCAAGTTCCCCATATTGCAAATGGAGAAGGGAAAATGCCTGCAGGGGAATAGCATGTCT
Source organism: Mycteria americana (assembly GCF_035582795.1). NCBI lineage: Eukaryota > Metazoa > Chordata > Aves > Ciconiiformes > Ciconiidae > Mycteria > Mycteria americana. The sequence goes on along the minus strand of NC_134365.1, from coordinate 161,310,003 downwards.
CCCTAACATAAATACACAGATTCAGGCAGAATGGCTCTACCTTTGGACGCCTCTGAGGTATCTAACTCTTTCCACACGTAATTCTATGAAAATAGTTTAGAAAACTAAATTAATTTAGGTGAATTAGGAGACTAAAATTGAAGCCCATGTTAGGTAAAGGTCCTCACGAGTCAGCTCTATTTGGCAACAACATTTACCTGCAACAGATTCTGACCCCTCAACCTCATATATTGCTATTATTTAAATATTTATTCACTTCTGTGATGTTAATGCATTCAGTTATGGATGCATATTTGAGCAGAAAAGATTTAGACAGAGGTATTCTGGTATTCATGAGAAACCTGGTGATGAGTCTCATGCTAACGGATCAGTAAACCTGGGTGAAAATCAGCAGACGAAAAGGGAAAGACAAGAAGAAATACATGGTTGATACTGTACGTTTTAATTTTTTTTTTCTTATTCCACACAGGTTAAGAGGAATACAAGCTTTTATAAACATCAAACCCAAGAACTACAAGAAAAAGAAAGCATATTAATAAATGAAAAGAGAGATTAAATTAGTGATGTTTCAGTAATGATTGTGATACTGAAATCCCTTTTCAAATCCATCTTTAGAAAGACAAAGGAAAGAAGTCTGAATAAATAGAAAGCAGTGAAGACACTGTAAAATAAACTATTGAGAAAATGAAGATGAAAGAATGCATGCTACTTTGGATGAAGCCTATCATACTGTGCAGCTGTCTTGGAAAAGCCACAGGCAAGTAAGTGCTGGAAAACTGGAAGAACACGCTACTGGCTCACAAAGGGAAAAGAAGGACAACCTTTTTCAAATACATTATTCATTGTAACTACTCATGGTCTTTTATCAGACCAAGTAAAAAGGGCAAAACAGGTACAGCAGTACCAGTAAAATGTATGGTATAAACATGCAGGTAAAGTCCCGTAAACATTTTATTAAAATTTTTAAAATGCCAAAACACAAGAGACTTTGCAACTGAATGCTTCCACTATTTATATTTCCTAGATAATACAAAGGATGTTATTATGTATTTAAGCTTTGTCATTTGTTCTTTTTATTTTTCTTTCTACTTAGAGAAATTTTGATTTTTATCTATTCCCTGTTCACAGAAAAGATATCTGCAGCTCTTTAAATGAGAAGGCAATGACTCTACTAAAATGTATGTTCCTAATGGCTTAAGAAAAGCCCTATTTCTTCTCCAGACAAAATCCAGTGGAAAAAGAATACCAGGGGCAAGTCAAAATACCAGCACAAAATCCTTGAGCATCTTATCTCTATCAAATTATACAGAAGAAACCAAAAATGGTTTCAATTTACCTATGATAGCAACTCTAAGGACAAATGAATGCTCAAAAGAGGTGGGCAACATTCCTTGTAAGATAAAGGGAAGAATTAACATTAGACCTTGCTGTTGACAGCCATATAAGCTTTGGATATTGCTGAATGTCTTTAAATTCAATGAGTCTTTAAATTCAACAAGAAGGGCAACAAAGCTGGTGAAGGGTCTAGTGCACGAGTCCTATGAGGAGCGGCTGAGGGAACTGGGGTTGTTTAGCCTGGAGAAAAGGAGGCTGAGGGGAGACCTTATTGCTCTCTACAACTACCTGAAAGGAGGTTGTAGCGAGGTGGGGGTCGGTCTCTTCTCCCAGGTAACAAGTGATAGGACGAGAGGAAATGGCCTCAAGTTGCACCAGTGGAGGTTTAGACTGGATATTAGGAAACTTTACTTCACTGAAAGGGTTATCAAGCACTGGAACAGGCTGCCCAGGGAAGTGGTTGAGTTGCCATCCCTGGAGGTATTTAAAAGACATTTGGATGAGGTGCTTAGGGACATGGTGTAGTGGTGGTCTTGGCAGTGTTAGGTTTACGGTTGGACTCGATGATCTTAAAGGTCTTTTCCAACCTATACAATTCTGTGATTCTGTGAAATGTCAGGGCAAATAAGCATTCAATTAATGTGTCCATGTTTATAACTTTCCCTGCATATTTCCATGCACACACACAGAATAATATTCTCATGCTTCTGCAGCAGGGAAAAAACTCCCACTAGCAAGGTTAGAAATGAACCACACACTGTAAACTGCAGAATCACTTAAAGCTTTGCTCTAATACAGCTTATGTTCCTATGATATAGTTACCACGCAGGTGTGCACAGAGATTAATTTTGGCATGTCAATAAGGGGCTATTTTGAGCAGTGGAGATGGGCAGGTTAAAGTCAGAATTTCAGAGAAGGGGATGACACAAAGATGACTTTATTTTCATTTTGAAATTTTCAGAAGACACTCGTTTCTGCTTCCAGCATGAATTTGATCTTTTTTAAGAAAAGCCAGTATTACAAGCCAGTACTATAGCCGGGAAAAAACAGAACTTCAAAATGAAAACTAGTTTCAGCTTCAGACTACAGTTCAGTAAATGTAACTCTAGGTAAATATAGCTTTTCCTTCTTCATAAAACCAAACCTGAAACCTGTGCAATTCTATCAAAGTAGTTGGGCCAATTTTTTTATTTGATGCCAAACAATGCTGGTGCCCAGGTAAAAGAAATTAATGCTTCACTGTTGAGTAAAAGAGATGTTTTTTAATGGAGCTGAGAAGGAGTGGGACAGTGTAATGCCTGTGGAAAAGGAGATTGGAAAGTTGTGGGTTGCAAGAGTGGAAAGGGTAGCTGTTGAAAGGCAGAGGAAGTTCCAAAAATAGAGAAAAATGAGGAGATTTTACAATCATGAGAGAAACAACAACTTTTTGTCATCAGTTGCAATGCATGTATTTCTTTTTTTTTTTTTTTTTAAGTTCAATTGGATTAAGCTTTGGGCTCCAGGTAAATTAACCAAAATTCTTAGATGAGAAAGTTTATATTATGTGAATTACTGGCATATTTATAAAATTAAGTAGGTTTTAGACACTTCTAATATGTTTGGGAGAAAAAAAAAATCCAACAAAATAGAATTTTCTTCATATAAAGAAATGTTATTAGAATATGCTGAATTAAATTTGGTTCATTATTTCGATCTATAAAAAAGTCACCTGAAACTTAATGTTCCTTAAGCTTTTTTTTAAAACTCAGATATCACTGGCATCAACAAGACCTTGTAAAACTACTCCATACATTGACAGATGCAGTTTGTTAATAGCATGACATTCAAAATACTGCAGTAAATGATGCAGAAAATATAAGATTGCAAGGTGTGGAGATTGCCATTAATAACAGACAGGACAGCAAGAATGCTATTTTTGGAACACACAACTATGAAAATTTTCCCTATTTTGGATTATTTGTTTTTGCCAGTACTTTAGAATGTAGAACAATTATTATTATTTTTTAGACTGCCTAAAATTAAACTCCTGAAGATAATCTGATGCAAGGCACATGCTTTGATATGTTCATGACTTCAAAGGTGGTGGATTTTCAGAAGCTCCCACTGTGTTAGCACTAAATTCTGGATTCAATTATCTCATTATGACACCCAGCATCATTTTGAGCACCATGAAGTGTCCTGTCTAACCTTAGCTACCATTCCATAAGGCAGAGAGTTTCTTAAAAGTCTTGTGTTGTATTAGCCAGCAGTATCTTAAATAGCACTTCACACTTATGTTTTGTCAATTGAATCCTGCATGAAGTATTTAACTTTCAGAATGAAAGATAGAAATTAGCCTACAGACATTTCTGATCCATACTAATAGCACATATTGTACACCTGAGAAAATACTACATATTTAGATGTCTGAAAATGAGGTTATGACATAATTCTGAATAAAACTCTGTTCCTAGTGTTTTTGTTGACAAAGGCCCCAACTCTGCATGGATCCCACGCAAAAAGACATTTTTGCAGAATTGGAGCCTGATAAAGTTTATCCTTGTGTTTCTCCTTTTCAGTATAATTGTGACTAGAGCCCCAATTTGCCCAAGATGATATATAGCCAAATTTCAGGAATACCTATCATGCTACACTAGAATGGATTTTTTAATGTATTTAATAACCTGCAATAAAGAGGCTGACACATTCTTGAAAAGTTTTCCTTTTAAAATCAGTTAATTGCTTCACATTTTGACCTCCTAAAGTTTATATTGTAACTGCAATCCGTTGTCACCAGCATGTTCAGCTAGTTTGCATCAGCTAGTTTGCAAGCAAAATAATTAAAAGCAAAGGGTGATGCTAAGAAAGTGGGATGAAATTAAATCAAACTATTCACAGAAATTTTAGCACCATCTGCTAAGGTACATAAAGTCTCAAAAAACAGTATAAACTAGTCAATCATGAAACATAAAACTCAGAACTATGTTGTATTTTGTGTTAAATGCAATAGAAGGCAAGTTAGGAGCTAAGTATTAACCAGGTGAAAAATGACATGTTTTGACATGTTAAATACTATAGGCGCAACATTTTTCAAATACTTTTGGAAGTCTGAGCAGCTTATTTGGAAGGAGAAGACCTGACATCCCTACCTCTACATCCAGCACTCAGCAGGTACTCAAAGAAGAGGTGCTAGTGCATGAACCAACATGTGTTTCTAGTCTGATTTCACTGAAGGAGGACTTCACTGGAAAGAAGAAAAGGAAGTCCAGATAGGATGCAGTTACATGTAAGGAGTCAACAAGCTGTGTTTTGGGTTTCACCACTTTTCATGGGAAGAATTTGAAGGGTTGGACAAAATTTTTCACCACCAAGTAAGGTCCCCTTACTCAGCAGTTAGAGCATATTTCAGCAATATAAATGAGTAGAGAAGAAGCCTGTACAAATCACATCATAGACTAAAAAGTGGTCTTGAAGAAACTTCAGTGGGCATATTTACTGCTGTGTATGCTTTATGGTGCTGAGCAACCACATATTCCATGGGAAGGATTTGCTTAGCATCTTTTGCAGAGGATAGACAAAAGGCCTGGAAGGAGCTGTGTCAAGGGCATACTTCCTAACACTTAGGGCCATAGAACAGACTTTCAGCATGAGAATAAAGCCACTACAGAAAATACTATTTATCTGGAAACTAACATGTTTAGAGCCAGGCATGACTGTCACCCTGTGCAGTGTGAAGCTTCTTACCAGTCACACCAATGCTAAGTACTATTTGAATTTAAAAAGAGTGAGGCAAACAGAGAAAACCATTTGATGCTTATACACATTCTCCCATGAGAATAACCAAAACTAATTATTCAAAGTTCAGACCTGGCTGCCAATGCCAAGTAGAGGCAGTTCTGCTGCTGAATTGGACAGGAGCATAACTGAGCCTCAGAAGAAGCGTGATGAGCTGTATGCAAACCCAGTGGAAGAAGGGTGTTCTGCAAAGGTACATATTAAGTTCCTCTCCCCAAGTCCAGAACTTTTCCACTTCTCTGCTCTTCACAATAGAGGGCAAATGCTCCTGGTACTGTGATGACTTAGGCATTATGATTTTCATATAACTATATTGTTATTATGCATAAGTGTAATAAGAAAACTTTGACAGCACTCCTGCATGAAGCACTTGAATCAGCTTATAAATGTTACAGTGTTGCACAAAAATTGCATGGCCTCTGTCAAATTAAATACATTGAAATCTACACTAAGTCTTAATCCTCTCCCTAAGAGCTATCTAATAATCACTAAGCTCCCCAATCACACAAAATGTAAAGTCCATTACCTATATTTATTAAGTTTAGATCTCTTCCATCACCAACAGTGTTCCCTTCAAACTTGTCCCAAGTACATGTCCAGCTTGGTATCACTTTGCTGTTGAGCTCACAGGAAGTTTTGTGAGGAATCAAGTCTTCTTGTGAAGTACTTCAGTGAAAGAAACTGCTACTGCATTTCTTAAATTTTTCTGTGGATTATGCAGTAGACTGTACTGCTCTGTGTGATCCTGACTTTTCAAGGTTAAAGAGAGAAGCATTGGGCATGGCAGTATTTGGAAGGAAGTGTGGCAATCAGTATCTGTTCCACAATGTAAACAGGCAGAAACAGCTGTGTGGCATCGCCAGGCATCCAGCAACTTGCTGCAATTGCAGACTGCAGTATCAAACAGGAGAGCAACTGGCATCCCTTCTAGTGAACACCTGCAGTATAACAGAAGAGTTGTGCTAATGGAAACGTCTAAAAACTCACTGTGATGTCTATCCAGTCATAAGTCTAAAAGCCTATAATAGTTAGAAAGTCATTTCAGTTTTCTATAATCTTGCTACTTGCAAAGCCAGGAGCCTTTAGCGAGAAAATCAGAATACAGGCAGGGAGGAAGTTAGGTTAGGTGTTTTGTTTGGGGACAGACTTTTTTGTAGGGCCTGTTGCAACAGGAAGGGGAAGGCTTTTAAACTAAAGGAGGGTAGAGTCAGACTAGATATAAGGAAGAAATTTTTTACAATGAGGGTAGTGAAACATTGGAACAAGTTGCCCAGAGAAGCTGTAGATGCCCCATCCCTGGAAACATTCAAGGTCAGATTGGACAGGGCTTTGAGCAACCTGATCCAGTTGAAGATGTCCCTGCTCATGGAAGGGGAGTTGGACCTGATGGCCTTTAAATGTCCCTTCCAACCCAAACTATTCTATGATTCTGTGATTCTGATTAATTCCAGGTATGGTTAAGTAATTCTCACTTTTTCTTCAAAGACCTTCTGTTCCTACTCCAGGGTGCTTACCAAAGAGCTTCGCATCCTTCCCAAGGTTTTGAGAAAAAGAGGGCCAGTTAAAAAGAAATTCCTAACTGACCTCCAAATCTGGGCAATGGATCCAAATTTACCTCACAAAGTTGAACGCCAAGCTCAGCTCCAAATACTAGCTCTGCAAATCTCAACTATCAGAAGTGACCTGAATCTATTAAAAAATGTTTCGGGTACAGAAATAGTAGCCATTTTAGAGCATTCTTCTAGGCAAGGCCTCATACACTTGTAATAACTGATCTTTAATAGCACAGCTGTAGTGATTTTGCCAGGGTAAGCAGAATAAATTCTTAAACCCAACGATCAGCACAAATTCATCAGTTTTTTTGACCGATCTAGCTATGAAGCCACAAAAGCCTCCCAGGATCTAAAATACTCAGCTTTGCCTCATCTAGTTGAGACAGAAGCTTTTAGGAAGAAAACTGGCACATCCAAGGCTTCAATGAGATGTAAATCTTCCAAGGTTAAAATTAAAGATGAAGGCTAAAGTTAGTTGGTGCTATGGCAGTGACAAAAGCTGTTGTGCTAGATTAGGTGGTATTGTCTCATGGGTTCAGAGAAAGGCTTATCATCAGCCTTATGAGCCCTATAGGAAATTAGGAATTTATGAGTCTGCTGCTCTTACCATAGCATGTCGAGGTGCAGATGTGCTCCTCGACTCTATATAAGGAGTGGGAATGACTGCCAAACACATTCAGGAACAAGGAAAAGACAGTCCTGAGGATACAAAGTAGTACTGTTATGCCAGGTCAGACTGAAAGGAGTTCTGACTCCAATTAGGAGCGGCCAGAAATAACGTGAAGAGACTCATTTTTATTTGTGGTCACCTCAGGAGAGGGTTGGCTACTTCAGCACCTGGATTTCAGCACGTCTTGTGCTCTGGTGGCAGAGCAGAGCTCACAGCAGTAAGAGATATATTGCCCAGGATGCTGCATAAATTGATTTGGTGTCTAAGAGCCAGATGCCTTCCTAAGTCATCAGCAGATATGTGTGACTGGGAGAGATGAGGTAGGCTTCACACAAATTTCCCCCTACTACCACAGCTGCCCATCTTGTGCTGATGCAAAGAAAATATTCCCGGCCTTGACCCAGCTGATTACCCTCAGTACTTTTTTACACTGAGTGGATCAAGAAAGGTGATGAGAAGGCCTGCTGCCTGATTCAGTACAAAACACATAAAAAGTGTATAGTGCCTGTGCTTGCTCTGCAGAAGGCAGTTCAGTATTTGATACTGTGCTTTGCCACAAGACCTACTTCCAGGCACAAGGCCCGGAGGGACAGCCATGCTGCTGCCCGTTCCCCCTCTGGGGACCACCCACGCAGGACTAGCCGAGTCCCATGGTGTTACTCTGCAGGGAAGCTTTGTCCTCTGCCAGATGAAGAGCCACAGGGTCATCTGTGAAAGTCCCATGGCCCCCTGCTCCGGGGCAACCATATGAGTCATCTTGTGTTTAATACTCACACCTCCCGCACACCCTTCTGGGGAGGACAGCCCTGAACGCGGGCCCGCCGCCCCATCTCCCAGCGGCTCTGCAGAGCCGCGTCTTTGTTGCGAAAACAAAAGAGTGCAGAATCTCTTACATAAAGGGCTGGAGATGAGCGGTGGAGGAGGGAGAGAGGTGTCTTCCCATAATATCCTGTCTCGGGGAGTCTGCCAGCAGACAAAGCAAGAGCTCTGGAAGCGGTTCAGCTTCCTGCGTTGTTGAATAGGTCTGAACCTACTGTGTTACTACTGTCTCTCTTTAGACTCGAGATTTATTGGGTATAAAACAATGACATTTTGCCCAAATGTGCTCTGCTGCACAGATCTGCAGGAGGAAGTGCACCCTTTGTCTGCTGTCATAAGAAAAAACGGATCAAATAATCTAGTTAAATGAGTTGACAGACTCCAGCGCACCTTCAAAAGATGCACGGCAACACTGAAAGCCACTACTTTTGAAGGGTTTTACACTTTGCTCACCCTCCACAACAAGGTCCAGATCCTCTAAGGCAGGTGAGTGCCCAGCTGCCGTTGAAGCCAATGCAGGGCCTCCACTCACCTTTTTGGGGTGCAGCCTGTGTCTCAGCACCAAACAGGAGATTCAGCTCATCACTGATTATTTTTAAGTTAGTCTGAAGTCACAAAGAATCCGTTTTTAGCGCTGCCTTTGATTAGACAATTTCCCGTCAAGAAATGAATGGGGTCGGTTGATGAAGAAGAAAGTACCCTACAGATCCTCCAGTCATAGAGTAGCTACCGAGAGTAAAGTGGACGTGTCCTGAAAGAACCATACTGTACAACTGTTTACAGGGAAAAAACCAAACAACTTGAATAAACCTGGACTGCTAAATTATTTTCAGTTTCAGAACAGTTGTCTCGGATATCCACAGCTAGTTTATTGGACCTCTTAAAAGTCCTTGACAGGATGTCAGAATTATACAGTGGCTTTTATTACCTTTAGGTTTAGTAACCAGCATGACAAGAGCTAGACACTTCCCAAAATTGAAGGGGCACTCACAGCACACATGCTTTTCCCTTACAGCCTTAATCTGTTGGCAGGGCAATCACTGTCAAAACATGCTGAATCTTCTTTAAATAACTGTAGTAAATTAAGGATGAAAAACAAAGTGGTTCACTACTGGATTTTTTTTTTCTAATTGCACATTTACCTTATATTTATTGTTCTTTCACTGAAAACGGTAGGATGGCAAGTCTTTCTGAGCTTCGAAATGTCTCACTGATTCTTCGCTTACGCTCTTCAGGCCTGGGTCCTGTTACATGGCACACACATTTAATGACACAAACATTGCTTGGCCTGAAGAATTATTTCCAGACGAAAAGCTACTATGAGAATTCATCTAAGAATATGAGTAATGCGAGAGATAGTGACACCGTTCCTTCGAGGCCTTTTTCTGTATTATTGGCTTTCCCAACTGGCTTTTAACAGCATGATGAACCACTTACTGATTATGAGCGATCTCATCAGCACTAACAACGTCCTCAAGACTCAGCACTTTGTCTCCTTTGAAACACTTCTATCAATAGCCAAGGATCACATGGTAATTATCAAAGACATCAGAGGTAATTCAAACTATTTTGTAGCTTATTACAAGTACGTTTGATATACTGCATCCTTTCCTGGGTGCAGATGACCCAGATGTGTTCTAAAGAGCTTCACATTTAACACCTCTGACCTATGCAAGGCTTGTTCATAATGCAAAGTAGGATATCTCTTGCTTTTGTATAGCTTATATATTCCTAGAGAGAACTTATCCCATCACCAACAACAGCTGAAGTTAGAGCAGCAAATAGCTTTTCTTTAAATTTCTATATAAGGAACCTGTTTGCAAGCCACATTATTTGAATGTTGGGTTGATATTCCAACAGGGTTATCTCAGTTTCTTGGAGGGATGACCATGCACTTGAGAAAAGGTTTATAATGTTCTCTGTAACTGTATGGCCATAGACAGATGACTTTCACAATAGCCCACCAACATGTTATAGTCATGATGACTGTTAGGACTCAGGTGCATTCTCTACAATAGACTTAGATCATTAATTGTTAATTAATGAAAAGTGAAATAGGCATCTTTCTAGTGAAAGCTGCATGGAAACGAATGCAGTACCAATAAGATATTGGATAAATCATGTACGTTTTTAGACAGCATTAAACAAACTGAATTTTAAGCATTAATTACAAGGAGACATTTCCAAACATCTTACCATTCCTACTAAAATACCAATTCTCCCAAAAGACTTAAAATACATACTGTATGCTTTATTTGAAAAACAGCATCTTTCAAATTAAATGTTTTTTGTTATTTCACAGGCCAGAAGTTACTTTAACTCTACAGACTGCTCACCATTAGAAGGTGAGCTGTAATGGGACCATCTTTCTCTCTTTTTCAGCAACTTCTTTGCATTACCAAAAAATGCTTGTCTACGCTGTAGTCATCTCTCAGCACCAAAACATTCCTCTCTTCTAACAAACTCCAGGTGTTAGTTTTCAAGAAGAGGAGGTAGAGCTTAAGCCCTTATCAACCTCCATCCCCCAAGTTCCTCACATCATCCCTCTCTCATCATCTTCTCCTTCCTTCACTGCCACAGTCCTGGCAGCTCACTCCTTCCAAGCTGCTTTGCAGGCAGCACAGAGAAGCTGTAAAGCCACATCATGGGTGCGTGTGTGCACCTCCCCGGCCCCTGAAGTTTTGGCATGTTGCGCTGCCTCCGGCACAGGACCCAGATGGGCCCACGGTGTGACCAAACACGATGGTGGTGCCCAGCCAGCTCCATCATGTGGCAATTATACCTGTCCCTGCTCACAGAGATTAAAAAAAGATGAAATCTCTTCTAAAGTAGGCCTGAACACATGCTGCTCGCTATCTGCATCTTCATTGACAATGCAACACATTTGTTGCGCAGTTCAAGGTGGAGACGCTGAACCATATGCTCTGTGACCATTAGTAAGCCCATAGCAGTTGTCCAAAGGAAAAAAATGCTATGTGTGTACTGACAAAATCTAACAAGTTTCTCCCAAGTAGCCTCATTTACACTCCTGCACTGCGTATGGGGAAAAACACTTGATAAATAAAACACCTTTCAATGAGCCCAGACCCATTTTGAACTGACGTTCCTCACCCAGCACTGGGTGCGAGGGGGACGCGCAGGAAGGCTGCTGCAGAAAGGCACCACAGCAGCAAACCATTTGGAATAATTTAATAACCTCAAGCCCAACACATCCCTTTTCTCACACACAGATACATCTATTTCAGTGTCCTCAGATCGATGCCTTCGCATTTACAGACTGAGGAACCTCTGCACTGTCATCAGGCACTGCTTTAAGCAGCAGACACATTTAAAGCAGGGACGAACGTTGCAGAACAGCTATGCTGCACCATCCTGTTACTATTATTTGTTTTCTCAATATGCTTCCCAAGGGATAGAAGCACACTCCACGGTGTACAAACAACATCACACCATTATCTTCAAAGCATGAAAAAGATACCAAAGTGAAACACAATTCAAAGGATGACCTTTATTTGCTATTATCTGCAGTGCAGTAATTAATTTTATCTGCTATGCACAAATGAAATGAATAGCGGCTTTGCAAAATACATGAATGAATGAATGAATGAATAAATGAATTAATAAATAAATAAATAAATGGAAACCACCAGAAGCCTCTTCCAATACATTCCCCTTTGTTCTACTTTGTGAAGCCGTACACGGGGGGCAAAAATAAAAGATAAGGGCTAGCAACCCCATGTCTGTGTTTTGAAGCACTCACTTGTTCACTCTGAAGTGTCACAAAGAATATTTTGGCTTCAGATGCCAAGAAAACCTTCCAGCAAACAGGACTTGATTCCACCTGTTATCTAATATCAGAGAGAAAGAAGAACCCTGCTGGTGTCATTCGTGCTTTCAGACACAAGCAAAAACTTGCAGGAAAACTTGCAAAAACAGGGCAGACCACGTTGTATTGCCTGGGTAAGGGTGGGCTTGGTCTACCTGTGGGTGACAGGTCTGGGTTGTAATGGAATAAACTGGGAAGTCAGGGGAAGAAACTTCTGCAAAACTATTGTAAGGTTTCAAGCAAAGACAGCTGAGGCAGATCAAACAATTGCTTAAACTGTTGAGTTTCTAACAAGGCAAACCACACTGCCATGTGCAACACAGCCTATTCGTTCCTAAAATAGATGATCACAGGCAGATGTCTCAGAGAAAACCCAAACTGGCATTCTTGCACGTATTTTAAAGACTGTTTTCATATCTGTCATCCCTAAATTTTAGCAACAGACATGCTCCTGACCTTAGTCCAACGGTATCAGGCCTTGTATTTCTGAACACAAGTCGTAGAGAGGAGTTAAGCAGAGCCAAGAGATACATTTGGCTTTGGCTTTGAAAATACCCTTGGCTCTGCCCCCTGATTAGTACTAGCCATCAGCATTTGAAAATAGTTTTAATGTAATTTTGCATGGAATAATTACAGAAACTCAGAGATTTTTTTCCCCATCAGAAATACACATACATATTCATTTGTTAGAAATATGCATACTCAGTATTATGCATACTCCCTTTCACCTTTCCAGTAAAATGAGTATCATCTGGAGATTGAGCTTTCCCAAAGAAAGGGGTGGTTCACTTTAAAATGTCATTTTAACTTTGTAATGACATAACAACTCTGACTGAGGTCACTTTTCAGCTTCCTTCTGCTGCTCCATGCTTTGATAGGAGTGAGACACCATGAAGTGCTCTGGGCACGCTCAGGTCCTCTCTACATTTCTGAACTGCAAGAGAATTATTTTTAATCCAAGGGCTCAGCCATGCAGTGTATGCAGTGCTAACTCCACATTCTGAATTCATTGCAAAACTTTGGGGATCCGTTTTTTGGGATTGTCTGCACGTTAGGTCAATGGCCCCTGTTGATATGTAATTTGCACTGATCACTCAATCATGTAAAGCTGTATGTTAATTAGTCCAATAACTGAAACATATTGTAGGGAGATTTAAGCTTTGCAAAGCTGACAAGATTACTCAAGTATCAAACAAAAGAAGAACGAAAGAGCACATTTCAATGGGATGATTAATTGTACGAACAATTTATTTTTAAATGATCGTGAATGTTTTTTTTCATGCTTAATTGAAAAAATAAGATAAATGCAAGAATAGAGAAAGCTCTTTACTCCTCCACTGCCACAAACAGTGACAATTCCTGAAGCTAGAAGTGCCATAGCAAATCTCTAATAGAGTAGCACAATCACTCATTACTTTATAAAAAGTCTTTCAGTACTTTGGAGCTTTTTTCCTTTAAATTTCAGAATCGTGACAGTTCATTACAATTCTATATTTTCTTATTAAAAAATTATAATGAATATGTTGTCTTCATGTTCATGATGAAAAGCTTGAAAACCCCACGTAAAGAAGAGGGGTAGAAAGAAGTTGCAAAAAAACCAAAACAAAAAAACCCTGTAAGCATATTATTTTCACTAGAAAATATGTTTTCATATGTTTGAGATTTATTTTATATTTTTAAACAAAGTATATAAAAATAGGTTTGGGGTATCTTTTCATTGTTTATAAATCTTCAAGCATTTAAGCACTGTATAGTTATGACTCCCCTTACTTTGCAGGTGGAAAAGCAGAGGTGTAAAATGATTTGAGACCCACGATACAGAAATGTTCACTAACTTTGATTTCTTCCACATTGCGTGACTCAAAATGAGCTACTCTGGACTGTATTTTGAAATTTTGAATATTATTGCTCTCATTGATATTTCTGGAGATTTCTCAATACAGAAGAAATAAAGGTGCTACCAGGACTTTTTTTTTTAGAAGAGGCCCACAACTTTGAAATTGACTCCATATGTTGTCCCAGAAATCCCTGAATTGTTGAAGTATGCTGCAGACATGTTTCAAAGCTCATCTGTTTTGAAGGGACTTGCTGATTTTATGTGTTACACCTTCCAAATGACATTTTGTGCAGGTGGATCTGTAGCCTGATTCACCTATTATTCGTGATGTTAAAATTTATTGAGAATTCTCACATTCTTGGGAGAATAAGCATCACTTTATCCTGCAAGTAATCTTGGGGATTACAGTAAGAATTTTAAAGGACAAAAGACATTACTCAACTTGAGTAAAGGAAGAAAAATCTGGTCAAACTTAAATATGAGGCTTTCAAGGAGTTTATAAGTCTTAGAAGGATTACCAGGTTAAATAATGCTGTATTTGGAAAACTTCTGTTATACTCTATGCAGGAAAACATGGATTATAGCCCAACAATGGGGTTGTGCTAACATCAAGAATCTCACTATTAATAGGCCTCAGCTGTATTTTAACCTCATTTTGTTTGTTAGTTCAAGTTTATATTTTGCAGTTTTAAATGAACCCATTGTGTAATGCTGTCACTTCTTTTTTTCTACCAGCATGTAGACACAAAGGTGATTGCCTAATTGAACAGTAATGCTACAAGAAGCAAATTAGCACCAAGCCTGTTTAGAAGAAAATTGCATAAAGAAATAATTATTCTGTTAATAAAACAGTAGAAGTCAAATGAATCAGCTTACAGAGATGCATTTCAGCATGATGTCATCCCAAAGATACACTATTTCAAAGGCAGCTTATATTTGTGCAAACAACTTTTACATTACCTGTTTTTAAATTGCTATGAAGCAAATGAGGATTTATCATTTAAAAAGAGATTACTTATTTCCTTTTGCCATCAATAACACACTGTATATCTGATGGGTTCCATTTATTCGGAGTCTGGTTTTATTTGTACTGGAGCAAGAAAATAATTAATGTATCTTGCTTTTAAACATCAGTTTCGGTCATTGCCAGTAGATGTTTATTGCAGCTAGTCAGCCCTGAGGGAGATTTACCTATTGATTATTGGATTTTACCCAGCATAATAATTTACCACTAATTCTTATTTTGATAATAGGGTCAAACT
Organism: Mycteria americana; assembly: GCF_035582795.1. Taxonomy (NCBI): domain Eukaryota; kingdom Metazoa; phylum Chordata; class Aves; order Ciconiiformes; family Ciconiidae; genus Mycteria; species Mycteria americana. The sequence goes on along the minus strand of NC_134365.1, from coordinate 161,294,927 downwards.
GGAGGCAAAATATTTCTTGGATGGAAAAAAGACAATGAGAAGCAAAAGGATCTTTTCAAGAAATACCATATAACATGTACTTTTCCTGAAATGTACACTTCTACTGCCTCTAAATGTGTTGTTCAATTATTAAAAAATTCAATTTATTATTTAAAGTAGCACTTATCGGTTTTAATACATTTGAATACATCTTTCTTCATTCACAGAACTCTGGATATGAAAAACTGAACTTTAATTCGGAGCTCAGGCTTAACAGAATCAATATGCAGCAGGTTCTGCAATCTGTCCATGTCTCTTTAGACAACATGGTCTTTCAACTGCTGTGTTCAAGGCAGGACTGAACATCATAACTCCAGAATGACTAAGAAATTGAGAGAAGAGCAAACGGCTAAATCAAGTTAAGGTAAATTTTCTTGTTGAAATTAAAGTGTGAAGGCAGGTATTCAAGTGCTAATACATTGTGGAATTAAAGCTTCTCAGTGTCTTTCTGCTTTATAATGATATGTTTCTACAAAAAAAATTTTATTTATCGGAATCTTTTTTCAGGAATGACTTGCTATTATTCTCCCTTCAGGTGACTATATTATGTCATAAACTTTGTCATGTATAAAATAATTTTTTCTAGCTTTCCAACTGCTTCATAAAAACTTTAAACATACTATGACAGAAATAGAAATTAGTATTATGTCACTGAGAGCATCTCTTCATCTTTGTCTTCCCTAAGACTTTAAAACTGCTATTTTCATACAAAGTAGAAAGCAACTTAAACCACTTGGAAAATATTTTTATATACTTTTGACTGTAGACTGAAGAGAGAGAGTGTCAGACGTGAGAGAAAATTTCATTGCATATAAACAATTCTGAACCTTTTGGAGTTGATAACAAGGAGGAAATAAAAATTTGTACTACACAGCTTTCAAATGACAGTTGATGTTCGGCTGTGCTGAACACTGCAGCACAAGAGCTGGTAAATACCTGGAAACAAGTACTCATCCTAAAGTTCATTTATGTCTAGACAACATGGTATCTACAAATAGTGTCTACAACCAGTAGTATTATTAGCTGCAGATGAAGATAACCTGTCAAAACTGAAATCAGTTTATATGGTATGTGTTCTTATATTTTAAAATATTCCTAATACTCTTAAAAAATAACCAAGGGAACAACAGATTATTTTTACTGAGGTTATACGATAACAAATAATTAATTTGGAAACATTTTGGTATTTCCTTGGTTTGAGGCATCAATGGCCACAGAGAAAAATATATACTTTCAAACAAGTCATTAATTTGAAGAACTGATACATGATTGACTATGCATAAAGTTTCTATCCTACTGTGTGGCAAACAGCAGTACTTAATTTTCCACCACAGTTAAGTGATCAATGTGAATAATTACGCATAATATGTAGTAAACCAACATATTTTCTCCAGAATCCTCCTTATCACTTATTGTATTTTCTTATTTCACAATGTTAAGACTGCAAAAGTTTCAAGAATTCTGTTCTTGAGCTATGCTAGGGTTGTGTTTGTGATCTGCTCAATTTGCATGCTGCCCTACATCTGACAGTCATTTCTAAACGATTGAGAAATTTCTTCTGTACAAACTCCAGTAAGCCTTGTGACAATTACTGCTATCTCTGCAGATGCATGAAAACTGCTCTCCTACTCATTTTTGAAAATGTAAAGCCTCTCTTTTTGTACTTTGACTCACCAATGTGATGTTACCACCATGGTAGCACTGAATACATATATGAACAGATTGACTAAAATATATTTATAAAATCAAAATGTAGACTTAAATCATTTTAGACATTCTTTCTCCCATCCCTCACGTCCAATAGACCTGAGATTCTGCACCCTATAAAGGTGGTATTCAGCTACATAATCTGCCTACAGTTATTCTGGGATTATTTTATTTATTTATTTATCATTTCATATTTAGGTAATCTGTTCATAAATTTGAAGAAGAAATTTAGGCTCTTTTAGGGTTTTATTGTTACTGCATAGACCTAATTATGCAATACCTAACTTCGTATTTACTCTAAATTAAATATACACTGCTCAACTTCAAACAGCAGGGTGTTTTGGGGAAGAGGAAGAACTACCAGCCAAAAGAAAAAAAAAATAAAAATCAGAATTCCAATTTTGGGCACAAACATTTGTAGTTTCTTCAGAATTTACTGACTCTTTTTTGTTAGGTCATTCAGCCTCCAAACTGTAGTCCCAGTTTTGGAAATGGAATTGTTTAGCAGCAGTCTTTCACTTCCGTTCTCCTCTAAAACTTACATTCAGTCCTTACCCTTCGGGGTGCCCATTTTGCTTACCATTTTGGCACCTTCTTACCAGCATCTTCTTAGTGACTCAGAACAAATCAGCACCAGAGTACAAATTATCTCCCCATATTCCTGCACATAGCCTGCTGAGACTGGATGAAAATTTCTTGAGAGCGCTGGTGAAGGAAGAAATATCCAGATTTTGCTAGAAAGAGTCATCTTGCCCCTTTGTTTCACAGCCCTATCACATTTCAGAGCAAAGTACTCACTGCACCTTTTCAATAAATCATAATAGCACAGCTAAGCTGGCACAGATTTACTGTCCGCACAGTCACTAGTGACCCTCTCCAGGAGTTCAGTCCCTTGCCCTCCATCACCCTACTGGCATAATAAGTGAAAGTTTCATGTGTAAAGCCACATCTGTGATCTCTACATCAGGTCTATAATTCAACCTTGGGAAAACACAGAAGGAGAGCCTCTCTTCCTTAAAGCTTTGTAGCTGATTTTTATCAGAAACATTCTTCTCAGGCTGCACTTTACCCCGAAGAGGAGGTTTAATCAACACTTACATTGCTTCAGGTTGTTCTACAACCGTTTGATAGATTGAGCCTTCCAATTGCTCACAGGACAAATGAATGTGAAAATCTGTGTCCCTTATAATTGAAGTTTTTTTCTCTCAGAAGCAAATTGAAGAATGGATATCATAAAATATTGGAGGTATGGTCTCCCAACGTCCCAAAACCTCTAGGCATATTTTGCTTAACACTGGACAAAAGCAAAGATGAACTGTGTTTCAGAGACCTAAAGCCTTATTTGCAACAAAATGCTACTAGCAAGTTTGATGAAGAGGAAGACATGGAGGAGGGTAATGATAATAAGGTCATGCAGTCATCTAGTTTTTCTATCAATCACAAATCTTGCTGTCTTAGATCATATCAAAGATTTTATTCTTAACAATCATCTCATTCTGTCTGCCATGATCTAGCTATCATGGACTGTTTAATCTTTTCTGTGTACCACAAAAAGAGATAACCACAAAAAAGGGCAGCAGATGCAAAGACACTTAAACCTTAAAAGCCCCAAAAGTAAAAGGGAACAAAGATGATATGTAGTAGTGCAGAAGCCTTCTTAAAGCTCATTCCTTCAGAATGAACACAGAAAAAATGCTGGAGGAGAAATGAGGAGAAAAAAAAAATACTACTGAGAAGAGCAGAAGTTGAGAAACAGGAGAATTCAACCTCTGAAAATTACAATTAATTAGCAAGAGATCTGATGGCATTTTTAAAGCTTTCTAATGTTACATCTAACATGAAATTTCTGAGCTGCAGTGTGATGTAACTTGCACTCAGCTCACACTTTTGAGGTTTGCAACTGCATCAGCTAGATCCTTCCCTTTAAACAAACAAGCAAAATACCCTTAAAAGTGGCCTTCTGAAGAATAAGCCATGAAAATGGTCACCAGCTCTTCCCAAGCCTTTGTATCCCAGGCTGCTAATATTTCAAAGTTTTCTGAATATCAAACAGATCCCATTTCTTTCCTAATGGCACAACCTTTTTTTCAGCACAAACCCACTCTATTTTTGTCGTAACTACCTCTGAGATGAAGTCCTGGTGAAGACAAGGGTCTGGTAGTTTTAAAAACATTTTAGGACTTCCAGGCTCCACCCTTATCTATCCTTCGATCTGTTATTGTATCTGAGAGGTATAAAAAAACCTTATGTTCACTGGGATTTTGCATCATCTTAGCTGAAGAAGGAGTGTAGCTTTCATCCTATGGTGAACATGCCCAGGCAGAGTTGAGAAAAAAGTGCCTTTGTTAACAGAACTGAGGGACCATCTGGGCAGCGGCTGTCCTTAAATTCATCATCCTTTACACTCAGTGTTAAAAATACTAGAAGAATAAGGCCTCTCTGTAGAAAAAAAATAAAAAGAAAGGAAAAAAAGGAAGAAAAAAAAGTTTAAATGAAAACTTTGAGAATAAGAGGCTATCAAAAATAGGGAGTAAAGGTTTGAGTGGAATTTCAATGGATTTTTTCCTTCCTTACCACTGCATGCGATGTCCTTCGAGAAATGCTAATCTACGCTCCCTGGGCAGGGAAGTCGGAGCTTCCCTTTACAAAAAATGCAACGTGAATATAACTGGTCTCTAACTCCAGTTTTTAGACATTTATTGAGGGAGAAAAACAAAGAGTAAGGAAGAAGGGGGGTGGCAAATGTACTAGGAGGCAAAGGAGAGAAATTGTGCATGTATGTGTGTGGGAGAGCAGAATGAGTTCAGAAGAAGAAAAAAGTCAGCTTTAAGTCTCCTTTCTGCCTTAGCCCAGATGTCTTTGCATCATCAGATTTTGGTCCAGCATCCAAGACCAAGACTGATTTTCTGTTGGAAAGCTAATTTATAAGCCTCATTTAAGAACGAACTTCCTTTAGTGGAAACTATGTAACATAGAACTGAATCAGAAATTGCTTCTTCTGCAGGTAGTAGTTAGGTTCAGGGAACTAAAAGAAAGAGATTAGGATTTGAAAACAAAAAAACCCTAAGAAAATAGAAGAAAAAGGAAAGAGGAGACTGACAGGGTAATTGAAAATATGTAACAGCATATATAAAATACCATATAACAATATATTCAAAGTACCAGAAAGAACCTGCCTGAGACATTTCCTTTTTCCTGCTATGCTTTTGCCATTAGGAAATATTAAGGGAGAGATACATTGCAAAAAATAACTAAAATTTTATTATTGAAAGGCATCTCAATCTTATGATTGGTAAACTACGTTTTATGACATTATGAATTACTGCATCACTGTTACCCTTCCTAAGGGCTGCAGAATAATCACAGTATGCATAAACAGCCTAGCAACAACACCCATGAGAGTTACAGCCATAAAACACTTTTACTTTGTTGCAGTATATTTACATTTAAAAGATACAGTTTAATTAATGATCATGACAAGGAACTGAGGAAAATGAGAAAGGTGACTGCTGACTGTGTTTTAGGTGCATTAATTTTGAAATAAGCCTGATGCAAAAAAAAATGTGCATTATTCTGCCTGCATAAATAAATTAAATAATTCATCATTTTTAGTCCTCAGTTGTGAAAAAGATGACTTCATTCCAAAAAAATTAGGCTAAAATTGGCAGATAAAAAAATTATCTTTCAAGAGAAGCAGCCTTCTAAATTAGATTGCCCCTTTATGAGTAAGCAGAAAATATTACTATGAGACTAAGCAGATCTACAGAAAAAGGCCTGGAAAAACACACCTTCACTGCAGGAAGAGTCTTAAAGGCAGCAGTTAATGAATTCTGCTCTTTTAAGAGAGCTTCACATTCTGGAATTCAAGGAAGTGGTTGTGGAGTCCTAGTACATTGAAACAAATGCAAGTGAGAAAATAGCAAACCTGGTAGCAAAAGAAAAAATGTGTTGCATGGATGTTTCCAAAGATTTCAGAGAAAGGAAAGGATAAAATATTAGTCCTGCAACAACTACCGGCTCTGGGGCTTTTGTTAATATTTGACAATGAATGGATCTGACCCTAAATCTGATTTTTAAGAACAACATCAAACCGAGAAAAGCATAGAAGCATGTTACCGTCTATTCCCTACCTTCATGGGGGCAAAAAAAGGGCTTAGACCCATGACTTCCCATGGGTCAGCAGAAAGTTTCCTCAAGATTCTATAACCATCTAGACAAAAAACAAACCTCAGCAAATGGTGGGCTTGCTGGTAGCAACGTTGTATTGGAACTCATTTGTTGAGTTACAATTTTATTTTTAAAAAAAGAAGACAAGGGGAAGAGACACAGAAAAGAAAGGCAAAACACTGGATGCTTTCCATTTCTCGAAGTTAAGATCCAAATGTAACATCAAGATGATGCTAATATTATACAAGCTTGCTGCACTGCACCAAACTCGCAGAACATACTGCACTACTTAAAACACTGACACACTCTCTCTACAAGCAGGCTGACATAAAAGAGCCTCCTAAGTTATTTCTAGCATTAAGCTGTTCATCAGTCAGAGAAGGCATTCATTTAATCATCTTAAAAGGGTGTAATATATTGCTGTGTTATCCATTCATTGTTATGTATCCAACATTACAGTGGTATGTAAAACTAAAATCCAAAATTGTGCTTTTCCACTGCACAGAAGCTTCCTTTTGTGAGCAAAAAGACAGTGTTTCTTCACCTGCATCATTGACGTTAGGGCCACAAGGACTTTCTATTATAGAGGATCATGCAGTTTTACAGCAAGACACAGGATCAGCTGGGCAATAAATAGGATAAAAGTCACATTACACTGCAGGAACAAAAGAAAAAAAAAGTGTTGAAATATTTATAAAACATATATCAACCTTTGTACAGTTAAACCATTGAAATCTCCTTAATTCTAGATGAGACCATTAGTAACAGAACTCAGGGAGAAACCTCTTCATAGGACAAACATACAATATTTGCCTCCCCGACCAGTGTAAATTTTATCAACCACAATAATCCCAGTGTCTAACTTTCAAATCCCAATCCAACATACTGGCAGAGGATGCAGAATATCAAGCAGGTCTAGTCCCATGCCACATACACAACCTACATTGCATCTTGGGGTTATTACAGCTTGGGTCTGCCCATTTGCCCTTATGTTTAGATTGCACTGGCATCCTCCATATCCCTAATATGGGATCTACGCAGCTAATCAGGCAGATTTTATGCATTAGCTGGCTAATTAACGCCTCTAGAAAAGGCCCAGAGACTGTGGTTAGATTAACATCTACCTGTTGAGCACCAATATACATGTCTGAACGTTGGTAAACTTTCCTTCAGAGTATTAAACTGTATTAGCTGTTTCTTACAAGGTTTTAGCTAGGTCTGTGTAGCCTTGTTTTAGGAAGGAAGACCATCACCCAAAGCGTGCAAGGCAAGCTGCATGAGCCAGTTGCAGGGCCAGAGGCCATCTCCTGGCTCATTTTATTTACTAGTAAAGACATAACCAAGCAATTCAACCTACAAAGAGACTGAGCAGGCACTTGTTATATGCAGAGAATAGGAGAGTTTGACATGTAGACAATGTCTAAGACTCTTGCAACGGCAAGAAGCCAGTCAGCTAGAAATACCAAGATGATTTCAGCTGGTGATCTGTGGTCCATGCTGAAGAAAAAAGTGAAAAAAATCCCCAGGGTCTGTGCCTGTCAGAGCTGGGGTACCTAGCTTGTGCACCCTGTGTCTTTATAGGGACATAACTTCTCATAATGTACTGCTTAGGGTAACCCTGTAAGAAGATTTTTTTCCTTCAAACAAAAGCCTTCCAGTTTCCTGTTTTCCTTACCAATAACCAAGAGTCTGTCAGGAATCACAGACACCCTCAGGGAAGGTAACACAGACCATGGCAGATCTGCTTGAAGCACTGATTTTTCCACAGACTACCATAAATCTCCATTTTAAGACTTAAAACTGATGACAGATGCTGGTCCAGATCGTTCTCCCTCAGGTGCACTGGGGCAAGTGCCAGGGTCAGACAATTCTGTGCTAGAAACTGGACGAGGAGCATGACCTAATTCTAGCACGTGTACAGTTCTTGTGCCAGAATTACCTCCAGTGGTATTACTAGCTGTGTCCCATATGGCCTATTTCTGTTCTCACTTTGATACAAAAACACTGCTCGTTACCAATACCCCACCACCAATCCAGTAGTTTTACTGGTTCTATGACTTCTACCAGTCGCATCTCAGCCAGGAGATCTAAACCTCAAATAAAATGGAATAACCTGCATAGCAGTGAGGTTATTATATCTAAGCCAAATTTGTTGTAAGCGATTTTCCGTAACTAAATAAAATAAATGCCTTTCCTCCTTTGATGGTACACTGAATTTTGCTGTTTATGAATCCTTGACATAGAGCGTACATGGACATCGGAAGTATTCCACAGACTCTTCCAAAGAAATGAACTTGCACCGATAAAAGCCCTTTGAGCAGTTAGGGAAAAGGAAGTATACTGAAGATCTGAACATACTGCACAACAGTGAAAAAGAATAGGGTGGATGACAAACCATAGAAAGGTAAGATATTAAAGTAAGAGGGGAGGAAAAACAGGTGAAGAAAATGAGAACGCCATGCTGTAGTTGTACTGAGGAATCTGCAAGCCTTAAATACTTGTCACTCACTTAGGAGAGGAGAGGAGAAATAAGTCAAAAATATATTATGTATCTACAGGCAGGGTATTTTTATATTTAAAACCATCTGTCTTACAAAAGTTCAGGTCGCATAATTCAGTTAGATAATTATAAGCCCTTCCAAAGACCCAGTTTTAGTAGAAAATGCTAACTTGATATGAGTTCCTGGCCTGAAATAGCTGTAGGTTTTGCTAAGGCATGACAGAGGGAAAATGGATGTGGTCAAAAATCCTTCCAGCTTCAGAAATTCCTGCTCCCTAAGGGAAGGAAGAGTTGCAGTTGTAAGGCTGCTCCAAGTTACTGGGACCCCAATAGCCCCGGGATCTGTGATTCAGAGTGCCACAGGCAAGACAGAATGAACAACATCCCACAGTGGATTTGGATACTGGGATTTATTTAACAACCAGTGAGACAAGAGTTTTACTCTACTTGATTATGAGGCACCCACTCTTTCACTGCCCCCAGTGCTATAGTTACTGGATCTTGCCACCCCTTTCCAGCAGGGAAGTCGCTGCTGGCTCAGGACAGTCAGGCAGAAAGTCAAGTTGGTTCCTGCTAAGTCACTGCTCACCATGACCCATCTTTGTTGTAAAGTCCCTGGGCATCCCCTGGCATTCATCTCCACTCGGGTCTTTGGTGAGATCTTTGGTCTCCAGGATCACTTCCAGGATCTTTCTTCCAAGCAAGATCTTCACCTTCGTCTTTCCAGGCTCCCTTCTTTTTTTCAGAGATGGTTTCTCGTTTTCAGAAACCCTTCTTATTAACATCAGCTCTTCTTTCCAGCACCCCAAGCCCCCAGTTTTCCTGATCTAAATTGTGTACGTGCAGAAGCACAATGTGTGATCAGCCTCCTGATTGCTGTTTCTGGCTCATGTCTCTCTTAATTGGAGAACTGAGGACATGACACTTTTGTTTAGTCCAGGTATTATGGAAGTTTATTATCATTTTTTCACCTATGACAGTTACTCTACCTCAGACCAGGTAATGCCACCTAAAAACTAGAAATACCGTATTCTGTAGCTACAATACACATCTGAGAGTGTGCAAATGCCAGTTCCTGCTCCACAGACTCATTTCAATAATATTAGACGAACATTTCTCAGCTGGGTCAGGGACCACAGTAGTTCCTTCTCATATGGTAGTGAGCTTGCTTTACATGGAGATATGAAGTGAGAAAGCTTCCCTCCTCCTTACTGAGCCATGCCTACCAAGTGGTACTGGGCACTTTCCTGGGAGGTGGAAGATTTGGCTCACTAGGAAACTGAACCAACATTTGCTACTTGCTGCCTGAGCGCTTCACCTGGCGAGCCTCACTCCAAAGTGTTCTCCTCCTATCTCCTACACCCTCCCACTCCCACCAGCTGCCTTTTTCTTCCCGAACCTCTTGGCATGGTCCCTAACCTTCCCCACACACTCTCATGTTGTCTGTCCTATACCAGATTGCTTCAGTTTCCTCCTCCTTCTTTTCCCCATGACCAGTTTCAGAGTGTAAGCTAGTACTATGAGCAGGGCTTGGCAGCTTGGGCTCACTTTTTGCACATATCTAATTCTAGTACCCTCCAGCCATCAAGAGTTTGGGGCTTTGGCCCCAGAGGCATCAAGAAACTGTTTTTTGTCTCGGGCTTCTCCAACTCTGTTTTGAACAGCAGCAGCAGGCATGAACACATTGTGCTCAGTGTGTTCAGTCTATGCTAGCAGTGCTCCAGAGGGTTAAGGAGAGGAAGCTCATCTTTGGATCCAAATGGGGCTTAAGTGCAAGCTATTTGACCACATCAAGAATGAAAGAGCCTGTATATTCACAGAATTCAGATTCCAGGTGCCTGAGAAATTTTACAGCCAAAGAGAGCAACACTCATGCTGCTCTTTCAGGGTTAGGGGGCAGATGAACAGCAGTTTCCACGTCACAACTTTGTGCACTGGCTTCTAAATTCTGCTTGAGACACATCTAGATTTTGATATCCTCCTTTTGGGTCCGGACTCTTCCGTTTCAGTCAGATTCCTCGAATGTGCTTGGTACTATCATTAACAAGTCTCAGCCACAAAGCCAATGATTGATGTGATCAAACAAGGCATCCATATGACTTGCCAGATATAATACTGTTATACACTCCTCACTTTAACACAGATGCCAGAACAAGTCTGGCTTTCTCATTTGCAATAACATGGGAGAGACACGCAGCAGACAGTCAGTTTACAGAGGCTAAGGCAATAATAGGAGGTTGCTACCTATTATGATACAGTGACATGTAGCACCATCAGGGAAGATAAAAAGAGTATTCAAGATTCAAAAAGGTCATGAAAGAAAGGGGTTTCTGTTTGGAAATAAAGGCTAAAAAGCAATTCTTACAGACTCTCATAAATTTTTCTTTTAAAAGATTTTGAAATGGTAGAATACTGTTGCAGTATCCACTGCAACCCTTCCCAGAAGCAATAGGCTCAGAGAGAAAACAATTCATGCTCAATCCTTCCCAAAGCAAGGCAACCCTGATAGGCTACCAAGAACCTGTCAGATCTTCTCATGGAGGCCAGTTGTTTAAACATCGTCCTAATTGTAAAATGGGCGGTCAGGTCAGTGAGCACAATCAATCTTCTCAGAGAACAATGAGCACTAATTGGATACTTGCACTTGATTGTACAGCTCAAAGTCTGCCCAAATGTGTCCTGCCTCAAAATGCTCTTTCAAGGAGTCAAAGAATACACCAGACTATTTTTGAATGTGAACTGGCATCATGAAATTTCCATCAAGGTTAATGACATAATCTTCTAAGGTGCTAAGACAAATCAAACACAAGAGTTAAATTTCCTTTTACCTTCACAATTTTTGTTGCTTGAAATGACAGAGAGCAACACAGCCCCCAGATTCCACTATAATCATCTACTTTTAAGTCAGATATGTAAAGGAATAAAAAACAATGCCACATATATATTACAAAGCCTCAGTGCATACCTTCTATACATAGTTCAGACACCTAGTGCTGCTTTATCACAAGTGCTTAAGACATCACATTATTTTGGACTAAAATATCAATGTCTTGGGCGTGCAGCCAAAATAATAAGCTTGTTACAACACTGAAATCATGTATCTATTGTTTATATTTTAAAGGAAAGGGAGGAAATCAGAAATAGCTAAGTCAAAGGTTTTTTGAATGGCAAATTGTCCTAAATATGAAACAGACAATGCAACGCATGTAGTTATTATTACCCTCCCTACCCATATATGTAGTCATATTCTTTTTAAAGCTTTTTGGTATCACAGCCTCTGTGTTTCACCTCAGAAATTCTGGAGAGTGGATCCACTCTGAAGCTGCGGCCAGTTGTGAGGACTACCCATAGTTCTGCATTATGCCTCTTATATTTCCAGCATCTGCTGAAGACTGACACCAAAAGAAAGACCTGGAATAACATAAACCATAAACTAGCCAAGTCCTCAGCAGCAAGCAGATCCTTGTAGTCTGACAAGACAAAGGGCAAGGTGGTTTTCCACTACAGATAATTCTATGTGTCAACATGGGAAAATATTGAATATTGAAGCTCTGTTGAGTATTAGTATTCTTATTACCACAACAGCATCAAAGTCAACATCAAGAGCCCAGGTCCCTATCTTACCACATTCAGTTCAAAGATCCCTATTATGAAGTTAAAGCTCTCAAGATCTCAAGGCACCAAAACAGACAAAACAATGGAGATTATAATCAGATCATATCCTCTACACAATAGCCATCTGACTTTATTCAGTCTTGTAAGACACAGAACACACCACCTGCATCAGATCTCACATTGATGCTGCATCTGTGTACTATACAGCTAGATAATGAAGGACAGACTAATACTGAGCAACATCTTCCTCCCGAGGAATAATCTTGATTCCTTCTGTGCCAAGAAGTCACAACAGATGACAGTTTTAACACTGACCTTTAATGCAAGTTGCCTCACAGTAGGAGAAATAGAATTGTTCAGCCTATAACAATTACATAATCAGTAACAATTATACAATACTGGTGTAATCACTGGGCTTAAACCACATAACACAAATCTAATCAAACAATTTTCTTTTCCGTATAAGTGAGTTCAAAGGACATTTGCTCTGCCTAAAGGTCAGGTGGAATGATGGATACAAAAAACATTTCCTTTCCTGACACAGTAGCTGTGAAGAGAAGGTATGGGGTTATAATCATTGTTTTATGGCTTTTGAACTCCCTAAAGCAGGGAGTTTATAGAGGAGGTGTAAAAGGATGGAGAGGAGGAAAGGGAAGAAAATGGATTTTAAAAAATCTCAATAGTGTTATAGCCCCATCATCTTGTCTTCTCTCATGTATATGTTGAAGTTCTCTTGTTTCTTCTGAAGAGACTGGGAAGTCAATGCACTGACTTTGCTGAGAATAGCATGAAAATTCCCACACAGGAGACAGAGGGATTGCTGAGCCTGAATAGAGAGATCTGCATGTTCACATTCTGGTTAATGAGAACGAACTGCACAAATTGTGGTAATTCATTCAGCCAATAATGGCTGTTACCAGGGAGAGTTTAAGTATTTGTATCCTGCACTTTCCCTGGACAAATCTGTATGACACAGGCAAAAGCATAGCTGAATGCACTAGTTTGCTCAGGTCCTGACAATGCTAAAGTACAGTAGTAAGACTGTAGTTGGTAATAAGTTTGTAGTTGTGTAGCCTACAGTGAAATCCGTGCTTCTGCAGCCCCTTGTCAGATTTAGGTGAACGCTAGTTTGGGATATCTGTACCTGCTCTGTCATATCTTCCCTCTGCAACAAAAAATAACCAAAGCTGGATGCATGTTATGGAAAGCAAGCAGGTAGCAGGAATCCAGTCTCTCCAACTTGCATATATGTTTTAAAGCATTGCTTAAGCATCACAACTGGAGTAAGTACCAAAGTTGCTGATACAATCAATGGAGTAGGTGCCTTTAAAAGTCCCTGAGAGAGGCCAGGTTTGGCCCCTTGTTACCTAAGCAAATTGAATACCTTAGTCTGGCCAACTATTGCCCTTTTAACACGCATTTGTAAAAGTTGTTTGGCAAACAATTAAAATATGGCGCAAATATAAATTGAAATCAAGGTTTTATTAACAGCACATAGGGACAAAGTTTCATTCTCCTTCCATGTTATTTGTGATTAATTCAACAACCTCCATAACATCAGCATCCTGTGATCCTGAATCAGACACTCAAAGTCAGAATGCAAGGGTTACATCACAAGGAAAAATGTTTATTGCTGTACACTGATAATTGTATAGCATTCCTGCACTGTCTGTGACTTTTTTCAGCAGACTATAAAATAATTTGTAACAAAAAAAGGTTAAAATTATGTCTATAGCATCTATAGCAAAGACGTAAAGACAAGAAGAAGCCTGCACAAGAAAAGTGCATTTACAACTTCTTTCACATTTCTCAGTGTTTCTTTTTTTTTTTTTGACTACTTTTCTTTGAGGGCAAACAGTGGAATAATTACCATATTGTCTAAGTTAACTTGGTTTTGCTAGTTTATGTTTTTATCTTCATACAAGAATCTATACTCTCATGTTCTCTAAAAAAAGTACATATACAGAAAACTGCAGCTCCAAATAACTAATGTTTTAGCATAAAATTACGAGACACTTTTGACAGTACATTCAGATTTTAATTGCTTCTGGTTATTTTTTGAGTGTGTTTGATGAAATAGTTTGCGTATCTGTGTATGTACTTGTGCAGACACGTATGTAGAATGAAAGAAGCTTAAAACAAGTGATTCAGGCATCACTCCACCATTGTACCTAGCACTGGATTTTGCCTCAGCACAGTTAACTATAATCTGCTGTTGTTTCGGCTTCAACAATACATCTTCTGGTGCTGGCAAGAAAAGACATTATTTGAATTAGTGGGATTGATTTCAATTGGAAGCAAAGTCAGTCCTACCAAAGCACGTAGTCACTTTGCCCATCCCAAGGGTCACTCTGGCGCAGGCAACCCAAGGGCTCAGATTGGCAAACAAAAATCCAACAAAGATAAGAGCTAAAATTCATGATTACTTACAGCTGAAGAAGGTCACTGGAAGCAAAGGGCAATACTTTCAGTGACAGCCTAGGTAATTTTGGAGCCTACATCTCATCCTCATACACCATTTAAGAAGACAGGGCCAGACTGCTACACATGAAGGTGCCTGAGGCAGCAGGGAGCCTCTATATGAATTTCAGCTGTATCCAGGGACTGAAATCCCATTAATTTCCGCTAGTTCAGACCTGGCATTGGACTGGTCATCGTCCCAATAACCAGCTGCTGCACAATGGCTGAACCCCAGGAAATTCCCAGTTCTGCCGTAGGTTATTGGTAAAACCATTTTACTAGATTTTTTTGTACTGTTGTAATGAAAGACATGAATTCCACAATTGTTCTCTTTCTGTTACTGCCTGAAACCCTATGCTGATAATTTATTAGGTTTCTCTGAAAAACTGCAGGTGGTAACAGAATCTGCAGAAATTTAAGACATGTTCAGTTTGATGTGGTGGAGTTCATAAAATATAATTACTGTGTGGCCATATGAACACTGTATTATGAAGGTGTGGATCCTAGTCTGATTTTATGAACTCCCTGTGTATATCTTTGTCACACAACAGCTTATATTTTAATTGTGAGAATAGCCTGACATAACCGTTATTATTTTTACTTCCATTTCCATATGAAATCTAAAGCAATGGTGGCATCACTAACTGATGGAGATTCTTGAATCTTTGAAATCTTCTGTTTAAATGAAAACACCATACAAGCAGATGGTCAGATCAGGAAAGTGAGGCCAGGCAGATTAAAAATAAAAAGTAACTCATTACCAGACAAGGAAGGTCAGTCCCGCTATCAAGATGCCCCAGTGAACCCAACTAGAAAAGGAGGTTGCATTTTTTAAAGATAGACTCTCCTTTATCTTTAGGTCAGAGAAAGGAGGGGATTTAAGCATACAGAGCAGTAAACCAGATCCTGCACCTATAGTTTCTTGTACTAAGTGAAAGCTTGGAGTTCCTGCAAAGTGGGTGCTGGGTGTCTCTGGTGTCTCAGGAAGCCACAGGAAAGCCCGAGCCCCTGCGTGGTGCGGCTTCTGGCCGACAGCGTGCTCACGGGACCCCAGTTCACGCTGCCCGTCGCGCAGCTGAAACTACAGCCTCGTGTTGAAGCATTAAGAGACCACGAACCCTTTTTTTGATCAAGGAGAAGACAAGAAAGAGACCAGAACTGGAGCATGCACAAACTAAAGGAAGCTCAAGGGAAAACGTGGTTCCGTTTGCAGTGCGCCATATGGCAGGAAAACGTCCCTTCAGAACACCCTTTCTGGTAGCTAAATTAACTAGGGCTGCGCTGTGACGGGATGCAATTTGACATTTACCTTCTTCTGTTATTTACAGCTGTTGGTTTGGAAGACAACACCCCAAAAGCAGCCTCAGAATATCTCCTGTTTACTTATATATTTTTATCTAGCTCTTCATTGAGAGATTGCTGTGAACCACACACAAGGAAATAAGACGCATGAGTAATTGTCAGTTCTGTATTCTTTTGAAATGAAATGCATTTTATTATTCAGCATATCTGTCATCCTCATCTCCTCTCTTAGCTCTAGACGTTCCAGCTGTAAGTACCTATTGTAAATCATGTGTATAAACTCTGATATTCCCAGCATCTCAGAGTATATATTTTCCATATGTCTCAGTGCATCCTGCATCATTTAGGGTATGAAACATGCAGCAGAGAACCAATTTGTCTTTTTATTGAATCAAGCCCTTAAAAACAAACAAAATGGAGATAGATGGTGAAAGGACCTATAAAAATTCCAGCAAAAAGCAAGGACTAAGCGATGAATAAATTCATCTGAATAAATTGTGCCTGCAAAGACCAAGTCAAATTCACTATTTTCTCAAAGGCAGTAGTAAATTCTAATATTCCATTTATGTAATATTTTCTCCCAATTCTCCTATGCATTTAGGGCAGACACTTGATACAGTGTCAGCATAATATTAGAAAAAAGGAAAACACACAACTGTACAGCTCATCAAGATATGGCAGCCAGCTCCAGTATCTCAGCTCTGTCTATTTACCTTTTTGTTCTAATGTACTTTTTGTAAAGGTGCATCCCTAGTTCTGTTGTTGATTGAATGCACAGTTCTCATTTGGGCAGGCAGCTGGCAGGCACAATGTTATACATGATGAAAGTGAAAACCAACACATTGGAAAGGCTCGAGCTCCAGTAAATGAATTACCAAATCTATATAAACTGAGCATTGACATCTGTACTCTGGGCATCTCCTCTTCCTGACCTTGCCTTGGCAGGTCGAGTTTGCCAATGTGGAAGGAATAATTTATGTCAAAGAAAAAAGGCCAGATTAGATGACCTAGTAGTAATTTTGAACCTGTTCTGTAACTTCCATTAGGAGCACAAAAAAAATGGGTATGCCACCAAGTGAATTCACTGTTAGGAGCTATAGTTTCCTCATTATCTAACAGGATTTGGCTGAAGAACTGAAGTGTGTATTTAAAGCAGTAGTTTAACTCAGCAATTGCAGAGACACTTTCCTGGAGACTGTGAAGGGCACCCCTTGATGCCAGCTGGACTGTTCACTTCGAAAGCAAAGGATGACATTCCTGAAAAATACCCCTTATATCCACGCCTCTGAGCAAAACTATCCAACTAGGGGCCATATCCGTAATCTGGAAGAGGGGGCAGAGTCATGTTATGGAGCAGAGGCATCTGTAAGGACTTACCGATGACTAGTGAGCTGCTGGAGAGAAGAAGAGAAGGGAGGGGCTATTCAGCTGCAGTAGCGCTGGCTGGAGAGATTTCAAGCCTGCTAGCTTGCTAGTGAAATCCACTTGCTATTTTTCAGGAGATGAAGAAAGAAAGGCAGAGGTGGGCAAAATTACCTGAGAAAAACTGCCTTTGGAGAGAAAGTGCCTTAAGAAATCCTGTCTTCTCAGAGCAGACTAGAGAGCAAGGTAGTTTAGCCACAAACTGCCTGACAGTTTGGAGGTTACCAGAGGATAAGGAATTCTCCTTGTGGGGAAAAAAGGGCGGTTTGTGGGCTTGCAGAATGTTAAAAGCAAACAAACAAGCAAAACCACACGCATAAAAAAACCTCATTCCTCACTAGTTCCAGACTGATTAAGAAAGGACCTCCTGTTCTACTGGAGGATGATGTATTAATACATTAATTTGAAAAGATATTCTCTAATCCCATTCTTCAATCAAGCTGTACAAGCATCTTCAAGCTTTATTTTTGCTCCATATTTATCTAAAGATGAAGACTGCAAAATCCTGATTAAGTACACAGAAGAATGAACTACAGTTCACGATGAGAGCAATGAGTGGACACCCCTTACATTGATCTCCCTGCAACAGCTCTTTTTGTGTTCATCTTAAGATGACAAATTAACAAGAAAGCTAAAATGAATTCTTGAAGCTTTATATTTTATATCACAAAGTTTGTTTGCAAAATATCCGATCTTTATGCCTCTACTGAACCATTCCTTTCAGACAAAATAGGAAGTTGCTGAACTATCATTTTAAAAATTATTGCTCATACTGCAGCATTTGACACATCTCAGGAAGCAAAGAAATACTGGGCAAAGTGGTCATATGTCAGCTGGAGACTTTTCTTTAAGATGTTTTTAAGATGCCTTGGTGACTGGGCCCAAGAGTAGCACTCTTCACTGTTGACAATTGGGTACCCTGGTTCATTTGAAAGGGTTGCAGCCTTACTGTTTTTTAATCTACAAGCAAAATAAAGGTCTACATTTCACCCACCATCAATTCTAGTAGCTGAGAATGGGGAAGAACAGAAAGGTATCAAGAACCTTGAGAAATCATCTCCTACCCTTGGGAGAAAAGAAGAGAGACTGATAAAAGCAGGATATCTCTTAATGTATAAATCCAGAGTTTTCCATACATAATTCAATTGACCTGATCAATCTATGCATCGCATACTTAAAGAGATTCATATTGACCATTTCTGGACAGAACTGTAACTGTTACCAACAGTGCTACTTAACACACATGTAGACACCAACCTCTGTGTTCCCTCAGGACACTGTAGGAGCACAGAGATCCATCTGCTTGCAGATTTTGCCGTACAAAGGCCCCAGTGACAGTCCTCACCAAACCCCAGCAGGGAAATTGAGGTACTGGTGAGGAACTGGATAACGCAACTTCAACATTTGCCTCATTCATAAGATAAGATGCCAAATATTTGCTGAGGGATAGCAATTTTTCAAAAACCACAACTTTGTTTTTCCATTTCACTTTCTATATATTATGGCAGAAAGCAAAAGAAAATCTGTCCCGGCAGAAAAATTGTAATGACTGTTTTGAAAGTCTCTCTTAAAGGTCAGTGTGAGTCAAAGACTGTAGTGCAGCAAGTCTCAAACCTCATTGTAAGAATTTTGGACATCAGAAATCACTATACATGACTGGAAAGCCCTTGGCTGTAACAATTACAAATTTTCTACTTGTCCTTACCAAGATGAAGTTTGCATAGGACCCAAAATCTAGAGAGAGAAGTGAAAGATAAAATAAACCTCTTTCAGGTTGTATGGACTTCCTAATTCATCATTTTTCTTCATCACAACAAAATTTGAAGAGTTGCACCACCAACAAAAAAAGGCAGGGACTGGGGATAGATAGTAGAAAGAATATACTATGCATTTATTGGGTTTCCTCAAACGGACACGCAACATATACAGGAGGAATAGAGAAAGAGGTAGCTATTTAAAAGGGTAGATGAAAGTTCTAGAGGAGGAAATCTGTTTTAGACGGTCAAGAGGAGATCCAGCTATGAATGCTACAAGTCATGACCTGTAGGATATAATGGTGTTTAAGGCAGCAAGAAGGGGTCTTGGTGCCTTGGCTAGCCACATCCAAGAACTACAAGGCAAAGACTACCCTGGCAATAGCAAACAGACAGCCGTGCCTATGTGGCACCATTCTGATATCAGAAGCAGTGCAGTCATGTTAATGTTTAACTCCTTCCAGATATCCTGCCTGCAGCAAAATGAAATATCTCAAGAGCCCACATTGTCACCTCAGCCACACATCTCAAAGGGAGTCTTTGAACATTGCACCGCAACTTGCCAGATTCTTATGGTCCACCTATGCTGCTAAATCACAGAAGTTTTCCCACTGCTTATTGGCTATTTCCTCACACAGTTGAAGCCTGCATTTACTACCCTCTCTAAAAAAATCCTAGTCACTTTTCTGTGGACACTTCACTCCATAAAGTACAGACTGTGCCAAAAGGCAATAGAAACAACCACCCTGTGGTGTGCTCCAACTGTGTCCCAAGTTTTGCAGGGTTAGGCACTCGCTCCTTCCCAGGGCTTGCAACGGCCTGGGTGCCATGCATGGAAACGCTGCTCTGAAGGGCAGCGGCACGTTCCCCGCTCAGGGCCCAGAGGAGAACCAAGGCCAGGTACCACCTTGTTTCCAGACAGCCAGTCTGCTCTGGAGAAGCTAATCCTAAAGAAAATGGTTATGAACTATTTCAAGATCCTTAGTTTTCTTTTATTGAGCAGTAGATGTAGCCTTAGTGTCTAAAAAAGTCTTGGAGCCAATATTTTCAGGATGCAGACCCTCGCCACAGAGGGAAGAAGAGGGAAGAAGGATAGGGTTTCGCCCTGTAACAAAGGGGGCATCTTGGCAAGACGATTAAAATCAGCTCTGCACCACAAAAAATGAATCCAAACTCTTTTAATTCTGCTGCCAAATTATGTAGGAGGACTGAGAAACTTGTAGGCAAACAGATTTGTCTGAGGAGAAGATGGTATTTTCTTGAAAAGGTTTTTCTTTGCTTGGTTCTCTTTTTGCTTATTTGATGGACTTAGTAACCAAGCTGGGCAGGCCTGGATAGAAGTTATTTAGGGGTCCTGCTGAGATAGCTGCTTGAGGGTGTAAATACGCTACAACATTCTTGATGAGCCTGAGTAAAAGTGGCTGTAAAACCCTTAGAAGGGTGCAGTATCCCCAATGGGATCCTCAGAAGTTGGTGACTACTACCCTGTAGGTTATGTATCTTCCATGGATATTCTTTGTGACATCTCCTTTGCCTTTCTACCCATCTTTCACATCAAGAGACTTACATTTGCAGGCTTCAGGCTATTAAACTAATTAAAATACATAGTCTTCAAGATGGAAAGGCTGCTGATCTGGCTTTTGTAAAGATGTCAAAAAAAATCACCTTTCCTCTGAGTCAGAATAAAATCAAATTATACACAGAGTAGATTAGATTAGAGAAGGTCTGTTTCTTAAAGTACCTTATCTGTTCTGTTCTCATTGTAGTCAGTCAAAGCAGGAGGATTCACCGAATGCTGTTTATATCTGTGAGCCTCACGCTTGCATAGGGATCAAATTCTGATCCGGTAAACGTTTAACTCATTCCAGCAATGATATGTATAATCTTCATCTGACCCCAAAGCAGAGGATTTTAGCAAAAAAAGCAAGTAAACTGAGATGGGTGTGTAAGTGCATT
This sequence comes from Mycteria americana, assembly GCF_035582795.1. Taxonomy (NCBI): domain Eukaryota; kingdom Metazoa; phylum Chordata; class Aves; order Ciconiiformes; family Ciconiidae; genus Mycteria; species Mycteria americana. The sequence goes on along the minus strand of NC_134365.1, from coordinate 161,274,005 downwards.
AATGGCTCCTGCTAAGTCTCAGTGATCCTCTTACAGGTACACAGGCTATAATGGATCCAGAGTAGACAAGAGGCAATGCATAGCGGTTCATGCATAGCTCATCCTGATGGCAAAACAGAAACAGTGCTTGTTGACAAGATCTGCGAATTGAACTTCTTTCAAAAATGGCTTAGCTGTTCGGGAGCTGCCACAGCAGTCTAGCGGGCATGAGTGGGATGAAAGCTCACATTCAAAAGAGCTCAGTGCTTGAGGACTCCCCCTGAAAGGCACTCCAGAAGTGCTGTCCCCAGCCCGAAGGCAGTAGCAGCTACACCTCCGCATTACGTGAGGACAGCTCAGTTTTCAGGCAGAGGCAGTATATTTTATCTGGTCACCTGAGAGAGTCAGAAGCCGCAGGTGAGCTTCAGCCTCACACACCAGGGTGAAGGGTGCACGTGAGTTCACTGCTTTTTCTGACTATATCGGTTGACGTCACAAAAGATAATGCCTCTCCCTGCAAACTGAGCATCCCTTCTATCATTAAACAGTCACCGCTATAACAGCAGCAGTTCTGTGCACGTCGTTGTCTTTCTTACTGTTCTCTTCTCTTACATGGGTGGGGTTAGTGCTCCAAGATGTTTTATAGTCTGGTGGAAACACAATGTGGGAAGTTATGAAACTCTTAAATAAAATATTCTCATGCCACTGGAAAGAATAAAATCAAGAGTTTTAAACAAAAATTAGTTCCTCCTTGCCCTTTTGATAGGCGACACCATCTCTCAAGAAATGAAAGTCTAGATAAGTATTATTGTCCTATCTCCTAGTTAAGAGGCAGCTTATGAGACATCTCAAAGAGCCTGTAAATTGAAAATTTCACAACTAAATCACAGTTGCATCACTTTTCCATATAACCATTTACCACTTTTATCTTTGTCCACACCCCCTTTCCTGTGTTTTCCTGTGTTCATTTAGTTCTTTTAAACTTTCTGATTAACTAGACAGGCATTTAAGTAACGCACAAAATAGAAATAATAAATATTAAATAATTGGGACACAGTTCTTTTAGGTCCTTTAACTATCGTTATCTTGCCTTAGCTTTATAAGCTGCATTTTTATCATTCTAATACACTAAGCATGTTTGCTTGGAGACAGCTATTGTTATTGAGCTTTTTTTCATTACTTTCTGAAAACTAAATATATTTAATATTTTATGTTAGCATTTCTAAAAATACAAACTATGTTTAGAACCTGTTTTTTAAAGAAGATCTTTCAGTCAAAATAAGTTCAAATGCATAACATTGAGAGGTAGACACTTTTTTTTTGTGCCCTATACATTTATACATAAAAATTCATTTACACATAAAAATGTCACAGTTCTAAGTATACTATCTTTCTGATATTAGACATCTGATTAGATAATATTTGCTATACATATATCTAAGACCTTTCAGAACTATAAACAAAACCTTTACCGCAGTGAAAAAAAATCAGGAACACAGGACACCAAACTTTTAATTCTCACTCACCTAATTTAAACATCAGTTGAAAATACACTGGTTGGTTGCATATTTTGTACCAAAGGGGATAGAGTACCATAAATTGCCAGAAGAAAGAAAATTATTAGTAGCAGTGTATATTTATTAAAGGTCAGCCACCTAAAGCAGCTGAGAGGTTTAGAATATTCATGTCTCTGACAGGCACAAATTAGTAAATGGTCAACGGTGTTTAAGTATAATTCATCTTCTGCCTCGGAATGCTGCCACATGATTATCAGCTCCACATCTGCCGGATGCTCACATACCACTCACCTAGTTTATACATAAACAGTGCTCATGGCTGCTGCTGGTTTTTGTGTTTAACTTTTGGAACTTCTTCCTCTGTAATAGGAAAAAGGGGGCTGTAATAATAGGAACTTTTATAATAGGAACTTTCTTCCTCTATAATAGGAAACAAAAAGAGAGGAAATGTGTAGGAAAAGAGAAGAAATTCAACACATGAAGGACAGAAAGGTGGGAGAAATGGATAAATGTTAGAAATGACATTTTATTGTAGACTGAGAAGTCATGAGGATCTGATATTAGCTCAGAGATGAAAGAAATCACCTCAAGGCTACCTTCTTCATCAGCAATAGCTTGCACCTTGCATAGGCCTTGTTTAAGAACAGGGAAAATCAGATAATTATAAGATAAATTTGAGTGGTGAGGATGAATACATGTTTGATAATCTCAGCTACCATCTTATTTACTTGAATTTATCTAGCATATATGTGTATATTCTAACAGCAAAGATTGACGAGACCACTTCTTCTCCTCAGCCCCTTACCTCAGTGTAAAATTTATTTGAATGGCAGAGCAAAATTTGTTTGAATTTCCGAAAATGGGAGAAGGGAAGGGAGACAGTTCAAAGCCATGTAATTATAATAGCAAGCATCTCAAACACTGAAAAAGCTATGCAATATGATTCATCAAGGTGAATCCAAGAAATTGCTCAAAAGGCAACCTCAGCCTTTCAGAAGTGGCATTACAGTAACTTATAGAGACGTCTGCAATGATACGGAATAGTATCAGGCTCCTATGAAAGCTGAAGAAATAAAATATGATTTCAACCATGATAGCAGTCCATTCCAACCCACCTCAAGCTCAAAATAATCTCATAAAATAGCATTAGCATTTTTGCAGACAAACCAGGCAGGCAACTTAGATAAACATTTTCACTGGCACAAAAACATTTTCAGCAAATAACATGTTCCTCAAAACAGTTTGTTCATTAGAAGGCAGAAAACTTGGAGTATTTTTCTCTTGAAGAAAATGCTGCATACAACTCTATTTGCAATCCTCTCTAAATCCTGCCTGCGGGGTGGAAGCCCACAGTGCTAAGAAGTCACATCAGATGTCCAGTGTCATGCAGCATACGCTTAAATAAACCCAGCCTTGGGACAATTTAAAACTACAGAGCAGCAGATGCAATGAGAAGAATGCTGAATTATCCTGTAAGGCAGGAATAGGTTAACCTATCATAGAGAGTGACTGAAAGAATATTTGATCCTTCCTGGTTTCCTTTGGAACACCTTCGTTCATTTGATGTCCAGATGCCAACTATGATCACCTCTATTAGTATGAGCACAATTCAGTATCTAGAGACTCACTCTCTCCAGAAACCCTGATACACAGACTAGCACACTTCTCACTGTATTACTTATTTTTTAAAAAGTTTTTCTTATAAAATATATCTTAAAAGCAAGAGACAACAAGGCACGCGTTCCTTCTGTAAAAGCTGTGGTCAGATACCCTCATAAAAGTGGTGTTCTCTTGCAGTCTCCGAGTAAGAAAATATATTAATAAAGGAAAATCAAGTAGCACTATGTAACAATTCAGTAATCTGATTTTACTGGCCAGATCATTCATTTGTACTGTGATTACATACTGAAGCTCTTAAACTGCAGAGATAGTTCTCCGCTGCTTCTGTTTGTGGTCTTATCTGATTCAGAAGGTGCTCTAAGCCATGGTCCTCTGGGCTCTGGCAGGCAGATCTCTTCAGTGTCTGTCATGGACACAGCTCTTACGGTAGACCCAATTCTGTGCTGGCCCAAAGGGACAGAAAATGGGCACCAAACTCTGTTGGGTACGCAACCAGATAAACACAGTCTTGCCTATAGAGCTGTACGGGGAAGGTGTTGCTTCTGCTGCTGCCTTCTCCTCCTCTCGCTGTCACCTAGGTGTGCATATGTCTTTTCCTTCTCCCCTCTCCACTCCTGCTTTGGCACTATTTTAAATTCTGCTTAGAACCAGTTTGATCTAAGCTCAGGTCACCCCAAGTCAGCAGAGTCTTTTGCACTGCCCTCCCCAGTCCTCCGGCACGACGCAGAGGCAGCAGAGCCGGTGGCAGGACGGGAGCAAGCGAAGCACTGCCTGCTCTAGGCTTCCTACGCAGAGGAACACCGGCAATGAACAAAGACCTTCCGATTAAATACTGAGTTATATTGCAGTAGTAATAAGGGGCTAATTTAGATGAGGGCTCATTTCCTTTTATTATACCACAATTTCCTTTTGTAGGCATACATTGCTTTCTCTCTGGCTCTGCAAAGCAAGTCAGACCTGCACCAGTGAAGAACTGTCTTGTGCACCCTGACATTTCTGAGGGCCGTGCAACTTGGAAAGCCAGAATTTTCTCTAGCTGGATCTAACTTCTGGATGTATAACCTCTGCTTTCTGTTTCCTGTGAATAAGATTATAAAGACTCTGTGGAATGAGTTTAAATTATTTTACCATTTTCTTTACATCAGTTTTATAAGAAGATAGGAGATAATCAAATGCCCAAACTATCTTAGGGAACAAATTTAAAAAGGATACTACAAAAGAGTTTCCTTTATCCACATGTGAGGCATTAATACTTCATGAAGACCAGACTAAATTGGCGTATCAGACTCTATGTAAAGATCTGAAACCTGCCTTTACCAAACGCTAACTTTTCTTAGGCTTATGTTTAACTTTAGCAGATAGAGAATAGAGATATAGAATATCTCAATAGACAATATTTCTTGATAACTATGTGTTCGTTGTATTATTCAGAATTCGAATTTGGACTTCCTTACACTGTTTTCTATTTCTTAAGTAACAAAGACTAAATACAACTTTCCACGGAAAACTGACCCTCTTAAAAAAGCTATAGTGCACCCTCATCTTGTAAATCCCTGCCTGGCCTACTGCCTCAGCAACAAACTGCACAAAGCTAAACAAGCTTTACGACCTCACGGGCCATTTTTTAACTTTGCCTGCTGAAGGTAAAATGCTACCTGAACTCCTCACATGGGTGATACTGAACTAGAAGGACGGTTTCCTGACTTAGGGTGGACTCCATCTAAATGAGCTGAGGTGTTTAAAATTAAGGCGTTCACATTTCCAGGTCAGACATTTGATATTCATCTGATAAAACACAGATAGCTATTTTAGTATGAGAAGTATCACCTTCTTGAGTTGCTTTTTCTTCTTTACTCACTGTTGACAAGGCTTAGGATAAATAGCTCACATTCAGTAGTCTTTCAGACATCAAAAACTAAACAAAATTGATTCCACTCATAGTCCTTACAGTGTCTTGAAGCTGTAGAGTAAACCCATACAACAAAACATTGCTTCTTTGTTTCACCAAGATTTCAGCCTCTTCTACAATGGAATTTAAGGGTGTTACAATGCACAAGAACAAACGAACATCTCAAGGGGCTCCCTTACTATTGCTATAAAGAATAGAAAAATTTTATTTTTTGAAATTTCAGGAACACTCAGCTTGCGTTTCTTTTTTAACTATTTTGTACAATGTCCATCTGTGGATAGGCTTCTTCAGGAAACCAATAAGCACTCATTTTTCTCAGGATGTTGGTAAAATAGGAGAAAAAGCACAACTTCCATAGACTTTGGTTTTTGAGCTCTCTATAACCTCTTACACAACATCTAATATATTTGATTTTTACAATCAACACAGACTTGTTTCAAGTCTCTGCTTGAAAACATTCCAATATCATCGCTAAGTTTTCAGATTTTGAAATCACGCAAAGCAAACCAAGAAATATTCTATACCCCATGAGAGCAAAACAGTCTTATGCATGTTTACTCAAAAGTACTGATTTAGTGTTCTAATGTACATGTGAATCTAAAGCACCTAGCTGAATTGGGAACCAAGGACATGAAAAACTTAGGAATTGGCCCCAGCATACCTCTTTGCTGTTGAACATAGGCATCAACAGGCTTTGAATAACTAAAAAACTACAGCTGAAAATCTTTTTCTTAGAGTTAGACCAGAATAATGATTATTTGCTATTTCAGAAAAAAGCCTTAAGAAAAATCAAGTTCTTGTCTGAAGAAAGTGACAGCGGAACTGTCAACTATAGCAAGAACCATCAATGCAGGTGATACATTAGAGGTAGGCATGCCAAAACCTCCCCGGCAGCGCTGATAATCTATCTAAGCAATGTCTCAGATAAAATACTTCTGAGAACAGAGATTAGCACATTCACCAGATCAGTGTTATCCTTGGCCTGAGCATGTGACAGTAAAAGCATAGTTTTATACATCTATAACCAAAGCATACCAATTATGGTCTGAGTTTAAAATTGCTGGAGTGACTAACTGAGGGAAATGAGATAAAACAACTCTGCTGCAACTGAGTTCTTGAAAATGTTAGATTTTCAGTGTGAAGAAGATGATTCTAAAGTTGTGATATCACCAAAACAGAGCTGCAGCCAAGTCTAAATTCTCCTATTTATTTGCAGTAAACTGTACATTTCCTGACCCATCATATGAATGGTTATTTCAGTGGTGCTGCTGCCTGTCCAGATCCTATGCGACATAGACAGTTTTCTGTTGGTTTGATGTGCCAAGTACTATGCTGCGAAACACAAGACAAATATCACGAGTACACCTCCTTTGCATACATCTCTCTTTCCACCTAGAAATTATACTAATGCAATACCCGAAGGAGTTTATCAGAGGAGTCTGAGTGTTTACCAGGTTGGCCGGTACAGTAGCAGGAGCCCTGTCCGCGTTGCCACATGTTCAGAAAACCATAGGCAAATGTCCACTGCATAAATATAGATCAGCACCAAAGTGCACATGCATGAAGTCTTCCCTTCCCGGGATGCCTGCCTCTGCACTGAGCAGACTGTGTGCATTTGGATGCAGTAAATCTGATGCATTTCTTTGTGTGTCAGAATTTCTGCCCATGCCCAGACCAACTCAATGGCACATACAGAGTTACTGCTACCCCAGATAAAACAGACTCATTCTGCAAAGGACTAGCATATGCTCTTGTATTTATGGCACCTGTATATTTTCAGTTCTCTGAAGTGCTAAAATGGATGTCAACATAATGCTGTTTAAAGTTACAGCATAACTTATGCTGCTTATAACTGCCGAGGATCTCATCCTTGCCGTTCAGGAAGGGAAAGAAAGGACCATGGAGTTTTTTCTCTAGGAGCTCCATACAGTAAGTACCCTTTGCAATCTGGCTCTACTGATAATATCTGCTGCGGAGCTGGTGAAGGTACAAGGCAAAATCTGTCCTTAAAGATTCAGCTCCAAAATACGCATTTTGTAATTTTAACTACATTCGTCCACACTAAATATCAGATAAAGAAAACAAATGGAAACATTGTGAATTTGCATAAGACACATGCAGTGCAAGGAAGCTTGTGAATTAATAGGAAGAAGCAAGAAACTGTTTATTACAAAAGAGAAAGGTTTTTTTAAGAAAATAAAAAAGAATAAATGATTTGGAATATGCCGGATCTTCAGTGTTGTTGCCCTTCATCAGAGAGTAACACTCTATTAAAATAAATAGTATCTACAGACTACCTATAGGAAAAATGCATTCTATAATGTTTGAATTTTTAGTAAGGATGTTAAAAGAAAGGAGATATAAGCAATCTTGTACCCTTACTGAAGAAAAAGAAGGTGCACTCAACTTCCAACTCAGCCACTCCTGGATTTTGGAGGAAATTGAAAAATACAACTTGAGTAAATTGACTCATATCACTGAACATATCACTTGTATCTGTGGTGTTCAAACCCTACCAGTATTAAGTGCTGAAGTACATGCCCCGTGTTTGAAAATTAAGTACGTGAGTCCTGGACACTTAAGTGTACTTGACAGTGGAAGATAAGCACCCCTGGCTGCTCCAAAAATAAAACTGAAAAGATTTATTAGTGAAAGCGAATGTTCAGAATGTAGGCAAAATGGCTGTATTTGTTTCAGTGGATTTACACTCTTTTATGCAAGAAAGGTGTTTACTGATACTGAACTTCAAGTTAGCAAAGTCAAAGATGGTGTCTTTCAGGTTTTTTGATGACTGAATCATTTCCTACCCTTTTAAAACACCTTCTTTAGCAATTGGTGCATGCCATTCCTTAGCACTTGAGTGTGACTACCTTTGAATCATCAGATTCAATTAGTGGCACCGTGTTACCTAAAGAGCAACGCTAAACCAGATAAAGAGGATAAGGAGGGAGCACAAAGTGGTTTAGCGTGAAAATGGATTAGATGTGTTTATTATAAAATAGCTACTTCTTTTGGGGAGTAAGGCAGTGTCCTACTAATATTTGAAGAATACTAAAGCCATTTTTGGGAAAATAGATATTTTAACATGCAATGCCAAAAAAAAAAAAAAATTAAATGTTAGGATTAAATCAGGAAGAAGCACATTTATGCATATTTCCAGAAAAAGTGCCCTGCATTCAGCCATAGAATAATCTGGCAAGAGAAGAAATACAAATCTCATTTTCTGGGGGTTTTAAAATAGAAGTCAGTATAATTTCAATAATACAGTAATAATACAATAATTCCCTACTGAAATACAGGGAATGATCTTGCGTTTCCGGGAGACAAGCATGACAGATCCTCCTATCCTTTCAACCACAGTAACACTATTGTGTACGATGGGACTGTCTTCTTCTACCAATTCTGTTTGAGCAAGGTAGGAATACCAGAGATTCATGCAAGTCATACTTTTCTCCCCTTTACACTCCTTCCAGTGATAGTGATGCCCAAAATGATGGTCTTAGTATACTGCTTCCTTCTATGCCAGACCCACTTGGGGATGTCTTAATGCACTGCTTTTGTAAAGAACGAGAGAAAAGGATCTTTATTTACAGCCTTGCTCTGGCTTGCACATCAACACAGTACACGGCAGAGCACAATGCTCTCATCACGGTAGGTAATGGTCTACCTTAACATTCATATCGGGAGCTAAACATGCCATTTTACAATCTTTTTATTAAACAATGCAATTATTATTGCATAGATAGCCTAGATAAAGTCTCCCATAACTGTATGATATGCAAGGTGGTCAGATGAGTGATCAAGACTGTTACTTGTCTTTTAATCTCCTGTCAGCCAACCCAAAATTGCAGTACATGAACTAGTAGCTCCTTCAAACTTCGTATGTATGCCCCAGTTATCTCAGAAGATATTAAATGATGCGATAGCCATTCGACAATCTACCTGACAAAACCACCAAGCTTTTAACAGTTTCAATAGTTGAGATTAATGTGACAAATTTTAGTATTTCTGAAAAGCTGCTCTGTTCAAGACCATAATCTTAGTGTTATCTGCAGACCACAGAAGCAGCAAAGGCTAATAAAATGTTATCTATTCAGTTTCTTCTTTGCCTGTAAGTCCAAAGTGCTTTGGTATAAAGAGCATGCAGTTCAATGTACTTTTTCCATAATTACAAAATGAAAACCATCAGACTTTATGCTAGGTAATCTTGCAGCAAACACTTTTACCTACTATACTTATTTATTTATATAGAAGTTGATAGCTGAAAAGGATTGCTCTGGTTCTCTCGTGGTGCTTTTGAGCACATGAACAAACGTTTGTGCTGCTCCCCTACAAGACAGAAGTGAGAACGTGGCTGTTGGACTCATCGTACATGGTCAGGTGGAGCAGATGTGCTGAGCACTGGTCACCAACCCAGCAGGACTTTCCCTGTGCTTGGGATGCAGAACCAAGAAGAAACTAAGCTTGCAGGTGCACTGAGATAGGACTGTGGGAGCCCTTGTCTGCAACAACTTGCTTGCTGAACTCAGCCGTAGTGCTAAACTTTCAGCTTGCATTGTGGTTTCTAGTAATGTTTTCCTAAATTATCTCTCCAGGAGTATTTGAGACTATCCACTGTCACAGAATTACTCTGTTAATTGCTGTCAGTACTGCTAACAGCCTTGTTTCATCACCAGATTTTGAATCGTTCAAAATATTCTCTGAGATTATGAAAACCATGTGGAAGAACAATTTGAGAAATACTATCAAATATACAGGTAGGTGTTTTCCCATAATCAATTTATTTCCAAACTGCTTGGAACTGCCTCCAGACCTGGCATACACACCCAGTTTTGCCAGAGATAAGTGGATGCTTCCAGTATCACATACGAAGAAAATGAATGAGCACGAAAGTATTTGGAAATGGACAGAACCACTTTCACATCACGGATGGGTTTTTCTACTCTTTTTAATGTCTCCTGTCAAGCTGTCACAAAATTATGATTATAGATCCCTTGTCTCTCACCTTTCTCCTTGCCACATACACATCACCATCTCACACATGTAGAGCTGTATAGCTCAGCCAGTCTCCACCGATTACTCTCCAAGGCTGATCTTTGAAAAGCTAGTAGATGGCACTGCATTTAACTTTTGGTTTCTTCAACATACATTTTTGACACAAAAAGAAATATTATTTTTGCAAAAATGTGAAGTCATTGAGGCATGATGGAAAATACAAAAGGATTTTAAGAGGCTAAAATGTCCTGTGAAGAAAGAAAGGTGAAATTCAATTCGGAAAATGAAGAAAATTGAATGCCTGGTAGAAAATAACCTGACACAAGTGTTCAACAATCAGTGCCGACACTTTCTACTTAACCAGTGCCTTTCATGGAAGGACCTGATGTGCTTTACCAGATGTTGGAAATAATTCTTCCATCCTACACCTGAGGTAGCCAAGGTCTCAAAATGTTGCGTGACTTGCTTAAGATAAAACAAAGAGTAAAGAAAAATGCAGGTAGTGGAAGAAATACAGCTTGTTTGTGGTGTTACATGCCTGGTCACAGGATGAAGGTCAGGGTCAGAGGAAGGCCACAGACTAGTTGTGGTGGGATTCTTCCACCTACATCTTTTAAAATCGTTCCCAATCCTAATCAACCAGCTGTTTTGTTTTCTTTGTTGTTTCTCTTTTCTAGCTTTGGGTCAGCTTGTGACAGACCCTGTTCCCATGCAAGGGAATACAAGCAGAAATCTCCCATTAGCACGTTAATGCCAGTCTCTGTTGCATTTACCTTCTCTGGGGTCCAGAGAAGAAAACCAGTGATGCAAACACACCTTCAGCCTCCCTGGAGATGACAAGAAACCTCTGGGCTTACACTATAAAAGGTTTTTCTTCTACTCTGAGATTGTGTTTGCTCAAAAAAACCACCCAAGCCCATATGTTTTGAAATAACTCCTTTTTTTTGTTTGGGTTTTGGGGGGCGTTTCTCTTTACGGACTCACCCCTTTTCTTCTTACTGGGCTTTTGCTGCCATGGCTTCTAAACACGACTCCTTTTAAAGAGAATCTAGGTAGGTGTAAATGTTATGTATATAAAAGACCTTCAGCGAGACAGAGGGTAAGCACACACAGTATTTTGCTGAGCCAATAATCAGTCCCAGGCTAAAAAGCAACCAGAATGCCCTGTGGGCTATGTGTTTACTTAGGCTATCACTGCTTAAGTCAAAGCTCCATTTTAGGAAGCACTAACCCCTTGTGTATTGAGAAAAGAGGTCTTATTTGCTACTTGCCTCAGTCGTTAATAATTATTATAATTCCAAGCAAGTTCCCAATTAGTCTGAGCTAAAGGCTCAACCCTTCCCTTCATAGTTTCCTAAATGAGAATCTCTGAGCCTAAATAAACATAATATTTAGGTTTTTTTGAATACAGAAGAGATTCAGTGCTTACTTTTAGAAATATTCCTAGAGCTACTGTTCAAATAATTCATACCTGATCTTTACCTGGCTGTTACATTCCTCTAGAACAGCTAAGTGTTTAAAAAAAAAAAAGATCTCTATTTCACGGGTTCTTGTTTTATTTTTTTTTTTAATAAACTGTCACAGGCAGAACATGGAGAGCTTTTAAACTGATTATATAACTCACAGAAAGATCCATTCCCTCCTTAGTCATCAGTAACACTATTAAGCGAGCAGCTGCAATCCACACACCCTTTTTTGCTTTTATCATGAAAACAGAACGAAATTTATCAGTTATCAAATACAATGCCTTCTCTGTATGAATAAATTATCTTGTGGTTATAACTTACAAAATGTTCCCATCTCTATTCATACCACATGCATCAAGTCATTTGGATGACAGAACGCTACAAAAATTATCTGAACTGTCAGGAAGCTGCAATGACTTATCGTATAAAAATTATTCCAATTTTTACCAACTCAAAACAGTAGCAAAGAGGGAAAAAAGATAAGTCTTTCCAGAATATTGGTCATATATAGTTCAGAGTGAATCATCATTGAAGAAATCATGTTTGTTCTTTCTAAGGAATCAATGATTTACATTTTAATGACACTTGACAGGGAAGTCATGATCCCTTCTTTCAAACAAATCTCCCCTCCAAAAAAGCACTGTATGAAATTTTGAAAGTGTCAATAACTTTAACACAAATGAATTTACAGTAACAAATATCTTCTTGTGTTTCCCACTCAGATAATGTCATCCCCCATGAAATAATGTAAAGTCACACCTGATTTTTAAAATATTTTTGCTTGACTCTGATAAACTGCTTTCCAGCTGGAAGGAGCTCCATGGATGAGGGAGACATATACAGAGCTTACTGATAGAGCTGGAAACTAGAAGAGGTCTTTAACCTGTTTTTTATGATTCTGCAGTTGGAATCTAGTCAAAGTGTGCTTGATAAATATTTGCATAACTGTAAAGAATGTCTCAATCTACTAAAAAGTCCTAAAAGCATTTTTTTCTGTCCATTCTAGTGATTATAAAGCCAGTTCAAGGTTTGGGTTTTCACAGTAGAGCATAAGTCTTTTCAAAAAGATTTTTCATAAAATAAAATTGTAGCTTCTTAAATCAGTAAAAGAAGGTTAAAAATAAACTTTTTTTTTTTTTTTCTGGAGACAGCAACTTCTCCCTCAACTGCAAAAACTTCAAGCAGTTTTCACTTGAGCTGAGTCAACACAGATTGAGCTGAAGCATCTGGTCCTATGAAAGCTGCTGTGAGAGTTTGCAGAATTTTAAATCCTATTTCAGGAGCATCGTGGTGACACTGTAATTATCACACTGCACTACTAAATAGGCTCGAGATCCATTTTAAACACACAGAGCTTGTGCTCCAGCATAGCCCAGAAACAGTAAGCTAGGCCTGGCCGGTGACCTGACTAGTCCAGTAATGCCTCCTACAGCAGCATCCTCGGATGTCTTCAGAGGAAGACAAAAGAAATCCTGAAATAGGCAATTATTAAATGACTCTTTTCGGGGGAAAAAAATCTTCCTAATCCCCCAGTAATAATTAAAGTTTGGGTTATGCCTCAATGTGTTGAGATACTGAATTTTCCAGAGTCCCAGAGGTGGATCCTCAGCACGTAGGCTGGTGTCACAGCACTGAAGGCAATGCAATGGCCATGGCTGAGGCACCAGCCCAGCTACTGGGGTTTCTTTTTAATCCCTGCTGTATGTCTGAATGCTTTATACTCCATATAAACCTTCAGTCATCCTTTTAAGCCTAACCCTTTTCTTTACTGATATCCACTGGCATTGTAGATCTACAGGTGTTTCTTGCAGTACAAATATTTAACCTGTTTTTCATCTAGCTGTACTTTAGTTTGCTTGCTCCTGCATCTCTGAGTAATCAGAGCTTTTAATTCACCTGTTTCATCCCTTTGCACTCCTTACTATCCACCTTCTTCCTAAACCGAGTGGTCACAATCTTTCAGATCTTTTTCTCCTTTCAAGACTTCCCTCCTTATACTATTCCAGTCTGTTTAAAAAATGCTCTTATCATTGATCTTCAGTCATATTTTTAACAGTGGAGAAAAAAAAAAAAACCAACACATCAGTAGAATAATATTAATCAACACAGAGCACAGAACCCCCCAGATTGTTCCCAGCAAAAAAAAAGGCTTTACTGATTGACTTCACATGCAACAAGGTCCCACGTTCCTCCTCTTTCAGCCTCCACCTCATGAATTTGACACTGGAAGGGGAGTGCTACCATGGAGGAAGTATGGGACCTTTGTAGTCCTTTGTTTGGGACCATGTGACTGAAAAGCAAGTTCCAGCCTTGGTGCACTCACTCCACACAAACCACAGTCTTTGCATTTTACTCATATATGTTAAAATAGAAATATGGCAAAATGCATTAAAGTCGGAACAAATGCACCCATGTCAATGCCTTTGACCTTGTGATCTATGACACACATCATCAGCAATCAAATTATAAGATGTGGTCATTCTGCCTATAATTTCCTAAGTAACATCCTGAAGCAGACAGCATTATCTTTTTGATGTAAACTTACAACATGACCTTCATCCCCATAATGTAGGCCCTAGGAATTTTCTAGGGAAGGCAGCAGACAGAACATAGAGCTGATAGCAGAAGGAACAGTATTTGACCTTTCTGTTGTTATTAATAAACAAACAACATGCTGCCATTTCCTTAGCATAGCACACTGAAAAAAAGACCTTTCTGTGTCATACATTGCCCTTTCCAAAGCCAGGGTCTTTGTTCCTTCCTTCCTTCCTTTTTTCAAGAAGGTGACTTGTATCTGTATAATTCCATCTTGTATCTATCTGTGTAATTCCACCTCAGTTTATTCCAGGGCATGATCAAAAATATGTGTGGCTATGCTGCTGTTGCACCAATTATTATAAAGCTCTTTGATTTGCCAAGCACACCTCATTTTTCCTTTTACTCTAACATTTTTCTTAAGTGATGCTCTCCTGAGTAATCACGGAATTAACTTAAGGAGTGATTCTCCTGCATCAACCTTAACCCTGTCTCCTTTGATCAGACATTATCCAAACTAAAAATAAGATGGCTGAAAATCCTTCCAGATGATCACAGACAACATGCAAAATTATGCCTTACAAAATGACAGGCAAAACTATAATGGGTCTGGTCTGTCTGTGTATAGATGACTCAATTAACAAGAAGGAGGTAAAGCGAGACATCATCTGGACTTGTGCTGCTGGTTATCCATGAGGAAACAGGAACACGTTGCCCTGATAGCAGAAAAGCAAGATGGGAAACTCCCTTGATTTCCTGACATTCATTGAGGTTGCAGATGTAGCATGTTAGAAAAAGAGATTCTGTAATGCCAAACCCTGTAAAAGGAGAGCTTTTCCATTAAATATCTGCTTTTGTCTGCTAATATATAGAAGGAGTTCAAATGTTGAACCAGGTTGCCCAGAGAGGTTATTGGTGTCCTTGGAAATATTCAACACTTGACTCTGAGCAACCTCATTTGGTTGGGCCCACACTGAGCAGGAGTTGGACCAGAAGAACTCGAGAGGTGCCTTCCAACCTAAATTACTCCATGATTCTGTAATGCATATCTTAAATGCTTCATTTTGGAGGTACTGAAAGGCAAGGTAGGTTTTTGATGACCCCCCCCCTCAAGCTTCCTTCCTTGAAGGAAGCAGGTATCAATGATCTACATATAGTGTTTACAGAAAGAGAGGGCCACAGATCAAAGGCACGTGATCTATAGACCATCCAAGGCTACTATGAGAATAAAATATTCAAATGCAAGGTTTTTGTTCCTTGAACCTGCCTCTTGCTCAAGGGAAAATGGGAGATGCATAAATTTTTGACAAGCCACAAAGACATATGCTCTTGAAAAACTACCCCTTGTTTTCAGATTTTGACAATCCCAATCTTTCTTAAATTTCAGAATAACATCTTCTTCTTGGCCATATAAGCTTCTTTTGTATTTTCCATTGGAAGTATCTAACTATCTGACCATCTTTCATCTTATATCAACTTAATATGGCTTGAACTCACAAAAGCCTTTGTGAAACTGGGACATGTTCTGAGTATGGAGACAGAAAAGATGAGTTGCATAGAATCTCTTAAGGGCTGAAAGGAAAGATGACTTAAAAGAAGGAAAAGTCTGTTATTCATTCATAAATGAGAAAGCAGAAGAAACTGGTCTGTGTTTTTAAAACGTAAGACAAAATAAGGCTAATTTTGAATTGTGAACTTCATATTCAAAGAAAAATCTAAAATACAATGTCAAGATTCAAAATGCAAGGAATGAAGGCATCTAATAAAGTGACCAGATTTTAATGTGACCATGCCTGTCTAAACATTCATTGGTGACAGCTAGACAATATTTACAAAAGCTGTTGCAACATGAGCCTGCATGCATAACAAAATGCAAATAGTATGAGTTGTCCTTGACCACTTTTCATGCAAGTGCAAGGTCACTTAGACACAGGCTACATCTATGGCAAACACTATGACTACAGAGCTTTAAAAAAGTGGAGTGAGGAGGCTTTTAGTGAAGCAAATACCACCCCCTAAATCTGTCTATAACAAGGACTGATTTTCTCCTCTGTGTTTCTCATCAGAGTGAACATTAGTGGGAAGAAATTACAGTACTGTGCAGATGCTTCCTCCCTGCAAAAATGAAGGCATTTAGGGGAGAAGAAAATAGAAGTTGTCTACTAAGGCATTTGTTTCCTTCTAGCAGTTGGGTAAAAGTAGGAAAAATAATTATATAACAGAGAATCCACCAAAAAATTACAGGTATATCCTGTGTCTGCTACTCTACTGAATCAAAGACCTTAAAAAAAAGTGCATGTGTGCACACATCTCTGTTACCACAAGTTTAATGTTGTGTTTTTAATTAGATGTGATAACATAGTCAAAACTGATTTTAATGATTAAACCAAAATCTTCCTGGATATGAGTGTTGTAGTCTAAAGTGATGAATAGGTTCATTTACCCAGCTGATAAACATGAAAGGAGCCTAAATGGGCTTGTTTTCCCTAGAAATGGCTGCAGAAAAATGGTTATCTGACAAGTCCTTTATCAATTTTCTATGATATGAAATCTCAAAGATCCCTTATTAAATAAGGATACATTCTAAGGGGTGAGGTCAGAAGAAATGTGATAGACTGTTAAAGAGCTTATAGGAAAATGTTACTTTAAAAACCCTGCAGCATGAAAGATATATCAAAAAAGATGAAAGGCAGTAAATGTGCTTAATTTAATAAAGTATACTTCTTTTAGGCCAAAAAAACTACTTTGACTTCTAGGCTGGCTTTTCAGTTATGAATGTGGGAAGACATATCAGCCAAAAATACAGGAGTTCATCAATTCTTGGGGAAAAAAAAGAAAAACCATAAGGAAATATCAAATCACTTAGAATGTTCTTAAAAATTCCCTCCTAGCTTCTTAATTCAAAACTCAAATTTGAGGCAAAAACTTGGATTTAAATAAAGCAAATAAGGTTTTTTTTATGTGGTTTGTGTGGAATGTCTCCTGGGAATTCTGTATTCCCAAAGCAGAACGTTGCGTAAGCACTGAGGTTAGCGACGTCCAAAAAGAATAGGGGAATGGCAGGAAGGGAAGCAGGCTATAGGCAGGGTATACAAGAGGGAAATGCCTATGGTACTAACATCAACTACTTACTTTAAATAACTTTAAAACTATGGCAAAGCATCAATTATTATGGCAGGGTACTGTCCTAGCAAAAGAAAAAAAAAAAATTTCCTAGGTAGCAGTTATTCATAGTATTAGCTACAAAGACAGCATGCAGACACTTTGCCTAGTAGGGACAAAGATAAAGCAATCCCTTGCCTGTGCCCTAAGCAGTGTCTGGTGACTCCAATTTAGGATTCCAATTTAGAAGAGCTACTAAACCAAATAATTTTAACTTAAGCATGTTTTCCAGAAAGGTACCCAGTCTAGATTTGAAGACAGGAGAATATAGTCCTCAATAATTTGTTCCATCTATCATTCACTTTCACCATTAAAAAATTGATGCCCAGTTTCTAATTTGATTTTGTCCAGTTTCAGCTCCCAGCTATTAGTAACTGTTGTGCCTTCCCCAGCTAAAAGTAACTGTTGTGCCTTCCCAAAGAACTCAATTTCTGACATTTTCTTCTAGCTCTTGTAGACTGTAATCAAGGCACATTACAAAAGGCTGGCCTCCCCAAGTCCCTTTCTAAAAGGTATTTTATCCAACCTTAAAGTCCTTTTTTTGTGGTTTTCCCCTGCATCTTCTCCTTTTGCTCAAGTCTCCTGAGAAAACAGTAGCATCAGAACTGCACACGCTGTACTATGTATTAGCAATCAGAACAATGCTGTACCCATCTGCTTTTACCCACAATATTTATATTAACATGCTCAAAGACTGAATACAGACTTTCTGCCAAAGTATCACCCTGGTGCCCGTGTTGAGGTGTTCACCCACCGTAATTCCCAAGTCCTTCTGAAAGTTGCTACTTTCCTGCACACAGTCTTCCCTTCTGTAAACATGGTCTCCGTCCCTTCTCCCAGTGTATACTTGGTCTAGCAGATAGACCTTCCCAAACAATCCAAGTCATACCCCATGATCGCACCTTCCTAGAAGGTGCAGTTTTCTACTCGTTTTGCTTGTTTTAAATCAACAGTGACTTTTAACGTTCATTTTGAAACTTTATAAAAAACCCAAGCAACTTCTTGGGTCCTAAAAGTTCCAAAACTAGAATGACATGTAGAACTAAATCAACAGCTTTATGAAACTTGATTTTACCTACACAGTTTTCTCTCAGTCTTTCAATCTAATTTATAATCCCTCCAAAATGAAATAAAGGTTATTTGATGAGACTTATTTTCCATAAAACCATGCTGACTGGCATTAATTAACTTCCTATCCTTTAAGATGTTAATAATTACATCCAGTATCAATTTTTCCATTAGCCCAGGACTGATGTCAACTTATGGTTACCCATGGCAGACCAACTACCCTTCTCTAATGGTGGAGCAATGTTGCCCTGTGAGAGTTCTTTCAAATTGCAATATTTTTCTGATATTTATTAAAAATTAACACTAGGGCAGCAGATATCTTCCTAATCAGCTACTTATAAGTTCTGCTGATTTAAAACTGCTTATCCCTAGCAGATGTTGTTTAACACCCTACTTGTTTATGAACCAGGATCAGAATGACTATATTATTTTCATGTAATAAGAATACATCATCCTATTTCTTCACAAATACAGAAAAGAAATATTTCTTGGACGGTTTTGTTTCTCCTGAATCATACTAATAATTTTATAATTTCCACCCCATATTGAACTGACACCTTTGCCAACATTTCTTTTGTTCTTAATCTATTAAAAAAAAAAGCTCCTACTGCTCTTAGCTCTGTCAGGCAAAGATTTTTCCTGACAACTTTTTATTGAGATTTTCTGCTTTTACTTATAACGAACATATTTAGGTTATGATCTCTAGTCCCTGGTCCCCAAACAGCCACCACATTCAAGTACTAGGGCTAATTTATCTTTAACCATCATACCAATGACAATTTACTTCATACTGGAGGCAATATTCTCCAGATCAGACATTACTTCCTATCTTTTTCAAAAACTTAAATGTTTTATTATTTGTTGTGTGAAACTGAGCATGTGCCATCCAAATCCAGTATCTCTTTCCTCACATTACAAACAACTCTGTATCTGGATAGGGACAGGGGAGAAATCATAATGTGTACTGAAAGTATGACAGCAGAACATCTGAGGTAAAATCTGAAAAGTAACACACTGTGAGACACCAGGGGTTTTATTCAAATAGTTGCAGCATCCATAATAAAAAAAGATAAATGACAGCAAGCAATGGGAGAATCTAAGAAACAAAACTAGGTGATTTAGTCTGCCTGGTAATGATATAAGACATCACAGAAACACAGAAGATTACTATAGGTGAGGATAAATGTAAATCCTGACCCTAAAACACATAGGAAAGACAGAGTTTTTGTAGTGGAGGGAAGCAGCATCATATCTGAAAAACATGATAAGAAATCAGTGAAGAGATATCTTCAACAGAGTATGAATGAATAGAAATGTTGAGTTATAAATATATAACATAATACTGATATTT
Organism: Mycteria americana; assembly: GCF_035582795.1. Classification (NCBI taxonomy): domain Eukaryota; kingdom Metazoa; phylum Chordata; class Aves; order Ciconiiformes; family Ciconiidae; genus Mycteria; species Mycteria americana. The sequence goes on along the minus strand of NC_134365.1, from coordinate 161,254,403 downwards.
CAAAAGCCAGCTGACCAAGAAAAGGAAGTCAGTTGCACAAACTTAAGAAACAGCTCCAAATGTCACGTGTTTATAAGATATTTCAGCTCCACGTGCAAAATATGTCACATGTGCTTAACCCCTAAAATTATGGCTTCTCAGAACAGCTTCTTTCAGAACATGCAGGACTCGGAGCTGTTCTCAGGTTTCTCCTCTAAATATTCTGGAATCTGTTTAAGAAGTAACTACAGCCGAGCCACTAATTAACAGTGACACAATACAATTACGTTCAACTTCCTCCATGGAGTAATCATACCATAAAATAATATTGTCACACTAATCTTCTGAGAGGGGTATTTAAAAAAAAAGTGAAGAAGCTATTCAAAAAGACACAGAAGTAAAGAATGAGGGCATTAAACATTTTAACCATAGCATGAAGAAAACTCAGGATTTTATACAGTTTAGGTGGTAAAATACCAGTAGTTATATCTCTAAATAGCACAGAAGGAGAAAGAAAAGAGAAAGAATGGGGAAGGGGTGAGTACTTCTATGCTTCAGAGAATAGGAACTTAATTTTAGGCAAGTCAATAGGAAGAAATGATAGCAAGTAAAATGCTTCGTGGAAAAAGACCACGGACACCCTGCAGAAGAGTTCAGTGAAGACTTCTGCTCGCCCTGCAAATCAATAAAACAAACAATGCTGGGATGTATAAGGTACTGAACAGAAAATAATATTGGAATGATTATAAGGCTGGTACATGAATCAGTACAGCCTTAACTGGAACACAGTGTTTAGTTCTCTGAAAGCAAAGAGGAGCAACAGAGAGTGCAGAAAAATCCCCCCACCCCAAGCCTCTAGAACCATCGAAAGACCAGAAGGTATGGAGAATTAAGATATTAAGGCTTAAATGGGAGAGACTTCAGTGGGGTAGACAAAAAAAAAACTTAAAAAAAACCAAAACAAAAAAAAGGGAGAGGATGTGTGAGTAGGTAAATCTTACACTCACTTTCATATTCACAGTGATAAGGGGGTAATTAACTAGGCTGAATAGTCACAAAATTAAAAGAAAATCTTGAATGAAATGTCGAAAAAATCCATAGAGTTTGCTCTTCTGTTGCAGAGGCAGGAACTTACAGTTCACAAAGAAAGAGCACTTTTTACAGATAACACTTTCATTGTACACATAAAGTTTTAGAAAGAGTTTTGAAGAAGTTTATGTAGAAGTCCTTCCTAGCTTAAGGGACAAAGCCAAAAATGCTTGTTTGGTAATTAACAAATGGAAGATATACTTGAACATCCTGGGCCAACTGGATCTTAACAGTGAATGACAGATAATATCATTAGCAATAGGTAATGAAGGGCCCTGAGAGGGAAGATAAGGGGTGCCAGAGAGAGATGGAGAGTCCAGGAGTATGATCAAAGTAGGAGCTTAGAAAAATAACTTTGTAGCAGATAAATGTGTGCATGGAAATATTGTACTCTCCAAGGCCTACCTCTTCTCTTTCCCCACGTTTCCCAGGGGGTGCTACAAATATAGGTGAATGAGAAGGAGGAAGCCAGAAGAGACAAACTGGCAGGCAAGATCATCAAGATCATACTGTGCCCCAATATTTGCAATATACAGTCAGGAAACCTCCATAAAGTTGTGTGGCAGGACAATATAACCTCACACTCTATATACAATTTATTCAACACGTTTAAATCTCAGAAGAAAGAAAAACTAACATTTCAGGTAAATGCTGGAATTGGAGAACTACATTTTATATATATATATATACATATATATATATATATGTATATGACAGGGGAGTCTGCTGCAACATCCACATATAGAGACAAAATAATGTTAGGATTTAAGTTTTTGTGCAGCTGTAACATTGAACACTGCATAACATTCCTTGGAGGCCCCTCTGGGTTAGATATCTTAGTATCTCATGGAAATCTGCTTCCCAAGGGCTAAGACTCCAGGTAGAAATTTAATTACTGTTTGGAGGAAACAACCCATGGTGGCCCACAACGTGCTCATAAAACAGTCTTTAGGAAATAGGCAAGTGGGAGAGTGTGGCACTTCAAAGCCCTGCTCACCCTCCATAGCCTAGCCCTATGTGGCAGCCTGTCACAGGGCCGCACGTGGACTAAAATAGTTCAGTAAGTTAGTACCATTCTGCCTCAATTCCTTAAAGAGGATCTCTTGAGAAATAGTTGCTTTAGATAATAGGGTCTCATGAATTGGCCTACTTGATCATTGCAGAACATTTTTCTCTATATGTTTTCTGATGGATTGGATGGGAATAGTATGTTTCCTTATTAGTGAGCCTTCCTCTCTTTGTCTTCCAAAGTTGCCTTTTTTTCCTGAGGAAACAGTCTGACTTTGAGAATGAGGCAGGTAAATATTGACTGATCCTCATATCAAGTCATACGGTCACTGCAGATGGACTAGAACAAGTTTATCATGATAAAACATGCTTCCTGCTCAAGTCTGGATCAACCTTTCCTGTCTCCTACAATCCAGGTGAAATTCATCTGGTCTAACATAGGAATATAATGATAGACACCCAGGTCTGAGCAAATCAGCCTGAGCACTCTGTATTCAATGGAAAGAAACTAGCATTTCCAAGGAGCGATCCAGCTCAACCCAAAAAACGTGTCTAAAAAAGGTCAGATGAAGCACTTTCTGGTATTGTCCATTTCTCTCTGTCAGCTATAAAATGAGATTAGGATTACCAGATCAGATTTAGAGGTATAATTCTATGGCATCTATAGCCAGATAAGAGGCAAAACCTCCTTCTCATCCTTATATGTCTACTCAGAATACTCTAACATACGCTTAACCTTCTTCCCCTCCAGCTTTTTAAGGCTTGTTATTCCGGGTACATGCTAATTGTCATAAAATTGGTCCAAGCTCAGCAAGGGAGTGGGAAAGGGAACACACTGAACATCCATCTGCTTACCCCTTGCGGATCTTTGTAGGATGTCCTGACTCTGAATAAAATTCTTGGCTCCAAAACCTTTGAAATTTCCCAAAACAAATATCAAGACCTGGATTCTACTTTCTTATGCCCGCACCCTGATGCACATTTTTCCTAAGGAAATGCATACTGCATTTATTCATTCTTTTCTTTGTGATCCGATGATATACAAAGAGGTCTCATTTCAGTTACTTTCAGGTCAGCTTCTACAAAATATTTTTTTAAATGTTCTACAGCTTTCTGAAAGACAACTCATTTGCATCGCTTCACTTGGCATTCGAGCAGTGTATGTCCTCAGATGAGTCAGCTCATGGAGCCCAGAGCCCAGAGCCTCTCGAATCAAGGCCTGAGCTCCACCACATTTTTGGAGGTGCAGAGTAAGACACCACAACTCTGAATCACGGATCCACCTCAGAACAACCTCTGCCACTGGTGTACCAGACCATCTCCCATGAAAGCCCAGTGCCGCAGCTCAGTTAGCAAAATGTCCCTTCACTTTGCTGGTATGAATTACATTTCCATTTCTAAGGCATTTACACCGATCATTTTTAGGAGTTCCTGCAGAATGATTTTACTACTAGACATCAAGTCAGAACAGGTATAACCCGTCTTATTCTCCCTCTCCCCTGCCTCCACAAAAAAGGGAGGAAAGCCTCGGCGTGGTGACAAATTACAAAAAAATTGCAGTGGAAGCAGAACAAGCTGAACGGCCACAAGGCCAGTCCACAGTGCTGTGCTGGCGGCTCAGCCTAAGTCCTGTTGTAGAAAAGCCAGCATCCCCACATCGTTCCCTTGTTATTTTACAGCTTGAACCAGGAAATCCTCCCTAATAGAGGGAAAATCCTTCTCTCTCCTCCATGTTTGTCGTGTACCTCCTGAAGCAATGCAAGAAAAGGAGGGAAGAAGACCTGGATAAGCCTCATAAGTAATTCACAACCCTTCAGATGGCTACCAGGAGCCAGTAAAGTTTTTGGCAGCTGGGGGCCAGATGGCTATGGTAATTCTTCTGCTTTCCTGCACCAGCGTCACAGCTCCATGAAGCCAAGACAGAGAAAGGACAGATTTTCTCCAGGTCTTTCTCCAGTCCTAGAGACTAGCCATCACCAGGCAGTCAGTGGCTGGCTGCTGGTAAGACGGTGGAGGGTGGAAAGCTGAGCTTGCAAATGCACCATGCTCAACCACATAAATGCCTCAAACTCCTGTCCTCGCTTCCAGAGACTGCTGTATTGCTTGGCCTGCCCTGTCTTTAGCGGCCTTTGCTTTTTAGCAGTTAACAGCTGCTTTCTCCTCACCTCCCTGTTCAAAAGCAAAACTTAGAAAATACCATTAAAAATTCCTTTTTTATTTTCATTTGAGCACACCTCCAATGCCTTTGCTGAATGAACAATAGCTGGGTGTTTCTTTTGTTTACAGGTGTGCGCTAGAAAAATCAGCTATTCAACTACTTATTTTTAACATTAGGTCAGTTTTTAACTAATTTCAATTTTTAAGGTTAAGAACAGACTTCCCGGCACCACTACTGAACTCCAAATGAATTTATAAATACATTCTATATTTGGGTTTTGGAGAAAAACATCTTCCTTGCTTTATTACTTATAGAAACTCCTGGTAAAACAGTATTAGCCTAACCAAGGGGCGGCAGCCATCATTTGGCATTGTTTGCTTTTAACAGCCCTTGGCATCTGTATGTAATGATAATGCTGACAACCAACAACCTTCTCCTAGCAAAGGAAAAGGTTTCATCCCATCTGGATCAAAAGTGGGATGTGGGAGTTAATCCCTGGAGAGAAAGAATTATAGGCATCAGACAGTCCTTGAGAAAGTGCCTGGAGTAACCATGCCAGACTTTAATGTCCTCTTTCATTTATTTATCTTTTAAGGAACTGAAATTCTGCTATGGGATTTCTATGATAATTGTGTGGGAACAGCATTTCCTCACATAACTTACATGATCTTAAAAAATTAAGTCTTTCTCCCATTCCTTTTCAGATAAGTGTACTGGAATATCATCCAGAATGTGGCAAATGATTTTCTTTTCTTATGAATTAAATATAGGCTTCATTACAAACCAGCTTAAGGGCAAATTTTTTTATTGCTTACAGAATCAAACTTTTAATAGCTTCCAGTAAACTTTATGCATTACATCCTTCTAGTACTGAAACTGTTAATTCTATGTAATATTATATCAATTTCTATATCTTATTACAAATGTTAGAAAATGTCCATAACTGCAATTTTAATTTATTTTATTGCTTACACCTCTGAAAAACAAAAAATAATGGGGAAGTAAAATGATATTCAAGATGAGTATCAGTTCACCAATTATTAGGAAGTTGAATAGCTGAGTCCCATTTCTAGCTATTCCTATTTAAACCAACAGAAGTAAAAGCATTGATTCATGAGAAGCCAAAGATTTTATAGTCAGATAAAATAAGATTGGTCTCTACTGGATCTTAGTATGAAACTTCATTCCCCTGAGAGAGCATGAGAAAACCTTGCGGAGTGGGGAGGGAACCCAACTAGGCATAAATGGACTGAAAAAAAATTGTGGAACTTTATTTCAAAAAGTGTTGAAATTCTAAAACATGTTTTTATGAAACAAAGACATCTCAATGCATTGAGTCCATATGTTTCTTGAATATGAAGTTGCTTACATGGTCAGACTGATGGTACTTTTCTGGAACAAAGTCTCCACCATTATTATACCAAACAAATTATTAAAAATACGATTTTACTGGAAACCCTCATTAATTTTTGTACTAACAGACAATGCACTACTTCAGGACCAACAAAGATGAATTTTTTTCTGGAAAATCTTTTCCTACTGACAGCTGCCTTTTCTGTCAACCACTTAGCTCCCATCCCCCAAGTTATCCCATTTCCAAAGACACGTGGATACAGTCACTGCATTTTAACATGATTCATCTTCCTTTTGAAACCTATAAAGCGTACAATGCACTGTGCGATAAATCTACTAAAACACTTCTTTTGAGAATCTCTTCTGGAATTAACCATTCCTAGTAGACTTACTCATCTCTGACAAGATAAGACTAACTCCCACTGACGTAAGGACAGAGACATAGATAACAGGAAATAACAGGAGATGTCTTCTTCTCGTAAACTACTTGTATATGTGTTTATATATATATGTGCATGTGTGTGCACTATACATGGTCAGTCACTGCTGTCACACACTAGAAACTACTCTCAAAGGTGGCTTTAATTTTGCAAATAACAAACAGTGGGGAAGCTTAAGCTCTGGAGAGACTACTAATGAATCTCCATATTAAAAGTCCTGCTTTGTGGCTATCTGACATCAAAATTTCATCTTGAAAATAGTCACCTGGCCTGAAAATTGCTAGATACAGAGTACAGAAAGGATATTCTCTCAAAACCTGAAGAATATTTAAACTTAATTAAGTCTTACAAAGAAATTACTTAAATTTGCAATGCTAATCAGATGAACATAATATTAAATCTTGTATATAACGTTCGTCTCCTGGTAAATGCAAGGCAGTTTGCTGTTACCCCATCAAAATTAACAGATTTTAATCTTTCCAAAAAGTCAAGCATTACTTATAATTAATCAAGATTAATAACGATATGCACTGTGGCCAGCATTGGGACTTCATCCTGCTGCCAATTATTTCAGTGAGTTTTTAATGCAAAGGGTCACTGACATCTACCGGGATTTTTCCAAGGGTGACTTCAGCAGGATAAGGACTCTGCAGTGTATCCCACGTGTGATCGTGCTCTGTCAATGGACTACCTCCATCTCAGGAAGAATTTCAGTCTCTGTTTCTGCAGGGTAACTGAGGGAGCTCCTCTTTAATGTGCCAGCAAGGTCCTGCTGTTCTGAAATGCACGGCCAAGATCTCCGGTTTCAAGTCCTTGATTGCACAGAATTAGTGCAGAGTGGGGAAAGCAGCTAACAGGTAAAATTTCAGAAATAGTACTATTGTCAGGCTGTTTTTTCTTCATACCTTCCTTGTTCACTGTTGTAACCTGAAAAAATCACATCTTCAGTATTTCATAATTTGGGGATTTAAGTCCCACTGATCAGTAAAATTTGTTCCTATAAACGTGAATATATTTTGATATCAAATGCTCAGAAATAACTCATTTCTAAATTGTTTGTCAAGTGACTAACATTTGTGATTCTCTGTCAATCTCATGAAATCATGCCATCTCACAGTATTCAAAACCATCATTGTCACTTTCCAGGAGCCAAGGAGTCTTGGTTATTTTTCTAATCAAGGTTCGGCATCTAGATATCACAGTGAGAAGTACTTTAAAAATCCACTTTATCAACAGCTGAGATAGATGATAGATAGATAGATAGAAAATTCTTTTATATTAACACAATCAGCAGGCAGTTTTCAAGGCACAAATTTAAGAAACTGTGAGAATTTCAAACGAGACATGATTTTCTATCAATGAAGCTGATAAAAAGAAAATGGAAGGAAAGAAAACCAACAAAAGGGAATATATTTTACAATTGTCCCCATCAACACATGCTTCAGGTGACCAAAGCAGAATACGAAGGTGATATATTACTTCTAGCTGGTGATCTCTTGTCATCAACCTGCACAAAAATCTGCTACGAGCCTGCATCTCATTTGAGAATACATGGAAGCTTACTGAAAGAAGATATTGTCTGCAAGCTGAGTGTCTTTGCTGCTCTTCTCCTTCCACACAGCTTTATGGTGGAATATAGATACTGGGTTCCTGCCACTATTATCTCTGCTGCAAATATAACTTAATTTGGTCTTAATTTGTGACATGTTCTATTAATTCTCCTTTAAAAAAAAAAAAAGCCAAAGGTTTAATTCCATACATGAAGAAACTATTTTAGAAACCAGACAACCCTGCTAAGTGTAAAAATATTCAACAATCACCAGGGGAAAAACAAACAAACAGCAACAACAGAAAAGGTCATCTCAGCCCTTTTACCTCCCTCATACAGGAAACTATTCTTACAAAACTGTGCATATGTCACTGCAACAGTATCTGGCCAGATGATAAATATTACTTTGACCTATTTTGACATTCATAGTTTTAGAACATAAAGTCCTAGTTTAAAGGAAACAATGAATTAAAAGTTCTCAAGGATACATGCTAAAGTGCAAAAGTCCACGCAGAAGAAAAACAATTGTCATAGATCAAAACAATCCTTATGAAGCAAATGCTTTACATTCTTATGGAAAAAAAATGACTAGGAATGCTTTGCTAAAGATTTTTCTTTCCTCTGGTAACAGCATTAAGTCCTTCTACTTCTCATCACTCCACAGTCCCTTTTAAAGCACTGGTTTCCAAACTAGAAGTCTCTGAAGCTTTCTAGGAGCCCCAAAGCAGAACAGGTAGGAAAAGAAGTCTCCTCTGCAGGGCGTCCCGTGGCAGGCATCCCGAGCCCCGGGTGGGCAGCGTTTGGACCCTGGATGGTTCCCTGTCACAGCCCTTCCTTCCTGCTGCCGTTCCCCGCTGCCAGACCGTGCTGCTCAGCCCACCGCAGCTCGGATGTGCGGAGCAGAAGGGCTGGTCCTACTTGCCAAAGGGAGGTCCCCCCAGGTAACTGCTTTGCAGAGTGTAGTAGAAGGGATGGTAAGAACGGAACAGTCTCTGCCTGTTTGCATGAGGGAGATATGTGAGTACTTGTGTGAGTGTTTCTCTATGTCAGGATGTAGCTCCACAGATACTTTTTCTCGGAGGCAAACCCAGTTTAAGAGACCCCTACTTTGGCTTCAGGCCCCTATGCATCTGCCGTAGCTCTCAAATGCTTGTGAGAGCATCTCTCCATCAGTTGTGCACTTTTTCTGAAAAGTTATTTTTAACCCAGATTATTTCCCAGTTTTGGCGTGCAGAATAGATCCACAGACCACTTGTACCAGTACAATCACAAAGTTGGAGAGCTGAGGTGGGAACATGGGAACAAGCAGCCAAGAACAGAGATCTCAGCTGCCTTCACATGTGCAAATAGATCCTGAAAGTGCACACATGTGCCCTCTTCAAACTTTTCTAAGTGTTTTTTACTCACGCTATAAGAAAGGAATTAAAAAGAAATGAGGTCAAGCCTACCAGTGACGCACTACTCAATGCTTCAGCTTCTCACCTTCCACTAACACCATTAGATCAACAGCTACTGTGTAAAAATAAGTGTGGCCATGTCTACACAATAGAAGAAAAAGGTTAGAACAAGGAGAGAAAGAGGGCACAGAGAGGAGATGAAAAGAAAGAAATTGAAAGATACAACCTTTGGAAAAAGAAAAGAAAAGAAATCAAAGCCAAGCATAGGGTCCTATTGCAAATCTGCTTTCTTTCTGCATGCTATCATGGGCATCCTCATCAACATCCTCCTCATAAAAATAAGTATAGTGTGCACAACCACAAAAATATTTTTGAATAAGGATAAGAGATATTACTATAACAAAAAGGTGGTGGTGGAGTTCTTATGTTTGTCCCTTTGCTTTTTTGACTCATCACTTTGATCTTTCCTCCACATCATACACACAGATTTTCCCAACTATTCTATTCAATGTTCAGCATAAAATGATTGGGAGGTGACACAGAGAGCTATGCCATATCATGCAGACAACATCTCTAGAGCAGCACTGGGTGCAGAGCAGACATGATGATTTCTCTGAATGCATCTGTCCTGCCCAGTTGCTAACGTGCATAGTATTGGCACGCTGCATACAGAGACATCACTGACCTGATAAGAGCATTTGCACAATTATATCTAAGAAAAACGTTGGTGTTTGGCATGATGAGATTAAATGAATTACGATCAAGTGATTCTTGATCACAGTGATACAGTGAACACTGTATTTTTATTCATTCTGGGGAAGGATGCTTTAAGTATCACCAACGTTCACTGTGAGCTTTTCAGGTCAACAGTATTTCCATTAACACTCCTAACAAACCCACAGTCTTATTTTCATCAGCTAATGTGCAATCTGCATGCCAACAGGCAACACCGCAAACCACCGGTAGACACACAGGAGGAAAATACATCCCCACGGAAGATCACTCTTCCTTCAGCTAACGTGTGCCATTCCCTGGCAGACATCTGTGTGCCAAAAGTCAGGGTTTTGTCAACCCCGCCTGATTCAGCAGAGGGCATGGGAAGCCCTGGATCTTCCCTTTCCTCCAGCCTGGCTCCACTCACTCAGTAGTCAGCTGGCAGCAGGTACCCGTGGCCCTGAAAACTACACTGATTATTTTGTTGCCTTGTGCACCGAGCACAGCGTTATTAAGGCTGACAGATATAAAGACACATCACTTGCCTTGCACATATCTATTACCGAGGTGGGCAGATCGCTGAGGGGATCTGTAACTCCACAGCTCCTCTGGTATCAGAGGCAGGGCGCCGGGCAGCGACTTACAGAGAGATTGCTAACCCCCCACTCCCGGGAGAGGCACCTCCGAACCGTGCAACCAGGCAGGACTGGTGCTACCCTCCTGCAGGCTCTGCAGATAGACCCGCTTCCACGTAACCGCTGACACGTCCTCCTGTGCTTTAAAGGCTACGAAGGAGAATGTGCTTCTGGACAGAGAAGCAGCAATTTACCATATATCATAAATTACAGAGGAGGAAGCACACGATGTATAGTTTGCTTTTCCTACATTCAAGAGCCATATGCAGCCCTGGTAAAGTATGCCTGTGTGATTAAGCAATCCCAGCTGCCAAACTGATAAAGCAAGGAAAACATCCAAGGATTTCTCTTTTTTTCCTCATGAAAAGGGCGGGAAAACCAACATAATTTGACATAATTGTTCCATTTGACTGACGCTTCATTTTGCTCATCCATATGAAAAACAAAAGGCTACATTAATAGCAACTATAGCAACTAGCTTTTTTCTCCAGGAACCGACTGCCTTGAGGCCTGGAGGAGTTCCCTCACCATCCAGGCACGTGGTAGAAGAGCAATGGCACATCTTCCCCCAGCAGGTTTCTAGCCTCTCAGCCTTTTCTTTATTTCCCCAGTGGGAAGCACATAGAGAATTTGGCCTCGTTTGCAAATACTTTCAGGAGTGCCCACACTGCAGTTGCCAGAGCCTTTATTCCCAGTTCCAGCGCAGCACACGTAACACAGCTGTGGCTGTGCGTGGGGCAGCAATACACTAGGAACCATTTCAGTGGGAAGCAGTATTTCTCTTGTGAAAAGCGCTGGCCCCTGCGGTTTCACCCCATGCTGTGCCGTAGCCCAAAGAGTGGAACAGGTAGTAGCTGTTACACATACACGCATTTTGCCCCCTGCTTCATGCCTGATGTAGTGGTCTTGACGATTAAAGAGAAATCTGTCTTGGAGTTTAAGGAGTTGAATTTTTCACATAAGGACCGATAAGCTGGCAGCTATTAGAGGGAAGTCCAACCAGTGCTCTCCATGGCATCTCACGTGGCAGGTCAAGCCCTAATGCATACAATTCCTCACATATGGGCTAGTCTCCCTTTTTTTAAATTTGAACAAACCTAAGCAAGAGAAAAGCTAAAACAGAATGCTCCACTGGTTTCCTTTACTTCTTCAAGATGCTTGTACCGGATGACTTTCTAATTTTTACTTTCCTGAAGTAGAAATAATTAAAGACTTTGAACCTACAGACTATTTCTGACACAAAGTAATTACATCATGTCCTTCTCTTAAGCACATTGATGTAACCATTGATGTGCTGGATAGGCTAATTTCCTCAGCAACGGCAAACCAAGGCCAACAGTCAGCAACCACATTAAACAGGCGTGCTGTTTGTTGCGGGCTACCTTGCCTTTACTTTTGGCATACTCCGGCAGCTCTCACTACTCAGTCTGACTCAGTGTTTCAAAAGCGCTGTTCCCACACCTTCCTACATATACTTGGCACAGCCCTTTGACCTGCTTCCTCACTAGAAACCTACGTAGCTAACACTTGGTGAGAAGGAGCTTGAGAAGGCTATGAAAAACATTTTTTAGTCTAACTAGTGGTTCCCAAGCAGTCTGGACCAACAGATTGCTGTCAGACCTTGGCATTTCTCCTGAACCACTAAGTACTGTGCCACTAAGCAATGTGCCTACCACCAGCCAAGGGACACATTGAGTTATAGGCAGAAGAGAAGTGATGACTCCCAAATCAGAAGGAAAGTAAAAGTATTCACCAAATGAGTTCCAGACTGAAATGAAGTAATCCATGGGACTTATTCTAGAAGACCATTACCTAAAATATTAATTGTGAAACAGGGCAAATAAATCAAGGTCATGTAATATAAACATTGCAGGAAAGAAAGGCATGAGATGTATAAATTCATTAACTTATCAAAAAGAAGAGTCTTACAACTATATTTATGTAAGCTGAAAGATGTAAATGAACTTTAGAAAGAGGTCAGCCTTTTTGTGCTAAATCTTCCCTAAGCTTCCCTAAAGATGTCACTTCTGGGATGAAGAGGGTGTCCCTTTGTGCCTGTAACTGGGAACTGAGCGTGAATATGAGTCACTGCCAGAAGAACACCGCTCCAGGGCAAAGCCCATCTTTTATCACCTAATGACTAAAATTAAGCTGCTTTATCATAAATATGATAAGTTGTTACAATTATGGTATCACCTTGTTTCCAGGCAGATTCAGTCTAAGCTTAAGCCTGATTTTTATAGCCTGTGGTTCCCTAAATCATGATCTTGTTTGGTAGCCTGTTATACTTGTGCGGACAAAAAGTTTATTCCTTCTACCATTCCTTACCTGTGACTATTTCATTTGACTTTTCTTCCTTTGATATGTCTCTTTGGTCTGTTCTACGTGAAATGCAATAGGCAATAACTTTCACAGCATGCTATAAAAGATCTCCAAAAGTCATTGCTACACCCTCTTTCGCATATTAGGAACTTACTCTGTGTCTTTCTTACCTCTATGTCTTACTCCATGTTTTTTCACTTCAGCCACTGGTATTGAGGGAGTTTGAGGCTCTGAGGCACTGTTTAAGGCCGAAAGACTCTGCTGTGCTATGTTAGAGCCAGTGGAGGTGTCAGCAAAGACTGTCAGCTGTTTGCTTCCACGGGACAGCTTTGTACCAATTTCTGTAGCCTCAAAGACTTCCAGTGATCTGCTGACAACAATTCAAAGACTACTAGATCCAAGCCAACCAGCACGTATCAGTTAGCCCCTAGAAAGTCAATGAGTAAACTTCCTCATTTTTATCTTGAACCCAACTCGGAATTATGTATTACCTAAATCCCTCAACCTCTCCCTAACTTCTTTGTCCCCAGATAGCGTTACTCGCATTGCCAATCTGCATTCAGCTGCCGAGACTTCCCACTTTAAAACTGTGTCAAGACACTGATGATGTTTTGACAGTGCAGGCTGTAATGTAGAAGATTTGACACAGCTTAGAAAAAGGTAGAAAAAAAATGTATTTTAAATACAGAAGCAACCAGTTTTAAAATGTTTCATCAAGAACAGCCAGGCCATCATGGTAACAAACCACCCCTAGACATAGAAATGCTGGCTGGTAGAGTAGATTATTTTAAGACAGTGTCTTCTTGATACAGAAACTCTGCAGTATATATTATTATGCACTAAGGCTCAAATTTAAAAAATATGATTGCCTAGAGTCAGCTTCCTAAATCAAATGTAAGTGCCATATTTCCAAAAGCGCTGAACACCAGCAAGTCCTGCTACAATGCTTTCTACTTCTGTGGCAGGTTGACTTTAGTATGATGAATACTTTGATAAAACCAATCTGTTTATTTAGATGTCTAAATAAGGGCTGAGCTAGCATACTAAATTTCAGACTGATGAAAATTATTTTCCATCAAAACATGAAATGTCTCTGCGGTGAAAATGCTGACACATTCTTAACAGTAACATCAAATCAAAATCCTAGAATAGAGTGCACATTTACTTGTTCTCAGAAAAGCAGTTAATTTCATTAAACCCATTATGACTGCTGTTTGAATCCCCTGTTACGTGAGTGCTCAACGTGACTTGGCAAGCAGGGTTTTTTTAAATGTATGTGTACAGTTCCTGAGCAAATGAGTAGATAATGGACATTTTTTCTAGAAGCAAAACCATGGCCAGAGGGTGCCCTTAGAGCAGTAAAATCACATAACTTTGTGTATCTGAGAGAAAAGTCAGAATTTCAGACATTTGTTCAAACCATCTTCATCTCCAACATATGACTGCCAACAGGGGTTTAGGGAGCAGAGGGGCAGGGAAGCAGAACTGGGCACTGTGAGAGGCAGAAAGTCATGTATTAGTAGATCCACAATCAGCCAGGGCCTAGCAAATCTCTACCTCTTTTTTATTTTAAGAAATAAACACAAGATATAAAACCCGTATTTTTACAAAACAAAGTATGGTGTAGAATATGGATATATTTTGAGGCATAAGCAATATGGGTATGTTTTTCACTGGCTCCTTAATTTTAACCCATTGCTTCCCAAGGTCAGCCCTTGATTTTTCTCCTGCTGTCCATGGTGGCTGCTTGGACACTTTCCATATTAGGTTGCACTTTGGTTTTATTTCAATAAGACACGGGACTGCAATAACCAAAATGTTAAGGACGGATTCGTAGCAAATAATGAAGACTTGTATTTCAAAATAAAATGGTGCCATACCACCTGTGCCATTTACAAAATGCTGCACCTTGTCATGAATTAACCATAGCATGTTGTTGTGACTCAGCTGAATTCTTAGTTGCAACATACTCTCTGAGCCAATGGCATAGACATAACGAGAAGAGGGAAAGAATCTAATGATTTTTTTTTCTGACTAGACACAGTGGATAGGAAATATAACAGTAAAGCTGTGGCAGTTAAGAGTTATTTGCTGTGATAAAGCAAGCATTTCAAGGCCGTAAGAGGAATCAGACAGATGATAAACTAATTCAGAATTCTTAATTCAGCCAACCTTGTCGTATTTGTGACCATTTCACGTATGCCCTTAGTGGATATGAAACTCATCCACAGCATTGCTTAAATTCTTCACTCTGCATTCAAGACTCTCATGCTTCTTTGGCAGTACACTGAAGGAATCAAGTAACCTTTAACAGGGGAGTCGAACAGTAGCCATGAAGTTGGTGCAACTACCTTCTGCCCTACTGAGGAAGCTGGCAGAAGTGCTCACCAAGCCACTTTCAATCCTTTATCAGCAGTCCTGGCTAACTGGGGAGGTCCCAGTTGACTGGAGATTAGCAAATGTGACGCCCATCTATGAGAAAGGCCAGAAGGAGCGTCCGGGGATCTACATACCTGTCAGTCTGACCTCGGTGCCAGGTAAGGTTATGGAGCAGATCATCTTGAGTGCCATCACGCAGCATGTACAGGACAACCAGGTGATCAGGCCCAGTCAGCATGCGTTTATGAAAGGCAGGTCCTGCTTGACTAACCTGATCTCCTTCTACGACAAGCTGACCCGCCTAGTGGATGAGGGAAAGGCTGTGGATGTTGTCTACCTAGACTTTAGTAAAGCCTTTGACACTGCTTCCCACAGCATTCTCCTGGAGAAACTGGCTGCTCATGGCTTGGACGGGTGTACTCTTCGCTGGGTAAAGAACTGGCTGGATGGCTGGGCCCAAAGAGTGGTGGTGAATGGCGTTAAATCCAGTTGGCAGCCGGTCACAAGCGGTGTTCCCCAGGGCTCTGTGTTGGAGCCGGTTCTGTTTAACATCTTTATCAATGATCTGGACGAGGGGATCGAGTGCACCCTCAGTAAGTTTGCAGATGACACCAAGCTGGGCGGGAGTGTTGATCTGCTTGAGGGTAGGGAGGTTCTGCAGAGGGATCTGGAAAGGCTGGATCGATGGGCCAAGGCTAGTTGTATGAAATTCAACAAGGCTAAGGAGGTATTTAAAAGACAGGTAGATGTGGCACTTAGGGACACAGTTTAGTGGTGGACTTGGTAGTGTTAGGTTAACTGTTGGACTCAGTGATCTTAAGGGTGTTTTCCATCCTAAATGATTCTATGATTCTAAAAAGAAATTCTGTGATTCTATGATTCTACTCTCTCCTGGAGCCTTCAGTGCAGAAAAGGCATGCCAGAAGTTTGCTAGAGTAAGGATCTATGATACATGCTGCATTAATGCTCAGGCTATCATTAATTGAGCAGGAAGAGGCAAAAGACCCCTCACTAAACCAAAATGCATTCACTGTCAAGAACAATACAATAAATATAAGACTCCTAATAGAAGACTCCTTATTTTCCTCTCTTTCAGCTCATCCACATGAGCTGAAAGTCCCAGAAAGAGGATGCTGTACTGCAGAATTGTCCGTGATTCTGGTGTTCCTATTCCTACCAGAAACTATTGCATTTGCGAGGCTGAGCATACCAGCTCTCCTGAGGGTACGAAACACTCTGCCTCCGAAACGCACACGTGCATAGAGCATAGCATGATCCAACCAGTATTAAAACGATGATTGTCGTAGTAACCTGCGGATAACTGTTGCTCAGTGAATATGCTTTGCATTGCTTGTCCAGTCTCCTGTGGAGTCCAGCAGAGTTTCTTCCCCCTCCTCCAGGGTGCCTGTGGAGTAACGAGGACCAGGCAGACACATACGTATGGTAGTGATGGCCATTCTGTTAGTCGTGTTAGGCACAACAGATACTCAGTGACTGAGGCAAGAAACTGGCTGAAGAACTGAATGCTTAGGGGACTGGCAAGGAGATGTGATGGAAATACACAAATTCTTCCGTAATAGCACTCCCCATGATGAATGTCTGCCCTGAGATCACTAAGACCTTCAGTAACGAAGCTGTTCACCTGGATTTATGAGTGTTTCTAAATATCTAACTGTAGCTGCTGCTATAAAAACACCTTCCTCTTTCCAGGGCTTAAAGAAAGTTGGACTTCATCTTGTCAAATGAAGGCTGAACTGTAATGCCCTCATATGTAAAGCCTCCTTATTATTTACATAGCTACAGCTCTGAGTAGTCTTTACAATTCACCTCCCTCTTTATGACACTTCTCATCTTTAAAGGAACTAATTCAGTCAGAACAGAGAAATCAATAGCATGCGATTAAGTGCATCACTACCTGCCTGCCCTGTTAAATGATGAGTCAAATTCAATAATACCATGACCTCCTCTTTAAAAGCCCATTGCCATGCAGCCATCTTCATGTGATCCTCCAGAAAACCTATATCCCACTACAGCAATAGGGCCGCCATTTTCAACAGTGAAATTCATAAAAGCATTAGAGTTTTTTCTTGACACCACACTCAGAGCTGGAATTAATTCCTAGAAGAGAAAACAGATTCTCAGCCTTCACAGAAAATTGCAAAAGCTACTGTCCCTCAGGAAACCTAAAGAATAATATAGTTCTGTTATTATTTTGGAGGTGGAAAAGAGAAATTGTCACTGACTTGCACCTTTTAGGTTTTGCAATGTACCTGAGTAATACAGAAATGAACCCACAAGCAAGAAAGATCTGCCTTTGCTTTTCTTTGTGGAGTGCTTTGGCTCTACAGATCAAAGCATAACTTCAAGTTACTTGAATTGACTGTCTACAAGTGAAGAGGGAAATGCATGAAGTGATGGATATGAATGTTGAGATGGGCAGAAAGCAGAAAGCCAGTAGAAAATCCTGTTGGCTTTGTTGATCCTCACCGACAGGCATAGCCAAGCCAAAGCCAGTTATTTAGCTCAAGCCACTTTTGCAACTTCTTTGGCTCTCTTTTCCCTTCTGTGAAAGGTACAAATCACATCTGTCATCACATTTCTTGTCAGAGCCTGAACTAGGAAAATAGTTATGAGTTTTCTCTCTTTTTCATAAATTACAGCTGTAGGAATGAAGTTGTTACATGCCACAAAACCAGCATTTTCTCAAAGCCACCAAAAAGGCCCTTTAATATAGACTTGTTTTGAACTAAAGCAATCACTGCTATTGCAGTTACAGACTCCAAAATGTTCTTTTTAATCTTTAACAGAGATTTATGGCTCCACAGTTCTATAACTTTCTGTGAAGAAATCACAATCTTTAGTCTTGTTACTATCAAGGTTTCTATGGAAAATTCTTTTCTTCTTTGGAAACCAATGACAGATTAAAGATTATATATACACCCACATGCACATAAACACATTTTTTGGTTTACTGGATATATTCACCCCCTCTCTGAGAGAAATATAAAAAAGCCTGAGCGTGGAAAACTATATGTGAAAGGAGAAGGTGACTTAGTGGCCGTCTCATAAACCAGGTATTGCACTACCTGTGCATTTTCAAACACTCCTTGGCACTACTGTCGTGCTTTCGAGCATCACAACCAGGTTTCCGCAGGTAGGGGTGTATACAACACAGTCTGAGCTCTGCTAGCTTTGAGCCCTCTGACTAGCTTCACGTCTAAGTCGCATCTGTGCGACCTCGCCGAAATCAATGCTCGTGCGCCTGGCTAATTGCTGGTCATTTTCTCAACACCAAGTAGTACTGACTCAACAGCAGCTACATGTTTGATCTTTCTCTCCAATCACCGGGGAAGATGGAAACACATCTAGTCTTCAGCCTTTTTCAAAAGAATAGGAATGAATGGTAGACACAGAAGCTTGCAAGTGGATAAAGAAAAGGGGTTGCAGTTTTGCATGAATAATAAAATAATTAATAACCGAGGGATACTATTTATAGCATACAGGTGCAAACAATTTCTAGTGACAAAGCCTGGCTTTAACCAGACGGTACAATAAAAGTGATAATCTTAAAAGTGCAGCAGCAGCAGCTACAGCAATAGGAAAGATGAAAATGAGAAATACATCTTTTTCCAGAAAGGAAATTGTGACTGAAACTAAATAAGAAGCAGGATAATGCTTTGCTTAGCGGCCCGCTGTGTAAGAGAGTGCTTTAGCAACATGTAATTGTTAACTTAAAGGGTTGCTTTGACATTGTTTATCTGTGTGTAAGAATACAATATTTAGCAGTATTTCAAATGCTAACAATGCAAGTGAAAGGAATGAACGAAAATGAAGAATCCAAAATAGTATGAGTGTTTAGAAAGATACACGTTGATAAGAAACAAAAACCTCATATTAACTGCAAAGTGTTCGTTACTGAATATATAGGTTTGCTAGGCATCAATAATAGGAAATACATTTAACAGTGATAACCCTTAAATAACCGAAAAAAAGTTAAAAAAGAATAGAGCGTACTAAGCATTATGCCACTCTCATAAAACAGTGGGTATTATATGTCCTCTACGAGTTTTGAATATGCCATAAAATGCTACAGAGGAATTACACACTTAGAATTATAAGCATGTGGCCACTGCCATTATAATAAACAGATTACTGCCATGAATATTTAAAACATAAGCAGTATATATGTAATGAAATTAATTCTGACATTTACAGCATTGCACGACCTTAAGGAAAAGTACCTGCAATGCACCTGAAATCTGCTGTACCTGTCAATAAATTGTAAGATTGTGTGAGCTTTGAAAAGAAGAAATATCCAGAGTCTGAAACAACTGGAAAACAGTACAAAAACCATATATATATAAGCACCATTTTTCAGACTTTCCTTCTTATCCCTGTAAAGACTGTTGGCAATGCTCACTTTTATTATGTGCTTTAAATTAGAGAGAATGATAGACGTAACACTAATAAATTACAATACATGCAATGCTTTGGTTGTGAGTCTACCCTGTATAAACAAAGTGTATACAAAGCAATTTCATTTCTTCAGAGATCGTGACATTTATAAATTACTCTCTTATGAAATGAGATTAAGGTTGCTAAATGACCCGCGTAGGCACATTTTACTCCAAAATGAGGTCCATAACTCATAACTTGATATTAGTATATGGATACCCATACAATACACTGATCCTTTATACTACAGTGGGTTTCCAATAACAGTGCTGACTTCTGTCATGTTTTCTTTGCACCTTTCTTTAGTCATAGAAATATAGCACAGCAGCATTTCCAGAAACAGATTGCACAAAGCACACAAGTGATGCGCAGAAATCCCTGAGGCATTGTTCCTCCTTCTCAAGCAATGAATGTGGCGGCCAGCCACAAATTATTTCACAACTGTGGCAAAAAAAAAATATATGCTTACTGTAGTGCGAAGGCAAGAAGCTAAAGTCCTCAAAACACTGTATCCTAAACCATGTACATTAATAAATTATTAGCATTCGTCTGTATTAGAATGACACTTTCCTACCCAAAACAAAAGCAACAGGCTTTGCAAAAGTCATGTTATAAATACAGACAAAGACTGCATCTCTTCTGAGCACATCACCTAGCACATATTTATCCTTTCAATACCGCTGTGCGGAAGAGAAGTGTCCTCCCCATGTTGTAGTTGGGGATCTCAGAGACATGATTTGGTTTTCCCAACCTTCCAGGAAATCTACAGAAGGAAGAGGAACAAACTTGGTCTCCTCAGTGCCAGCTAGCATCCTTCCTATTACACCCAGCATCATTTCTGACATTTGAAGTTGAAAATTCAGTACAAACCATATGACAATCCACATTAACAGTAGTGGATTGATACTGTCAATTCACTTCTTTTGTCTGCTTTTTGAAGGAATTTCTGAACAGCTGGATTTACTATACTCTTGAGACACAGAAGATGCTGCATGCACCGAATCTCTGAATTTCCTTTCACCTGCGCATGCAGGTTAGATCTCAGAGTTATCAGAAAGTAGTTTGCTGGGGGCAAGCTGTGGCTTGCATTTATTGTTATGTTATTTTGATTCAAACATATAATCCAACATAACAAACCTTCATGAATTCTAAGCACCAAAATACCACGCTCTGCAATGTGAAGTATTCTAGTGTTTGACCTGGGAGAAAGATACGGTATCTCCCACAATTCAGATAAAGGCATTTACAAAATTATGGTATAACATATGCAGAGTCCCACTTTTTTTAATAAAAAGCAAGTTCTATTAGTTGACATATTAAAGCAATATTCTGCTATTACGTCACTACAGCATACTTATGTTGGGAAATACCCACAAGCTTCAAGGAGCCAGTAAATAAGCATCCCAAAAGGATACTCTAAATATTGTTTATATAGAGAGTATGTCATATACCAGTTGCAGTACACAATACATCACACCACAATTGTACATAACTAAAACTACAGACTTCTGCATTTTGTATTCCCAACCCTGACTTTCTCTTCCTGATTAACTTCTGGGACAACATCATACTAGTACTTTAAATTTCAATCCCTGAATCCGTAAGGGAAACAGACTTGATTTATGCAGCGATGACCCTGGAAACAACAGTCTGAAATTTTTCAGCCTGATTATGAAGAAAGCTAGATAACTTACTCACTCTAGAAGTAAGTCTCTGATAAGCAGGCAAGTACTTGCTGGTGAGAATTACCATTCTTTGGACAGCTTTATCATCAGAACTACAAACAGCTGTTCTTGAAACCAAGCTTTGGCTTCATTGCATTAAGCTTTGCTCACCATTCCTCTTTCCAACATGAGAACTGGTAATGGCACACACTGTTTAAATCCCCTTCAATTTATCCTGTCATATTTTATTCCAACAACATAAACTGTGATATTGCAAGATACTGAGTGTTATAAAGTACTGCATGACTTTTACTCCTATGAATGTCAATTAGAGTTGTTTCTTACAAAACTGGAACGATATTCCCTGTCTTCTGTGAACAAATAATCCATGAAAACAAACAAAATAAAATCTAACATGCTGCACTGAGTATATTTCCACGGCAAAATATCAAAGTCTTCTTGAAGATGTTGGCAAATTCTGAAAATATTTTTACTAACAATGAAGAGATAGCTATTAGCAGATTACAGATCTGCAATTCATCATGCAAATCCCCAGATCTTTCCAACAGTCCACAAGTTTGAAATGAAATTCACAGAAACTTTAAGACTCTGTTACGAACTTTAGCAGACTTTGAATGAGGTGCTGCACAGAATGAACTTTCTTCAGATCACCCCCTTCTGATACTCACTGTTTAAACATTTTACTTGGAAGGCATCAGCAAATTTGCAGTTGGCCTTCATCCTTTATGATCTCTGCCCTTAGTCTTAAGTTATACTGAAGTGGACATAGATGCAAATGTATCGTTATCTATACATCCCAATTCTTTGTGGTTTTTAACCTTATAAAGGTAGAGGTACTGCACCACCATTTCCTCTGAATGTTTAGAATGAGTATCCAGCAAATCTGAAGAGGTTTTGCAATCAGTTGTCCTCTTCGTATTCAGTTTAGATTTTGAAACAATTTAATGTGGTATTTTCAAATATAATTGAGTCTCCAGTGAGCCCACAATCAGTACATGGAGTCACTTAAACTGTTGCCATCTGCATCAATATTATCTAAATACTGGACTGGAAGATTTCTACTTACAGTTATGCACTGAATCTAATCTATATAAGGCTGGATATCCCATTTATTCAAGATAAGCGATTATGCTGAGAAATAAAAAGGAAAATAGTATTTATAAGAATTTAAACATTGAACGATACTATTATGTGATAAAAAAGAAAGGCTTTCATACAAAATTTTTGGCATTCACCTACATGTAAGTATAACTTGAATCAATTACATCATCATATATTATCCAGAAAAATATATAAATCAGCTATAATGGAGATGTAGCTATTTCATAGACTCTGATATATTTATGATGCTCTTAAGCAAGTCAAGGCAAAACAATTCTTTCATAATTTAACTGAACTTAGGAACTCTGTAAAGTGGAAAAGGGAAATTTCACTGGAATACATAAAAAGAAGAGAATCCTAACATTAAATGTAAAGCAAAAAAAAAAAAATTCCTGCATTTATAAGTGCTTTATTTCAATAAAGAAACAATTTTATTTTCTTTGTGCCTGATGGCCAAAGCTATCAGCACCTGTTGATATGTCTACCTGTTGAATGATTTATATTGTAAGTATAATATTATAAAACCAGGGCCTGAAACACAGAATTCTTTGGAACAGGACCATATTTATATTCAACTGAAAGCCAAGAGGGGAAACCGCTCTTTGGCTACTTATTTCAACCAAAAGACAATTTAAATTAACTGAATGGGGAATAATACCTATGCCTGATAATTAAAAAAAAAAAAAAAAAGACATTCTAAGTGCAACCAGTTAGCTTAGGCTAATCTAATGTAGCGATTGCCAATATGTGAGAGTTTTCTAGCTGAAATACGGAACAAGTTGCATCCTACTAATTCCAATTAGTAAGAATGGGATTAAAAAAAAATGGAAGAAATAATATTCCAGCAATATCTGTTAGCAAAACTGACCTGTCAGATCTATGACAGTCTGACAGCATTTTGAACAACGCTGACATTTTTCCAAGTCACGCCAAGATCCAGTTCATCCCTCAGCAGCGGAGTGCCAACACAGCGTGCACCTATACCAGCCATTTACCATAAAGGAGGGGCTCTTCTTAGGTTGAAATTTGCCTTGCACTGCTGGTGTGCTCCATGCTCCCAATGGTCCCATGGCTGAAGTTGTGTGTCAGGGTGCCCTTGGAGCACCCCTCCTGCTGTGTGGACACAGGATCCTCCAGCAGCTGGTGCTGCCCGCAAGTAGGGGATTCCGCTAGCAACTGCAAGACAACCTTGGGTGGCTGAACAACAATCTATTACTGATCACCTATTAGGATCATAGGGTAGTTTGGGTTGGAAGGGACCTCAGGAGTTTTCTAGTCCAACCTCCTGCTCACAGCAGGGTTGGCTCCAAGATCAGACCAGGTTGCTGAGGGCGTTGTCCAGTTTGCTCTAGAAAACCTCCAAGGATGGAGCCTGCACAACCTCCCAGGGCAGCCTGTAAGTTTAGGCACACAATGGGTGCCTACAGTTGGCAACTGGCCTGAACTTCATTGCCAGTATACACACCATGTGCACTTTGAACCCTCGAAACAAAATGGATTAGCCTCGTCCTTCCCCCTCCGTGCTGCACCCGTCAGTAATGGAGACGCACACGCTGTGTGCCAGATGAATCATAGTGTATGAATCCCACCTCCCCCTCAGATGTAGTAAATGCAGCTCTGCTGCAGCACCAAAACTGCCTTCTGACAAAAGTACCTTATTAACTGTAACTTCAGAAGAAAGGAAAATCTTGAACTTGCCTGAGTTACATGTTCATATACCAAAAAAATCAAAATTAATCATGTCTTTGGAGCCTGTTCTCTAGAGAGCACTTTTTAAAGCAGCTTCCACGGATGATTTCATGTGTGCAGGAGTGATTCTCTTGGTATCACTCTCAGGAACTGATTATTTTCACTGTCTCTTTGAGAATTAAATCAGCAAGAGACAATGGCGAAGAGAATCAGGTCCTTATTTACAAAATAACCCATAAAGGCTTTAGTTAATATAAAAGAAAACAAGACCTTTTGTGAACTTAACTGGGCTATTTAACAGTGTTTTCTAATGAATAAAGTGAAAGACATATACAATAGTATTTTCATAATGCAGCTAGAATGTTAGTATGCTACCAGTTTCTATAAGACAGTCACATAAGGGACATAAGGTTAAGGCATTAACAGAGAATTATTTTGTCTGTGGTTAAGAACTCCAACACACAGACAGAAAGGTCTCTTTGCTTATGTCAGCTGCACATTACTATAATGCCAGTGATTCTCCTCTGATTTAGACTAGTTATTCCAGATTATATTAAATCAAACCCAAATCCTTGGTATACTGCCTAACAAGATCCCTGCACTTAAGAAAAATGCAGGCTTTTGAAACTCAAAATTAGAGCTTCAGCCTTTTTGATGACTACTTGTAATCCTATTCATTTGTTTTGCAGTATTGTCTCAGCTACGGATGGATGCTGCTCTGTCCTACGACTTTTCACCTATCTGTAGAAGGAAGATATCTTTCCCAATAATTGCTGCAAAAACAAAGGCGGACAAAAAGGAGAGGTTTGCCACGTACGCTACATGCAACAGTAATTAAGCCTGGGAGTAAAAATAGGGATTTCAGTTTCTCCCTAAGGAAACCATTCTTGAAGAAAGCCGCATACAAAGGTTACCCGTCTTCTAATTGCATGAACAGAAAATGTTATAGAAAGACCATTTTAATTATAACTACATTCGTTTCTATCAAAACTGCAGGTGTACACACTTACAAATGTAAATTCAATAAGGCTCACCCTCCTTTTTCAATTCTTACCAGATACGAATAGCTAATCTGAAAACTCACCTTTTAATTGCACCCCTTGACATGTCAAACCGTGTACAGCTATTGTGTTCAAAGGCAGCAGTGCATAATCAAGCTGTATGTAACCATAAAGACTACCTTCTGGCACATAACTCTACATACGCACATGTGATGGCACATACAATCGTATAAAATACTTTCTATTGCTGTCCAGACTGGATTTGAAAAGATGATGCATATATTTACGTATATGCGTGTATGCATGTGTGTATACATACACAGAGACCAGCAGCACAAAAGACTGGTGGATATTTATTTGTCTAGAGAAATGATGACAACAGAGTTTACTTGGTTTTCCTTATTAAAGTGAAACTGTATTTCAGTCACTTCTTAGCTGGCGAGTCCTGCCCTTCCCTAGGGTGTTTATACTTTCAGCACCACTCAGCTGCATATCAGCAACTTAATCTATACAGAAGAGCAAATACCAAGTGACACAGCCTAACGGAGCACATCTCCATGCCTAACAGAGCACATCTCCATACCCATTTTGATGATCAGACCTGGTTTTGGATTGCATGCATTTTCTATGCAATATCAAGTTGAAAGCCTTAATCCCTATTTTCGAAGTACTCAATGGCTGAGCAACAAGATACCGAATAGTTCAAAAGCTGTGAGGATTTGGCAAATAATTGCACCCTTCTGGCACAATGGAACTTTCTACAGTAAAGTTTTTCTCAGTAAAATGCATCGACACCAGAGATAGGGCTCACCTTCCACTTCAAATGAAAGTTGCATTTTTTTAATCTTCTCTAACAACCATATGCATTTTTCTAAAAAGCCAGAACACTCTTTCACAATATGCAGTCCTCACCTTAGGAAGAGGATGAAATAGCTAATACGATAGTCTATATTGTATATTATATATTATTATATTAATTATATATTAATATATATTTATGTATTAATATGTTATACTAAACATTATTAACATTAATGCACTTCTGAAAGAAGCAACAATGAAAGATTAAACTATTTCCTTACATAAGAAGTGTCAAGCACAAAGGTCAGTCACCTTTCCTTACTCCACAAATGCTTTGCTTTGCTCAGGTACAGTAACTGATAAATATAGTTATCCTATGGCAAGAACATGGTAAATTAGCTAATATATTGTATGCAACACTACAGGGTTTTTTTTAGGTTGTACATGCCTATCCATGCATGCCCATGTCCACAGCCCAAAGACCTAGTAAAGCAATTAGAGATGTATTCACCACCTAAATACAGCCTAATTTTTTACTATACAAGTCTAAGATGACTAGTCTGGTTAAAGCATCCTGGTTTCTGCAGCCAAGAGAGCGATTCAGGAGAGCAATATAGCTCCTATAGCTCCTATAGCATCTGACTTCCATTCTTTCCCAAGCCCTAAAGATCCACTGCCCAGCTAGAACTGGATCAAATGAGGTGTCTTTGGCACAAATTCAAGAGTAAGACTCACACTCTCACCGTTGGTTTCACATACTGACTGCACTGCTCCATCTGACCGCATGCCACTACAATATATTAGAGTCTCTCTGTTTTTCAGAGAAGGTTAACCAAGATATTTTGGACTCACCTTATTTTTATATAGTGTATTAGAAAGCATTTCTCAGTACACAATGGAATAAATTATCCTTCCTATTTCACTTTCTTTACACTTAATCCTCAATTCACAAAATTGGGTCATTTTCAATGGGTTTACCACATGAAACAGTGAGAAATAATAATAGCCAGCAATTAAGTCAAATTTAGCACTTATTACTCAACAAGAATTGCCTAGGAACAGAACATGTTTTCCATAAATGCATTCATTGTTCGAAACTCTTTTCAGCATGTTTTAGTGCATGCGCCTCCTCTCCTACAGACTTTTAATAAGCTGCTCATTCCAAGAACATATCATAAGTTGGATGCTCACAATTCAAAATTAAAGTTAATTTGACAGGTCTCAAGTCAAACATCTCTTTTGCTGATTACACAAGCATAACTCATCTGATTTGCAGTATGTCCATTCATGAACCTGAATCTCATATTTATTTTTCATGAATATTCTCCAATAATCAATAAAACCCCTGTTTTTCTAACTACTCGTATGAGTAACCATGTTCTCCTGAGCAGAGTCAAACTACATACAGGGGGAAATCAGAACAAAATAGCTTCACCCAGCTCTGTTCCTACTTTGAGCACAAATCCAAGAAGATATATATTTGAAATATGACTATAAAGTTCTAAAGAGGAAAAATACAGTGTCTTTGCCATGAAATTCAGATTATTCTGCTTCTCTTCTGTTTGTGTAAAAGAAAAATATGAGCTATTGTCTCACTGTAAGTGCCACGCACTTAGTGTCAGTCATTAAAAATTTCATAGCAAATACATAAGCGACCCATTTGGTATTCATCAGCTTTGTCTCACAAAATAAGTGTCTGCCCTCAAAGACCTTTTAAAAATACGTACAAAGTCTGCAGTACCAGACATGGTTTTCTGGACCATTTTCTTTTTCAAGCCATAATATAACCGCACACCTACTACAAAGTTACAGTTTGCCATCTCTCTCTTTTTAATTTCAATTATAACTTGCAAAAAAGTCAACATCGCCTTACAATAGGAATCACTCAGGTTGAATACTCATTACATGATCAAAATAGAAAGCGAGGAGTTAGAATAGGCACACTGTATTTATAACGTCCTTTGACTGTATCCCAGCTTTAGTTTCCCAGCACAGAGAATCAAGTCTTTAAGGTAAAAATAGTCTTCAAATCTTTGGTTGTTAAGTTAAAATTAGCACTCAAAAACATTCACACTTAGGGAATTATAGCTCGAGCAACAAATCTCACCATTTCAGTTACAACATGTGATAACGCTCTTCTGCAACACCCGAAAAGCTAACATAATGCGATGTTCCCTATTAGGTAGAGACTCAGGAGGCATAGCAGCTCCAGGCTGGGCGTACAGAGGGCTCGGAGCCAGAAGCTAGAGCATGGTGCCACAGATGCCGTACTACACATCCAGCCTCCATCCCACGGACTTGGGGGAACAGTGTCAGGTTGATGACGACAGTGCCACAAGGCAACGAAGTCGATCTGCTTTGGGTCCCTGTGGGATATCTCTGGCCCATACACTGTTTCAGTTGCCGGCCTTCATCCCGTAACTCGTGCAGTTCACAACCACGCAAAATGAGAGTGCAATAAGCAGACCAATTGGATTCGGTATTTATGCTTTGCACAAGTACAGGAGGCCTCACACCGTGCACAGCAGTAAAGAAGTCAGCCTAACATTTCTCCAAGTTGTTTACCAGCTAGCTCTCACTCCCACATATTTGCAGACTGCTAAAAATGACAACTTCTCCTCATTTCAGCTGGCTCCTACTGGCTGTCTACCATGGTTTGAAATTTCCAATCTGACCACTGAACCAAGTGGGAGCCTGTAATGAGACAAATGAGTCAGTGAAGGTCTGTTTCCCAGCCACCATTTGGCACAAACCAAAGCAACTGTATTGGCCAGATCTCTGTACAGACTTATTTTCCTGAGTTGGCTTGGATACCCGTTCACCAGAACTCACTACAGGTAATAATATTGGCTAACTAAGTTTTACTATTGTCTTCAAACAAACACCACCATATGACAGAATATTAAAGAAAATGAACTATATCATATCTGTCTTCTAAAAGCGATAAACTTATGCACAGGATTGTTAATATCAATAGACTAATACCTGGCAGGAGTAATTATGTATTTTGTCAAAAAGCCAAATATATAAGGCATCAAATTAATAAAGGCATAGCTACCTCTTCAGAACTTAAATACTCTAAACACTTAGTGCATATAGAGAGAAATACTCTAAAATGCTTTATTGCCTCCTGTTTTCTTTCAATTTGCAAATTTCTTCAAATTATATAGGTGTATGTATACAGACATATATATACACACACACACATAGCATTGCCAGCCTCACAAGATAATGACCCACAAGCAAAACCAAACACAGTCACAATGCTGAATAAAGCAGTTTTGTCCTGGATTTGGCCATTCTTTGGAAGGGGTCATCTGGTTTTGTCTTGGAGTGTTTTGGGGAAGCCTTCCATAGAGACCCCCACTTTTCTGCTTCTGCAAAAAGGTGGGGGTACTTCCCCTGGCTCCTTCCTCCATGTGCTGCTCCCTGTGGCCCTCCACGGCTGTGGACAAGTCCCTGAATTTGTTCCTTCATGAATTCTAGCACTGGGCACTGCGCCTGCCCAGTTTCCCATCTCTTTTAAAACTTCTGCTTTCCTTTTTCTCCACACACTGTGCCCAATTCAAGGACCAGATGATCAGCTTTCTTACCTCCTACCACGTGGATATTATTTCCAAACAGCTCTTACGCCTTTCCTCATCCCACCTTTCCCTAGCATCTGATTACATGCAAATGGGGTTAAGATGGGGAAATATACAGATTCTGGGCATCTGCTACACATCCTCCGTTGCTTCTCTCTCTCCCACTTCACGGCAAGTAAAGGGAGAAAGTGGGTAAGGAGATGCAGCAGACTTCTTGGTTTGCCCCACAGGTTGCCGCTCCCAGGACAGTGGAAACCGGTGCAGGCTGTGCAACAGCTGCCTCAGCTGGAAGCATCCTGCACCCCAGTCCAAAACCATCTTCCACCCTCCTGCTCTGGCAGCCACCCCACCCTCTGCAGCCAGCACTGAAGCAGAACTGCTGAGCTGTCAGCAACTTCTCACAAGAGGCCAATTTTTACGCCGCATAATTGTAGCACAAAAAAAAAAAAAAATCATGAGAGTTGGCAACCCATGTTAAATTTGCATGCATATCTGATTAGCTGCATCTTTAGAATACACAGTCTTACAAAATATTGCAAAATTATTCATTTTAATTTTTTAAAAGTCTGGATCAAAATCTGTCAAAGTATAAAGCCTGTTTTCTTCTTCCTTCCCTCCCTCCAAATGAGTATAATCCAATTTTCCTTTGAAACTGTAACATTTTATTTCGCATTGCTTGGGAGTTACGAACAAAAAGAGACAAACAGTAACAGGACTGAAAAAGGAATTTGCTAGCTTCATCTTTATTTAAGCAGCCAGAAAATGAAATAGGACACTTTCCTACAGTTATTCCTCTTCTTCCACCCACTTCCCCAGAAGATATCTAGAAGAGAGAAGGCTCCAAACTGGCTAATCAAAGCTTATGGAAGTCACTCTCAGGGACAGTTCTGTGCATCTCCTACATGGCCTTAGCCTGAGAGTTCAAACTACTGATGACCGTACAGGAAAGGAGCCAGGACATTACAGATCTAGGTGCTGATGGGAGACCTGCTCTGCCTCATCTAGACAGCCGGTGTCAGAAGGTCAAAAATGTAGTTGCCATCCAGGCTTGACCATAAAAGTTGTAGTGCACCAGGAACAGACAAGATTTCCATCAGTTTGCCAGACTGACCAGGACATATATTTTGAGACTGGAAAGCAGGGCATTGCAGGAAGATTCGGGGAGGAGAGTTGGGGTCACATTTTCTGACCCTGCAGAAGAATTTGGTCCTGAGATGCTGCTGTTTCACGTTTGCTTGTGGAGGCTCAGATAACAAATGCTGCGTTTCAGGCTGTGGCCAGGGCTGCCAAACATCCATTTCATCTGGCAGTCTCAGCTCACAGCTTGGCCTCTTGCATCCAGTGGAGCTGCCTGGAAAGGCAGCCTTGTCATTGCTCATCATGTCACATGGGACCACCCCAACCCATTCCATCTCCCCAGTGTATTTGGGAAGTCAAAGTAAGGAAGGACGACGAGTTTAATCCCAAGAGGAAAGACCCAGTCTTATTTCCTGCCTCTTTATCTGCCAAGCTACTGCATGTGACAATCCCCTTCAAACCTACCCCCATATCAAAGCTGCCTCAGAACTTTCTTCCCAGTCAAGCAGGAGTAAGCCAGCTTGAGCCATCTTCCCAGTCACTGGGTCCTCACAACAACCAGAAGCTTCCAGCAAGACACAACCACCTGCCTTCATCCCACCTTCACCCCACTTTCCTCAGTGCCTTCCTGGCACCCACGGCTCAACAAGCAGGCTCTCCAGCCCATGTCTGGAAAGGGTATGGTTACGTGCAAATAACAATCAATATGCAAATAGGCATGATCACTGATATTATATGCTACACAAACAAAAACTGAAAGTCTGTAATAAACACAAACCAAAATATGTGTATCTGTGTGCACGAGCTAAAACTAAAACCGCTCCTTTCCCTTCTCTTGCGGTTCCAAAGGTATACGCTCTTTATTCCATAAATATGGATTATGTAAACTGCCAAATAATACTATGAAAAAAGCTGTATCAAATTGTTTAAATTTTCTTTACAATACTTCAGTCAGCATTTTGAATGCTGTATTTTGCTCAGTGTGAATACCTGAGCACTGAAGCTCCTTTCTCAAAATAATATTTTTAAAATTTTTAGACCTCATTTCAAGACTTCCATACAATGTCCTGGGTGTGGTTGTGTAACACTTTCTGAAAAGAACAACAATGCAAAACCCAGGCTTCTGTTCAGAAAGTGCACAAAGGAAAATGTTGCAGTGGCTACACTGATTTGGCTTCAGTACTTCGATACATGGGTACTTACATACATTTGACAAAAATAAGCCTTCCATAAAGACTTCCTATTAGGGGGTTAGAAAGCCCAAAGTAATAAATCATTCCCAGTGTCATAAATAAAATTCATCCACTTCCGTGGTGAAACACGACCTTTAATTTTTCATTGTCCTCTTATAGCTTTAAATAATGTGGTCACCAGAGTTCGTTTTCTTAATGGTGAAACTTTATGCTCTAGTTCATAAAAATCGAGCATAAAGTTTAGCCACAAAGAAAATACTTAGTTAGTGTCTGGTCATGCTGATGTATAAGTCAGAAGGCAGGAAACAATAATAAAAAAGGAAATCTGAGAACAAATAAACTATGAATCCTGCATACTCCTATCAGTTCACATACAGTAGCTGTCAACTCAAACAGCAACTGCAACCGTTTCTCTTGCCAAAGGCCACAGAGTCTCTGTGGTTAACCAGGTGGCAGTCCTCAGCCCTGAAAGGTATTAGTAAGGAACTGGCACCTACCTTAACTACTTTCTTCATGGGGAGGGGACACCTCCTCTCCCCAGTTGGGCTCGCAGCAGTAACAAGATGGTGTGAGGTACCTGGCATCAGTTTGTAACCACCAGGCGTTTTTAGCTCCAGATGAGCACCAGTTTCAGATGGTTCTAGACAGCTTTGCTTGGAGCCACTTGGAGGTCTCTCGTTGCACTCTTCAGCACACCACATTATAGGAAACATTATTCACTTGGGCACGGTGCAGCACATACACACAGACAGCTTGGTTTCTAATCACACCTGAGCTAATAAGTCCTCCTGAGACTTATTACTGTCAGCTTGAGCTGTCTGGAAACGTCTTGCCCATATTTTAAAAAAACTCTCAGTCATTCCTCTGAAAAGGTCTACTGCATCTGTGAAGTAGAGCAGACGTCTGAAAAAGCACCACAGAAAACCTCAGACTGTGTATTTATAATAGACTTACTAGAATTTAGCAGCTGAAGTCTGTGGTTGCGCTGTGCATGCTTCAGCTCGGGATTTTGCTCAGTGGGCAGGGAGGATTTTCTCTCCGGTAGCTCCTAACACCTTTCTCAAGCTGTCTGGGAGGTACTCCCTCCGGTGCTCCTGCGGTGCTCAGGCAATGCTCAGGGCTCAGGCAGCGAAGACGAAGAGTAAAAACCAAGAGGCAGTCAAGTAATGAAAGCCCAAATCCATCATAATTAATACATATAATGGAGATCAGTTAAGAAGAACGTTAACTGCTCTGCCAACAGGAGGTTGCTTTATACCAGGGCTTCTCAATCCTTCCTGGTACAACGGCCTACAAACTAAGGGATTTAATCCTACTGCTGTAGTTAAAGCCTTACAGCTTCCTAAAGTCAATTAGATATAACATTTGAATGCTTGATTTTGCAGCTCCTTTGAATGAATTTTAATTTATTTGTTTGTTTTTAATAATGTATTGGCAAATATTGTCAAGCAGCAACAAAAACAAGTTGAAAACCAGCACTGTGACTACCTGCAGCAGATTTAACTGCCTCACATCCCTGGGAGCTATTTACTTTTTTTCAGATATCTGGATGCCAGGGTATGAAGACTAGTGTGCAAAGAATGGGTTTATGGTTAAGGCATTGAAAAATAAGGTCATGTCCTTAGAAAGGGTATTATACAAAAATGTCAAGTCATTATGCTTTTCTATTCCTCCTTTCCCTATCTCTAAATAGAGGTTAGTAAGACTCCCTTAGCCCATAGAAATTTTGGAAGTCCTAATTAACATCTGCAGACGGATTTATGATCATCGATGGATATGAGTACTTGAAGCAATTCATTTTTATTGACTATCATTTCTATAGTGTATCCGAAAAAAACTGCATGTTGCAAACTGGAATTTCTATCTACCGTATAGAAACCAAAGGAATACAGAGCTCCTGGCTATGCCCTGTTCTCTCAGAGCCTTCAGCACACTACTGAATGAATGGATTTAAATGGACCTGATTTTAAAATAAAAGTAAAATTACCATGCATCTGATAGTTTCCAAAGCCCTAATTATTCTTTGCGCTCTTTTCCCTGAAAAAAAAATCAAAATGCTTGGCATTATCAATGAAACCAGCCAAAAACTTTTACCCCTTTCTCTTTAAAATCACTACAGTTGCAAAATATTCTGGAGCACTTTTCATTACTTCTATTCATACAGAAAAAAAGGTAATGCACTTGTTTCAGGTATTACATTATGCGGCAGTCCTTCTAGGAGGTAAGTGCTGTTGTGACAGAAGCAAATCTCCATAGCATCACTGATGTGAAAGAAACCCTTTCAGTTTTCATCAGCTGAGATGCTGTTCTGTGGTGAGGGGTTTGGCTAATTTTTCTCCTGAGGCTGTTGGTGTCTTGCTGCAGATCCAGTAGCTTAAACATAAGAGAATTGTCAACATTATCCCCACATCATATACAGAAACGCTTATGACTCCTGAACAATTTTCTTTCACGTGTTGATAGAGGGAAGGTTGCAGTCAGAGGAACTGGGGCATGACTTCTTTTCTTTGTCCTCCCACTGTCATCTCAGCCCCCTGGGGTCAATGTTGAACAGCGTTTCTAACCTGAACCAGATAACTAGAAAGCCAGTCAAGGAATGCACGTCTGCAGTGAAGATGTTTACTTACATCATATGTGCATGCATTAGCCTCATGACATAGCCACAGTCAAGGAACTGGTTTTAAAAGAAAACACCAGAAACACTAGAAAAAGGAGTGATTTCAATTCTGCAACAAGCAGGAGGTGGTTCGTCATTCCCTCAACAACATTGTTGATTGACGAAGCCACCCTCACTCAAGCATAAACAGCCGAAAACGCATCCCGGTCTTTCTGCCTGCATTGCACGTGCTGTGTTTGAGTCATCTGGATATCAACCACATCCAGCTTTGAACAGATGCTCACAGTGCAGTAGAACAGGTAATATTGCTTCCACTCGTGTAAATATTGTATGTTAGCAACTCTATGCGAGTCACAGCTCAAATTCTGAGATGAAAGATGCTAAAAGCCCTGGCCATTCATCTACCTGCTTACACCCACAAGTAGTAGCCGTTAGCAGTCACTATTTGTCAAAGATTTGAAATAACATCCTTTAACTTCTTATTTTAATTTCTGCAACATATGACAGTAGCGTACACTGTCAACTGATCAGAGGAAATGAGAAAAACAGGAGACTTGAACTGCAGTTTAAGTAGAACTACCCGCTACAGCATAGGGACAAACGAGTGAGGAGCAGGAAGCAACTAACAACACTCGGAAAAAATATTATGAACAACTGTGGTAGAGTTGTCAATTTTAATTGCTATCTGTGTTAAAGCAGAATAGAGGCTTTGCGGTTGTGTCCCACATGTCATTGGGAATCTGGGAATCAGGTGCCTTTTTAATCAGCAGAATCGCACCACTCTGCGTGACGTCAGAGATGGATTTGGTGTAACTGGAAGAAATGGGGTATTACTCTATATCCTGCAGCCCACAGGTCTGCCTCTAGTCTTCTGGCTACTGCAGAAGAAGCAGAGACGTGGCTTTTCCCACCTTGTCAAGAATCAACCTCCTGGCCACCCACCCCTCTATGCCCAGAACAGAAGAAATCAGTTTGTGCCAGCCACCCTGCAGGAAAACAAGGGAGAGAAAGAGCCAGGTGCTGCCTTCTCCTCGGTATGCCGAGTGCAGAACTAAGTATAATCTCACCCTTACCATATGAATAGCACCATTCAAATGCGTGCACATTATTGTATGGGGATTTTCTTGAGATGCACTTGGCACAGTCAGCACGTATTTTTAGTGCTTTTTTTCATGACCATGGCAATACTATGCAGATAAAGCAGAGGCACTCAGTAATAAAATCCTACCCTTGGCCACTGCCCAGTGAGATGTTGAATTTGGACAGAAAGCAGTAAGTACTGTGGGGTCTTGGGATGAAGAACAGTGACCATCCAAAACTCTATTTTAACTGTATGATGACATTATTCTTAATCATTTTTGTCCCTGAAAAGGTATTTCAAGCAAGACAGGTTTCCAATCTTGGTTCTAAAAGTGAAGATATATATGACCATGCCTCAACGTCTACAGCTACTGTGACCTATTTACTTAATAAGAGAGAACAAGCCACTGATAAGACAAATGAAGCATTACCTTCCCTATATCTCTGGAACATTTTCAAAGACCAATGAAGACTGTTAACAAAGAAATTTACTTAGGATCAAGGTTAGCTAGAGTAAACAGTGAGTAATCACTACCTTTTAAAAGATGTTGTTAAGATAGAAATACTTTCCTTATTTCCTACTTAAGTGTTTTCCTATTTATATAAGTAAAATCACCTTAGGCTAAAATAGTAATAGATAAAACAAACTAAATGGAATTCACTTTTCATCTGTTTTCATGCTGCTTATTAAATGTGAACATTTTTCTTAGTTTGTGCAATAAAAATACCCTAAAATCTTTAATTTTATTTCTTAACTGGTTTGCTCTCTCTTTGACATGCATATGTTTGCTGCCTCTATTAATAAGGTCCTGTATATGGCTGTATTTTATTATTTAATTATTTGTTACGTTAGACCACTGGACCACTCCCTAACTGGGTCTGTTAGAAAAAAAATATACAGCATTTAGTGCCAGTTTATAAAGAGGCAATCCTTAGTAAGTTAAAACAGTTTCATCTATGTACATGCATGACAACTTTGACCCAGCAGTCTCAGTGGTTCTTGTATCTCCTCAGACTTGCATGTAGGCAATATTTTTCTGTTGTATTCATAATACAGTATGTGAATGAAAAATATCAGTTCAGACATGAGCTTGTGAATTGTAGGAATTGTCATCTCTGCATACACAATTCTTCAAAGCTGCAGCCTGAGACTTGACGAGGTGGCACAGATCGTGCAGCGTGCAGCTTGGTATGAACGTGCTGGATGGTGAGTCGCTAGATACAGTAAAATCAGTCTTTATCTAGGCCTCTTGACACACAATAACAGCTAGGAAGAGTCCAAACGTGTAGAGAGAGAGGAAAGGCAATATCTGCAACACTTCTGTTCCAGTTTCCAAGAGCAGAGGGAAAGAAAAAAAAAAAAGGTGGGAGGAAAGATATTCAGAAATAATAACTTCTTAGTTTCTGAATGATAAAACAACTGGATCATTTGCAGGAATAATGCATCTTAAATACAGCAAATATGTACTTGCTTTTTGCTACTAATTCTTGTAACATAATCAAAGGTTAGCAGCTTTACCTGGGTAAGACACAGACAGGGCCTTGAGCCTGCTATTACCGAATTGATACAATTTTTGAATGATTGAGCTCTTCATTAAACCTATAAAGTACTGAAATGCATTGGTAAAACTATACAATTGGGAAAGGTTGGTTAAGAAACTGAATGTTAATATTACCCCTAAAACCCAAACAGGCCAGTTGCACCTTCCATTTTACATTGTTGCTAACCAAATAGATCCCATGTATTAAATAAGCATAGGGAAATCTTCTCTCCAACACTCATCCAAGCCAAGGACGGTGCTTCCCCTTACTGAAAAGACCTTTGGGCTGGGGTTGAATGCTGCAAAAGAAAAGGTTTTTTTTTGTAACGCAACTGATATTCCAAGACATGACAACTAAATCATGATCCTGATCCCACCATTAACATTACACTCTACCTTTAAGAACATTTTGTGATCTGTTAACAGTGGAATGGGAATTTGTATAATGTGTATTAACCTATTTATCTCTCAAATATTCACTAGACCTTTTAAACTAAAATTGCCTGCAAAGAACCAAAATCTAATAGAACTAGCATCCACTGAAAAATCCTTCATGCTTCTTTGTACATGCCAAACTATGAAATATCAGGGCAGTAGTACCAAAATTGACCTTTAAGTGTTCTTTCAGGTCCTTGTACATCCATCACAAATATGACTATTTGGCTCCTGTTTAGACATGATCTTCTTAAATCCTCATTACAGTATTGCCAGAAATGGAGCAAAGTCGAGTGGACACAGCTGAAATGGCTGCTGCATGATGAAGAAGAATCAAAATATTATCAGACTCCTGGGATACATGAGCCTGGAAGAGCAGGAAGGGAGGGGATTACACAGTGAATACTGTCAGTATACTACATGGGAGTGCAGGAAGGCTCTCTATAATAAAATTAAAACTACCTTTCTTTTTTCACCTTCTGTAGAACAGAAGAACTTTTAGTAATAAGACCCCAAAATTTTAGTATCTATCTCAGACACAAAACCCGAAGCTCATTTGCGGGACATCTGGGTACCAGTGGATTTACCGGCTTTGTTCTTTCCTCCCCCTACTCCACTCACGCAAATCCCTGTGCACACAGGCTGGATGCTACAGTGAGCAGGGCTTGTGCTCTCTCTAGAGAAATTTCAGAAGCCTTTTCCCTTCCCATCTGTTATTCAAATCCCCCCCAATTTGTTCTGAGCAGAGCTTGTTCTCAGAAGGGCAGTATTTGCCCCACAGTACCATAAACTCAACGTTCAAAATCTCTTCACTCCTAAAGCAAGGGTTTCTTCAGTTACGAAACGGCTTCTCCACGCTGAACCTCATCAGGTGGCGGGGCCACGCGCCACGCTCCGAGGATGACATTAATTGTCACTATGGCATTGAAAGCAGGCACCGGATACTTCCTCTCATGACTGAAGGGAACTGTGGGAGAAAGACCATGAGATCTCTTATGGAGCACAGCAGAGGTGTCCTAGCTCTCAGGCTTTTTAAAATCCATCAGGATTTAAAATATACAGAAACATACAGTGCTGCCAAGGCCCCGCGCCGCAGCGAAGGATGTGAACCGACAGGAGCTTTGCATGGTGCCCACAGAAGTGGAGAGAGCGGTGAGAAAGCCTTGCTCCACATCCCATCCCCAGGTGGAAAAATTTCCCCACTGGGTGCTCTGAAGCAGGATTTTCACTTTCTCGCTAACAAATGTATCTGAAAGGAAGATGGGAAGAGAGACCTGAAGGAGGAAGGAGGGGAATGAGCAGAGGGACTGTAGTAGAAAGCATGACACTGGCAAAAGTAATTTTCCCATGCCTGTGTCCTCTGTGGGCAAAGAATGGGAAATACAGATTAAAGAAACTCTGTAACGGGATAATATTTACATATTTGAATTAAAATATTGCCTAATCTCTAATTAGGTAACTATGCATCTAGGGGCAAGAGCAGTCCACCCAGTCATCAGCTGTGGAATATAATGACAAAAATGGTGTCTTTAAACAGTGCTACAGCAGGAAATGTAGACGCAACGGCTAATTTATGACCTTGAAAATAGTGTGGTAACAGGTTACCCAGTTACGAACAAAACAGAGAAAAGAAGACAGGAATGCAAAAGCACACTGATGTAAAATGCACTCGTAAAAGTATCTGAGCAATAAAGCTTCAGCTCCATCCTTTCGGTATGAAAGCACTGGGTGTGATGAAAGATCTGGCTCCTCTTGAAGCGCAGGTACGACTTCAGCACGCGAAGCACCACGCTCCAGACACTCCTACTTATTAGCACTAAGACAATTGTTAATGTAGAACTGCTCACCACTAATTTAAACAAATTGCATATAATTGGTTCCTATAAACTCTCCAGAAAACACTGCTTCACTACCTTGGCCGCCTGACTGTCTCAGTGTATTCTCAGTTCGAAAGGCTTAGGCACTCACAGGGGGTACCACGAACACTGGGTTTAGTATCACAGAGCTTTTTGGCTTAACTGCCCTCCTAATTCAAACAGCACTGACCTTAAGGCAAGAATTTTTACTTTTTTTTTCAATGATGGACCTTTATTTCATAATTAGTTGAAGAGTGTGCTGCTGTCCACTGGGCAGCACGTTATATACTAGCCATTCCACCGATGCTCTTTCAGAAGCTTTATAAACTCACCATTATATATAACCTTAAAAGAAACAGTATTTTTAGTGCTATTCTTTGAAAAGTACTGTTAATATCAACAGATGCCACATACTTCTACACCAGCCAGATCACTCTCTATCAGATTAAAAAAATAATAATAACTTAAAAAAAGACAGGACTCTGTCAAGGACTTAGGGTACTGTTGTTGCACATCCCCCTCAGGGAGAAAACATTAGTGCCCCGTGTCAGGGGCAAGGAGACTACCAGGTGACCCGCTTACTTATTTGTATACTGCAATGCTGGCAGTTTGAACTTCCATTCTCTGATATTCCTTTTTTTAGAAGTATTCTTCAAAAGGATTAGAAATTCCTGCTAACTCAGCCTTTCATTTTATAAATTTGCTTCAAGGTCCTTCACTGAAGACACACTGAGACTTCTGAAATCTATTGGTGTAACCTCCAGCTTGTTCGGGTTTGTACTGTTGCCTGTACCTAATAGAGTGAAAGCAATGAAAAAGACAAGACCGTTGGGATTCCGAGAAAAAGCTCGATTCTCTTGAGAGGGAAAACCCAAGAGGACTGTGTCCACACGGGGGGAAATTGGTGTTCTGTCTCAACTGTTCATTTGCTGCTTGTTCTGTTTGATTTCTGTAGACGTAGATTAGTTTCATTGTA
The DNA here is from genome assembly GCF_035582795.1 of Mycteria americana. Classification (NCBI taxonomy): domain Eukaryota; kingdom Metazoa; phylum Chordata; class Aves; order Ciconiiformes; family Ciconiidae; genus Mycteria; species Mycteria americana. The sequence continues at coordinate 161,214,289 of NC_134365.1, read as the reverse complement.
TGTTAATGCCCTTGGCTGCAAACTGGGGAAGACATGCTTGTTCTGCAAATTAGTCACTGTAAGTTAAAATAGACAAGAAGATGGAGCAGACTGAGTCGGGTGCTGTAAGAATTATTCAAGTAATAGTAGATTAAGCACAGAACCATTTCATCTGTACAAGAAAATTATTGTCTTCTACAGAAACAGGGGCCTCTCCTTACAGAGACCAAGGAGTGGTGGATTAGCAATAGAGGATTTGAGTATTTAAATTTAGCTAGATTTTTAAAACCCAAAGCAATGTGCCAAGGCCAAAAAAACCTCCCCCTTCTTTTTCTCTGAGGGCAAAGATCACTTCCATCACAAGAATGGTCCCATGCTCTGGCCATGGAGAGCATGCTCCCTTTTTCCTCCTGTAAAACCCTTCTTTGGAGGTCTTTGATGCCCTAATCTGACAATGGAGGGCTGCAGCATAAAGCAAATAGCAAGGAACCCCCAGAAGAAGGATTAAAGCTGGTGCTTTCAGGTAGCATGGCAAAAAGAAAGACACTGTAAATGAGGAGACACCAAAAAACTTCATTTCCCCAGCCTGGAAGGGGGAATGAAGAAAAGATGTTTTCACCCTTGGAAAGAATCACAATGCAGTTAGTCTGGCCCAAGTTGGCTTAATTGCCATGCCCTGTGAAAGGTCCTAGACATGTTACATTAATGTGCTACTAACTGAAGAAACAGTTTCCAAGATACCTAATAAATTGAGAAGTATTTATACTGAAAGTCTTTTACTCCTCTATTGCTAAAAAGATTTTACCAGCTTAGAAGATTTGACTCAACCTCCAAATTTACAGAGTGGTTAGTGTGGTTTCAGAAATCCCAGCTCTTCACAACAAGCCCACATGCTGAACACAGCCCCCCCACTGTGCTTTATTTTAAGGCAACACAAAACTATGTCCTATCATCAGAGCTTTTCACAATTGGCTTTATTGTAGGCAATGAAAACATAAAAATCTCTGTTCTTGTTAAATGCAACACACTTCTTAGTCCCAGATTAAGTAATGATACCTGGGTTTCTTTAGATTTTTAATTTGTAAAGGCACAGTTACCTTAAGGGGTTTTCAGCAAATTCATGAAAAGAGGAGAATCCACTGCTTAAATTCAACCTTTTCATATTTAGCATTAAATGCAAAAGTAAACAGACCTTCTGCATCCCCAGAGAAAAGAAAGAAGAGATTCCAAGTGTATAAACTGATTTTCCCTAAAACTATTAAAAAAAAAAAAAAAAACCACAAAAACCCAAACTCAAACTGCTTTATGATTTCTAATTTTCATTAATATAGGCAAAATACAACCCAATATACTGGAGCATTCTGTCAGACTATAAGCCAGACCCTTTTAATTCACAGACCATGACAAGATTTAGCCTGCCAAAATATTTAAAGCATCCATAATCAGTAAAAATGTTTCTTTACTTGCGCTTCTCACAACTGTATAAGGGAAGAGAGGGACTGGTGGTCATGAGGGGAGAAATATATACCCTTTAATTAAAGGAAGATCAAGAAGCACGTGCAGCAGCAACTCAGGTTGGTGTCCACGTAGCTCAGCAAACAGAAGATGGGTGCGCAGTAAAAAAAACAGGTTACTCAGATGATCGATAGTGTTGACCAATTTCGTTGCACATGTTCACACAAATGAAGGGGTGATCCTTGTCCAAAGCAAGTACAAGTCGGTGAAGCGGAAGAAAAAGGTTTTATTCAGAGACAGAGGAAACCTCCTGTCCTTCAGCTCTTCCTTACCCTGGAGCTGCACCTTCTTCTTGTCAGAGAGAGGAGAAAGGGGAAACCTGTTGCTTTCCCCAGCAGGACTGAGCCTCCCTTCCTGTCTGGTTTGCCCTCCTCAGAAATTCCTTATGATTCCTTCCTTGCAGACTCGTGTCTCTGCTGCTCAGCTGCCAGACTTACTCCGAAGCGGGGTACTCTGGTCTCTTTCCTCCACCAGCTTTTCACAGGGTTAACCAAGAGCCCATGGGAAGCCCCTTTCTAGGTGCTCCTTCCTCAGAGGATGAAGCTGGGATTCATCCCTTCTACTGCAGCTCTAATTGCCCCTTTGCCTGGCTGGGATGGTGTCATATGCTGTTATTAGCCCAGCTGCATTCCCACACTGGGGCTGGGGGCACAAATAAATCACCCTACAAGCAGAGCTTGCCCTAACTTTCCTTAGTAGAGGTGAAAGGAGTTTTCTGATCCTCTTTGGCTGTGCTCAGACTGCTAAATAAAAGAAGTGCTAGACCCCTGGTCACCCACACTTGTTCCTTAAGTACCAGGCAGTTTTGGACCACTTCAGCTAGCTCTCTCCAAGCCAAATCTGCTAGGGAAGGTGGTAACTGCAAGTAATGTGGACATGAGCCAGCCAGAGCCATTTGGACTTGGATCAATCCCTGGCCCTTTTTAATTAAGCAATATAAATTCAGTCTTAGGTTCCTGAGCAACTAGGAGGAGTTTAAGGTGGGGGAAGGATATCAATGCCAAACTGAAGGTGGACAGTTCTTACTCACAATTCTTACTTGCCATCTGTTAATGAGAAGAGACTGGCTCTCCCTTTGAAGTTACTTTAAGATCTCCAGTATAAGCTTCTTGATGCAGATTTATGGTCGTCTACTAGGTCTGAATGGCACCTAAGACTCTTGGCCTATTTGACTGTGGACTTAATAAGTTATCGGAAGAAAAAGGCAAATTAATATTGCACCTATACTACCCTCCTTCACAGTGCCTAACGCTTACAAGCGTGCAGAAATGCATTTGAAACCGCCTGATAGAGACAAAAGCTATTTAAATGCTTCCAGTGTTGGATAGCTCTATAGTTTATACCGCCCAGTGCGTGGTGCCTGATACAAAGATTTACAAAGCTTAAGATCCATAGAAGCACATACACTGCATTTTAAAAGTTGTGTTGTAAATCGGTTTGGGGGGGGGGGGGGGGAGATAATACATTTCCTCTCACCAGCAGTTACTGTGGCAACTAGACTGACTGTTTCGCTGTAGCTTGAAGGCCACCCTGGCAAGCAGACCCCTGCGCCATCTCCCCGGCAGGTGAGCCTGCAGGTGTTAGCCCAGGCAGCTGGAGCACCCGTAGGGCTCCACGCACCCACGCAGGTCCAAAGGAGTAAGGGCTGCCAGGCGTGCTCACGCCGGCGGCTCGCGGAGCGTCCGTGCGACAGCAGGCAGGCAGGCGGGAGGCACCGGACACTCAGCCTAAGGTCACCCTGCAGGCCACTCCTCCGGAGCTGTGCAACGACAGCTGGTAGACTCAGGAGAGTGTGGGAGCACCTTCATTTATAAAAGCAAAGCAACGTTTGCAAGGATATCTCACCTTTAGCAAGAGAGCTATAAATGGAATAAATTGAGAGAAGCTAGACTCTCAAATGTAACTCTCTTGGATGTCCTTGGGAAAGAAACACTTCTAGAAATAGGTGTTTTCCATGAAAATGTCCTTAAATTTCAGATCTATTTGCTCTTCGATTGATAAGTAGCTTAAACAATTTCTAAATTCTGCTTGCCTGTAGGACTCTCTATCACTAACCTTTCTAAATGACTACAGATCCCTTTAATCCCCTTATTATTTACTTTATAATTTCTTTTGTCATTCTGGTTTTTCATCTCCCTCTGAGAATAAGTGGGAGAGAAAGCATCCCACACTATTCATGTATCATCCACACAGCACTTGAAAAAAATCTCACCTAATGTACTAACATCGTATTCTGACTTACTTTTGTTCGAACTTCACCAAGTTCCACCCCCAAATTCTTAACCTATATATATGACTACAAGGGCTTAGTATTTATCTTTTCCTCATCTTCCATCTTAAATCTATTAGCAGGTATTCTTTTTGCCAGCCAACTGAGACCATAGTCACTCCAACTAGCCACTGAAAGCCAAGGAAAATGGGCCTCAGCAAATGTAATAAACCCTCATGTTGTTGTTTCTCCTGATATTTTATTAAAAGGTTTTAACCTAGCCTGCACAACTTGCAGCTTACTTCTGCTTTGGTTATAAGGTCCTAAACTGCTGCCTCTGCTTTCATCCTGATGGCAGCTGGCACAACTGGAATAAAATCATTCTGATCCAGCATCTAAGAGGCCATGAAACTAAGTAGCCATACAGTTAAACTACCATGATATTCACCTGCGTATCCTTAGGTTCCATTATTTTTTCTAATTGTGCTTAAAGACTTTTTTTTTAATCAAGAGCACCATATTTGGTATCTTGAGGAATCCCTTAGATTGTGTTTTCTTCAATGGTGTATAGCAATGCTCAGAATCAACATGCATGATGTTGAAGTGCTAAGAAAGCCAATGTCTTCTAAGATACACTTTCACTGAAAACCTCCAATGAGGAAAAAATATCTTCTGTGGCCCACAAATCACAGGACTCATCTCCACTTCATGTCAGTAATACCCCAGATACATCCTCTCTTATAAACTGCAAAGACAAACTGAAATGAGGAAAGGCACTAGAACACAAAATCACAATGACTCCATTCCCACTACCTTAGTGCACATTCCTCCTACCATGAGCAAACTCACTGATTTTACCCACATATGTATTACCTAGGAAACTACAACAGCTTTATTTTTTTTTCCTCTTACACTTTTACAACTCCACAAACATTACCAGGGTTTAAAGTTGAGTTCTAAAACAAAATAAGGCCTCCTTCAAAAAATGTGGGTCTTCAATACAGACTCTACATAATGACATATTTGCTGTAAAACAATCCCATACTGCTTTTAGGTGCCCTGTTCCATGGAAGAAGAGTCCATGCTATAAATTTCAAATGTCAGGGAATTAATCTTTAACATGTTTCAAAACTTTGTGCAAATAGGCAGAGCTCAACACTTCAGAGCACAGGGATTAAGAGCACATGCAGCCCCTAGTTTTGCCACAAATGTCCCTGGTCAGCAGGAACCCTAGAGCATGTTGCACTGCAGTGGCATGTTATAATCCTCTCATACAATAATGTCTCAAAACTAGACTATCAAAAGTGAACTCAATCAAAGGTGAACAAGGTGAATCAAAGGTGAGCAAGATCCAGACCCCAAGTTCACTCTGTCTGTACCCTGCAGAAGGTATGGACATATGGGGCATGCCTTGCATCCACAAGGATTTTGCAGTTCTCTGGGAACTCTTCAGCAGGGTACCATGGCCACAAGCTTCAAGGAGGTGCATAGCACCCATGTGAGCAGGCAAAGCCAGGACCTGGAACCAATTCCATACCAGTAAGTAAGTAAGAATTGCTCAGCAATATTATTCAGAAAACTTTCCCGGAAGCTGAGGAGTCCTGCTTTAACAGCAGAATCCCACATAAAGCATTTTATCCTCAAGCAAGTAATATCCTCAAACAATCCTCAAAACGAATGAAAGGGATAACATTTGTTCTTAGGTCTTCTGAATCCTCTTGCTGATTTTACTGTCTTTTCCTAATCAATCATCACAGTTGCTTTACTGCCTCTGCATTTATGTACTTCTGCTACTGTTCTGCTACTGTAAATTAGCAGAAAGTGGGAAACCAATCATTCATACAGCTCATGCCAAATAAAACAAAGGATAGTCCATCAGCCTACCCTTCATCCATCATAAATATATATTACGTCAGTAATAACCTGTATTGTCATTCTGCTCACTGCCACTAGGTAATTATTCAAAGTGGTGGAGAGAACATAAAAATATTGGAAAGAAATATAATTAAGGGCTAATTTTCCTCAGAGACCCTAACCCAAAGTAAAAAGGTGAGATGCCTGCACAAGCAGCAGGTGAAAGAACTGAAAGAGATGTGAGAGGCTATAATGGAGGTGACTGTTTGGGATGGGTCAAGGTCATATTCACAGAGATAAAACAGGCCCGAGTAAAGCCAGGAGACTAGCAAATGTTGGTACTGAAAGTCCATATAACCCTAGTTTTTGAGGCAGAAAGTCTCCTTCACATGTGGACAAACATAAAAAAAAAGATTTATACTGGTAGGGGGCTAGAAGAAAACCTCTGGGTGGCACAAGGTTTTACAAATTTTAATCCACCTGCTAATGCCATTTAAAATCATGGATTTTAGTGAAAGCTGAAAGAGTCCAAGCCACAAAATTGCACCTGGGTTTTAGACAGACTGAAGTTAATTCACATCTGAGATCTTGGGTTGATCTCCTAGTGGGATAATCTACCTAAATCACGTTTAGGTTCAGTTTCTCAGGGACTATTAGCAGTCTGCGTATCGACTTGTGATTTCTATTTGCAAGAAAATCAGAACTGTAAAGTGTTTTTTCATATCCTGAGCACTATGAATTAGTAAGCACTACTATCAATTTAACCCTTATTAAGATATTCCTGATAGGATACTCTATTTTATAAGATGCTGTACTAATGATTTAACTGATTTTTTTCAGCATTTCCCTACTCTATAATCTTTCCACATCTTTTTCTGTATTTTCCACTATGTTTTGCAGTGGTAGTTCCTGTTCATCTCATTCAATGTCAATGAGCACAATGAGTGATACGTGTAGAAACTACTGGGCAATAGTAATGCTCCATAAGGCACTTCTCATTAAAGAAGCTTGAATTGGGAACTGTTTAATCTGGACGTTTTGTTTAAATGTAGCAGGACATGCTCAGAAATTTACTGAAAGAGTAACAAGTCTGGCAAACTTGCCTTCTTTAAATTAACATTTTCGGCTGAAACCTCATTAAAGGGCAATGAAATTCCTGTATACTGCCTTTGCTAGCATTGGTGAGAACCAAGAGATTTATATGTAAACAGAAGTCTTTGCTTTTATACGCAAGCTCTCTCTCCTATTCAAATCATTCAACACTGGTACAAAATTCTAGGTTTCAGTCACACTAGAGCTTAATTCTTTAAAAACTTATTCAAGGGAGCAATATCCTGCTCCTTCCCTCAAGAGAAAGGCCTTTGTGAAAACATGCCCTTTGCAGGAGATACTTCCTCATCCCATAGGCCTAGAAAATCCATAGGAATGAACTTTTAGCTGGATGAAAGCAGAGGCAACCTGCCAATATGGGGCTCCCAGCTCCTCATAGCCCTACAGTTTTGAGAGCTTCTGGTCTATGGTGAAACTGTGGGCAATGCTCTGCATGCACCCATGAACACAACCAGAAACCTTCACTGACTTCAGGAGGACCAGAGAGGCAGGTCCCCATGCAAAGGGATGTGTCAGCTGCTGTCTCATCTATGTCCTCCAAAGCCAGAGACATCCTACATCTTCAGCAAAGGCAAGTTATACTGCATAGGAACTCATATGATAGAAATACTGAGTATTTTCTGACAGTTCAAGGAAGGAGAAGGCACCATGAAGGAAGTGCTCTTCAC